>NW_028327177.1:137764004-138067034 GCF_987537825.1 Furipterus horrens | reverse complement strand
GAGGCCGGCAACTACTGGTTCGACATCTTCAATGACTACGCGGCCACGCTGTCCCTGCTACTCATCGTTCTGGTGGAGGTCATGGCGGTGTGCTACGTGTACGGGCTGAGGAGGTGAGGAGGCCCCGCCCCGCTGTCTGCTGGGGAGCCGCACCCCCAGAAGCAACCCTCTCTCAGTGTGCACAGCATGTTCATCTTTAAGCTCGGCATTTGTAGGGCCTTTAATCTGCCCCCAGATCACAGCTAATTCTCTGCCTCGCTACATGCCCCCCCCTCCAGTTTGCCTACAACCATTTCCTTTCCTGTGCTTTTACCTTTTTTTTTTTTTAAAGATTTTATTTTTAGAGAAAACATTAATGTGTAGTTGCCTCTCGCACGCCCCCAACTGGGGACCTGGCCCCAACCCAGGCATGTGCCCTGACCGGGAATCGAACCAGCAATTTTTTGGTTCACAGGCTGATGCTCAATCCACTGAGCCACACTGGCCAGGGCTGTTTTTACTTTTTATTGAAGGATATTGGCCTGTTGACCCTGCTGGACCCCACTGGCTCCAGGGACAGGGAATCCCCTGCTCCAACCCTTGGCCAACACCAGTATTTTTCAAGCTCGCTGACCAAGGTCCAGTTGATAACTTAGACCTTAGATGCTGGGCAGATTCAGATGCTAAGTTCTCAACCCTGGTGCACAGCACAGTTCTGGAGTGGTTAATCTCCCAGGGGATGGAATGGCTGGTCGGGCTGAGAACATGGATCCAGAGCAGCTTTCAGACCCGGGGGCCACTTCCAGCACCGACCCCCGGCTTCACTGGCAGGGCCCTGATTAGATAGGTCCAGGTAGGGCTCAAGCTCCAGGTAAGTCCGGGGCGGGGCCAACACCCTGAGAACCAATCCGAGTGTGGTCCCAGAGTCACAGCTTGTTAGAATCAGGGAGCTTGTTAGGGTGCAGGGTCCCAGTACCCGCCCCCCACAAGCCCCTGGATCACATCCCACATGTTAACACGTCCAGGAGGCTGAGACCCATTACATTTGGGGAACTGCTGATCGAATGTGAGTCTGATGAGTTGGGCCGTACCAAGCAGTTCCCCACCCAGGTCTTTATAATTTTTGGAGCGGTTCACAGGTAGATCAGGGGCCAACTGTGGCCCCTGGGAACCGGTCCCCTGTACGGACTTTCCCACTGTCTCTTTGGAAGCCCTGCTGGGGGATTTCCATGACCAGATAACTTCAGAACACAAGTTAAAGGCAAATTTCTCAGAACCTTGAAGACGACTGTGACTGTCCAAGAGGCGGTTGTAATTTGCAGCGTTTCTAAAACTTGTGTGGTCAAGGAATGCCCACCCCTACTCCTCCCGCCACAGCTGGTAACATTGACTCACCCCATTTTCCAGGGAAAGGGGGGTTTCCTGGGATGTTGGGGGCTTTCAGTGCTAAACCCTTCCCTGGTAAACTGGGACAAATTGGTCACTTAGGAAATGTCCATCCAGAAGGAGAGAAAGATTGGTCATCTGAGAGTCTGAGTATTTCTGGGTAAAGAGAGAAGGCCAGGGACAGAGGAGCAGAGCCTAGGGCCCACTGGGGGCGCTGGAGAGGGGCGCCAGTCTGTCCACAGCGAGTGTTGGTAGGCGGTGGGGATGGACGGAGAAACCAAAAGCGCCCTGGCGATGTCTAAACAGCCAGATCCGGGAATGGCCAGCAGAGGGCAGACTTTCTGCGCGCGTAGGGGACAGCGCCATCTCGCGGCCATTTTGCAACAGTGCCATGTGGCCTTTTTTTAGGCAGCCAGCCCCCCCCCCCCCCGCCCCCACGTTCTCTAGCCAGAAAAGTGGAGGGCAGGGGAGGTCAAAGGACAAGAAAACCCAACACTTTCTGCCACGTATGGTCTTGAAAATCCCAGGTGTGCACATTATGCACGCGAGTCTCCGTGGACTAGAGCCTAGGGTCCCGCTAGGTCAGCGGCAGCGTGGGGGCAGGTAGCGGTCTCTACGGACTCATGCGGGAGCTCGGGACAGGCCGTGGGTCTGAGCGAGGCAGGTGGCGGTCGTCGCAGCTGGCAATAGTCTCACCCCGTCCCACCCCCACCCCGGCCCCCACCCTTCCTCTGCAACTCCCTCTCCCGTTTGCGGAGCAGTTTTAAAGCTCCGGGACCGGATCTGCCACATCCTGGGTGCCTTCCAAAAAGTCACATCGGAGCCCTGGGCCTTGGTCCTTTCCTGCTGTGAAACGGGCAGCTGCTGGTTCCGCGTTTCCCAAAGTGCTGACGATGCTTTCCGTACTTCTGTGCGTATTAAAAACGATATGATTAGCCTATCAAACCCACAATAAAACGGATGCTGTTATGTTATTGCTACTCTTAGGCACAGTCAATTTAAAGAAAAGGAAAGGAAGTCCGCAGACACGATGGAATGCAGTGGCGGTCTGCGGGCAGCCACACCCCGGGCGACAGGCGCTGCCCTGGCTTTGCTCCCCACACCGCTCCCAGCGCCCGCCACTGGGCCTTCAGTCCCGGGTTTGGCTCTCTGTCCGCCCGTTCCGAAAACCTGCTGTGGCTTCAGGGGACAAAAGGGATTCCCCTCTGAGGGTGTTTCTCTCTCTCTCTCTCTCTCTTTTTTTAATTTTTAAATGTATTTATCGATTTTTAGAGAGAGGAAGGAAGCGAGAGAGACATCGATTTGTTACACTTGATTATGGTGTAGCCGGACGATGCTGTAGGCAGCTGAGCTACCGGGCCAGGGCCTCCCTCTAGGGTGTTTCTAATGATCAGTAGAGTCCCTGGCAGGCACTAGGGTGGGAGGGGACCCCGAGCTGCCCCTGGGGGTCCCCTGGCTTTGGGGCTGCCTGGACCAATATCCCACGCTATCCATCCCCCCTCCCCCCACTGCTGGGACCTGCCCTCTGGTCTACACTCACGGCCTTCCTCTGAAGGTCGGCCCCCGGAAGATGCCTTCTGACCTCACTTCTCTGTGGGGTGGTTGCTTTGCCCCCGCTCTATGGCGGCCTTAGCCCCTCATCCTTCCCCACACTCAGTACCCCTGTCTGCAGAAGAAGTCAGAGAGGGAGGCCCTGGGGTTGTCTTCAAACTTCAGTGGAGCAAGCTGGAGCCCCCCCACCCCCACCCCACCCCAACAGTGTGGATAATCCAGACTTTCTCTCCCATTTTCCAAGTAGATTTGCAAGTGACCTTCAGGCCATGACCGGCCGCCCTCTGAACTGGTACTGGAAGGTCATGTGGGCCGGCGTGAGCCCACTGATCATCATCAGCCTCTTGCTCTTCTACCTGAGTGACTACATCCTCACGGGGACCCTGCAGTACCAAGCCTGGGACGCCTCCCAGGTACCTGCCCTCTCGGGCCCCAAGCTCCCTCGAGAGCACAGGCCTTAGTTTCTGACACCAGGGAATGTCTGTCACAGCATGGGCAGATCATTTGTCACAACGTGGAAACACTGCCCAGGTACTTCAGGACTCAGTGCAGGACAGCAGAGCTGGGCTTTGAGCTTTTCAGTCTGTGCTGCAGTAAACAGTGAGACCATCCCAAACTTCCCTGTGGGCCTTCTCCTGGGAGTGGGAAAAAGCTGCAGGCAGGCGCTGGGTCCTGCCTCCAGCCTGCAGGCCCTCTGACTGACTCCCTCCAGTCCACGCAGGCCTCCTAGGAAAGGCAGAGCAAGCCTGGAGGGCATGGCCTCTGACCCTGGCCAGGGACCCTGGGAGGAGCAGGCTTCTGCGCCCTGCGGGACTTGCCTTAACACTTGAGTTGCTGGATCCTGGGGAGGCCTGGCCCAGGGTGTGGCTGAGACGGAACAGGCTCACGCAGGGCACTGTCCTCCCACCAGAAGGGCATTTTAACAACCAGGACAGCCATTGTCTGTCCTGGAAAGCCCAGGATGTCCTCACATAGACACACTTTCATAGAAAAAAAAGTGGCCAATTTGGATTTCTTTCTCAGTGGGTAGAAGGCACCGTCCTTTAGCATAGAGTGTGTGTGGTGTGTGCAGAGCAGCGTGTGATGGGCCCAGCGGACCAGCTTGTGCCACTCCAGGCCACTCCATGTACACGCAAGACAGGTAGTGGCTGAGAGGCACCCCCTCTGTCTGGTGATGTCGAGCGAGTGTCTCGGGCTGGCGGAGGACGAGGGTGTTTTCTCCATCCACAGCAGGCTCCCACTTCTGTAGGGTGCAACAGGAATGGCCCTTGAGAAATGAAATGGAAAATAAAGGTACATAAAATACAAGTGCCAATTATGTATTGTTATACGTAATTGCAGACATAATTTTCGTACATAATTGTCAGTGCAGAACGAGAGGACTAACCAGCCAGCAACAGAAGGCCTGCGGGCTGCTTCCCCCGCACCACACTTGAAGCGGCATTTTGGTTACAAACCAGACTTGGCTGACAGTAAGCCCCTGTCCCGGGACACGGCGATCCTGTGGCTTTGCGGAAAGATGGCATTTATCGGCTTTTTAGCCTCATTTCTCGTCAGTTTCAATGCACTGCATTTGGGGAAACATCCATGTCCCGCCAATGAAACCCAGATTCATTCGGCTTCTCTTGAGACCACAGCGTGCTGTTCAGTAGGGTAGCCAATGGCCAAGGAGCGATCTTAATTCAAAGTCATTACGATTAAGTAAAATTTAAAATTCGGTTCTTCAGTTTCACTAGCCACGTCGCATGTGCTCAGTAGCCACCTGTGTGTGGTATAGGACAACATGAACCCGGAAAGTTCTCCTGGGCTGTGCTGAGCGGAGGCCTGCCCCCTGATCTCTGGGTAGGTGCCCTGCCCAGTGCCTCAGACGCCAGGCCCTTGGCTACCCGATGATCACTCTGCAGGTTACTCCACATACTGGCCCTGCCGGCCCTGGTTGAAGTATGTGGGAGAGAGGGCAGACAAGGGGGGTTCGTCTGCCCAGCACCCTTGCGGGGCCGAGTGCACGGGCGTGCATTCCACCCGGGGTGGTTCTTGCCGCTGAGGCTCAGCTTCTCCTCGCAGGGCCAGCTTGTGACCAAGGACTACCCCACGTATGCGCTGGCCGTCATCGGGCTGCTCGTGGCCTCCTCCACCATGTCCATTCCCCTGGTGGCCCTGGGGACTTTCATCCTGCGCTGCCTCAAGAGGGGCGGAGACACGGACCCCAGGGTCTGAGAACCGGGCCCCCCGGAAGCTGCCGTCCGACACGCCGCTTCCCAGCTACTATTTCCAAGATGGCAGGCACCGCCTCGGCTGCTTGTGCAAGTATTGGCTCCAGAAGTGCTCGGCCCCTCATCTTCCTGAGTCCAGGAAGAAGGGTCAGGAAGTGTGGAGAAAGGAGATCCCCTCGGGAGAACCCGCACCCCACTTACGAAGTGGCCCTTTCGGCCCCCTGCCGCCCCCCAAGGCCACTCGGCTGTCTCCTTGTCATCACAGAGGCAGGTTTTGCAAGGCCAGCCTTAAAGACAATTGCCTTCGAGGGTTTTCCTAGAATCCTAGAGCACACTGTGAGCTGAAATGTGATTATATTTTTATGGAATAAAATTTTAAGTCATTTTATCCCCCTAAATAAGTTCCCAAATATGAGAGGGCTATTGTTCTTAGAGCAGTCCGAAGAGTTTCTCAAGTGCCTGAGATGACAAATCTGAATGGCATGGGTGCAGACTTAGTTCTCAGTCATAGTGACTATGTGTTTGCTGTGTTCTCCCTCACTAACAGGCTTGACTGGCCGCGAAGAAGGCCTTTAATTTGGGACTCACAAAACTAGAATTCCTCTAAGTGGAGGCCCCTCGCAGTAGGTCCAGACAAGTCCTCTCTACAAAAATGGCCCCAACTCCAGTTTGCGAGCCCAACCCCCTTGGCACTGGTTACGGGAGGAGCCGATGCAGACGGCCCCTCCCCTCACGTCAGGGCCGCTGGGAGGGGGAAAGTCCCTCTAACTTCATGTTACATTTGGGCATGACGGCCAAGCTGATGTAGGAAAGACCGAGGACACTACTTACAATCCATTTAAAATTATCTGTATATAAGTTTTCTAAAATGTATATAACTCAAACAGAACATCTTGTAACGGAAGACACAATATTTATGATAAAGCTTTCATCCACCACGTGAATGTCTCCTGCCTTTTTTTTTTACTGCAGTGAGTAGGTCAAGGTTATCCCTACAGTGAGAGGGTCCCTTTCTGCTTTAACGTTCTGTGTGTCCCTGAGACGCTGGAGTTCAGGGTGGATTTTTGGGGTCAGTTTCTTTGAGGACACTTAAGCACTCACTTTTGACATCAGCTGGAGATTTTCTAAAAATTATTTTCTTTTCTTTAAAATATATTTTATTGTATATGCTATTACAGTTTTCCCAATTTTTTCCCCTTTGTCCCCTTCTGCCTGGTATCTCCCATCCCTCCAGCAGTGCCCCCTCCCTTAGTTCATGTCCGTGGGTCATACATATAAGTTCTCTGGCTTCTCCATTTCCTATACTATTCTTAATGTCCCCGATTTATTTTGTACCTACCAGTTATGCTTCTTGATCCCTGCACCTTTTCCCCATTTCCCCCCCTTCCCCTTCCCCACTGACAACCCTCTGTATGATCTCCATACCTACGATTCTGTTCCCGTTCTAGTTATGTGCTTAGTTTGTTTTTTTTAGATTCATTTTTTGATAGTTGCGAGTTTGTTGTCATTTTACTGTTCATAGTTTTGATCTTCTTTTTCTTAAATAAATCCCTTTAACATTTCATGTAATAATGGCTTGGTGATGATGAGCTCTTTTAGCTTTACCTTGTCTGGAAGGCACTTTATCTGTCCTTCCATTCTAAACGATAGCTTTGCTGGTAGGTCCTTGCTTTTCATCACTTTGAATACTTCCTGCCTGCAAAACTTCTTTTGAGAAATCAGCTGACAGTCTTATGGGAACCCCTTTGTAAGTACTCTCTTTTTTTTCTCTTGCTGCTTTTATGATTCTCTCTACCTTTCCCTTTCACATTTAAAATATGATGTGTCTCTTGGTGTGGTCCTCTTTAGGTCTAGCTTGTTTGGATCTCTCTGTCCTTCCTGGGCTTGTATATCTATTTCCTTCGCCAAATTAGGGAAGTTTTCCTTCATTATTTTTTCAAATAAGTTTTCAATTTCTTGCTCTTCCTCTTCTTCTGGCACCCCTATTATTCAGATGTTGGTGTGTTTAAAGTTGTCCCAAAGGTTCCTAAGCCTCTCCTCACTTTTTTCAATTCTTATTTCTCCATTCTGTACTGGTTGAGTATTTATTTCTTCCTTATGTTCCAAATTATTGAGTTGAGCCCTGGTTTCCTTCCCTTCACCATTGGTTTTGTGTGGATTTTCCTTCGTTTCACTTAGCATAGCCTTCACTTCTTCCCTTATGTGTTTGCCGTACTCAGACATGTCTGTCAAGTCGGTGAGCATCTTTATTACCAGTGTTTTGAACTCTATATATGTTAGGTTGGCTATCTCCTTGTCACTTAGTTCTCCCACTGGAACCTTGATCTGCTCCCTCTTCTGGGCCATACTTCTCTGTCTCCTTAACTTGAGAGGCTCCTGTGTTTGCTTTGGTGCCTTAGGCAGAGCTGTCACACCTGTTAGGTTGTAAGGGGCAGAGCCTTAGGTCTTCGTCAGTGCAGGGGAACCCATTTTACCACCTTGTGACTCTGTGTATGGGGCAGGGGTCTGAGAGGGAAAAGAGTCGCCCCTTTTCCAGGCACTTCTCCCACTTCCTATATGGGACTGGCACCCCTCTGGCTGTTGCTCTGGTTCTGGTTTCCAGACTAGGTGGGTTTGTGGACATTCTAGGACTGTGGGGGCCCTCTAAACAAATGGACTCTGCTGAGAGACCTGAAGTATCTTCCTCTGCCCCACCCCCCACTGGTTATCACAGTCAGAAGCAATGAGGCTTTATTTTCCTGGTTCTGGAACTGCTGCACATTCTGGCCTGGGACTGAGATCACCCCTCAGGTGTCCCTCCTGGCTTTTATACTGTGTGACTATTTCCACTGGTCAGCCACAGCCACTGCCTTGAAGCTGCTGTCAGCAGCACACCATGTCCTCTTTGCCCTGGCTCCCTGGCTCTGCCCCTCCTATGTGTCTGAGTGAGCGCTACTTCTTTATATCTTTGTTTGTTGGACCTCCATGCAGTTTGATTTTCTGGTACTTCTGGTTGTTTGTTTTGTTTGTTTGTTTTGTTTTGTTTTGAGGTAGATGTAAAACTTCTTACGGTTGTGGAAGGAGGCAAAGTGTGTCTGCCTACACCTCCATTTTGGCCGGAAGTCCCTAAAAACTTCTTTTCATGCTACAAATTCTCCTACTGCATTAGGAAGGTCTTCTGCTGTTGCGAACTGCCATCTTATCAATACTTCTAGCGTCACCTGGTGGCCAGTTATAAAAAGATCACTTGCCTTTAAAATGGCCGACCCAGCCCTGACTGGTGTGGCTCAGTGGGTTGGGCTTCATTCAACAAACTAAAGGGTTACTGGCTTGGTTCCCTATCAGGACATGTGCCCGGGTTGCAGGCCAGGTCCCTGGTTGTGGGCGTGCAAGGTCGATGTTCCTCTCTCTCCCTCTCTTTCTCCTTCTCTCCCCTCCCTCTAAAATAAATGAAATATTTTTAAAAAATAAAATGGGAAAGATTAAAAACAACAGAAAAGAATAAAATGAGTGAGCCAGCATTCACTCTGATTTCTCATCGGAGGATTTTTTAGTGTTGAAAAACCCCAGAAAGTGATGCTTGAAGAGTGAGCACCCTCAATGGCAAGTGCACAGCACAGAGTCTGGGCCCGAATCCTTACAGATCAGCCCCCACCCCCAGCAATATGGGCCCCTCCACTCCTGGGGCCAGGCATCATTGAGGGGTTTCAGCCCCGAATGCCAGGTGTCCACAGGAACGCAGAGACAGATGCTGCCCTAGATCAGCGCTTTATCCACAGTGGTCTCCACCTCGCTGCCCATTTGAATCACCTGGAAGCATTTAAAACCCCGGGGCCCGGACCACATCCCAGAACTGCCGAACCGGAGAACCAGCACCCCATTCAAGAAGGAGGGAAAATGTGTTGTACATTTAGAAATACTGACATCCAAATGACCTTTCAAACTCTGAAAGCGTTTTTGAGCATTTCCAATTGTATGGGAATGTCACTTCCACAAAATACGTTTAGCTCACGAAAGTCAGATGGGGGACACCCCTCTGTTTATAGAGTGATGAGCCCCAGGTGAGCGGTCTCAAGTTTCAGTTCAGTTTTCCTCCGGTTTCTGTGTTTTTGTGAAGAGCAGACTATTTCAGTAAATCGCTTGAGCCAGTAATAAGACTTCTCTCAAAAAATTCTTTGTTGACCATTTTCTAGGTTCTTCACAAAAGCGGTCATTTGTCTCCCCGCTCCCGCCACACACACACACACAAGCTGGAGAGAAAACGGGACATTCCATCCCTGGGCACTTAACAGTAACCATGGTGATATGGCCTGGTCACCGACCCTGCAAAGCTCTCTATTTCTACTGGAAACATAAGAACCCTCAACGTAGCTCTAAGCAGTCAGGTGGGAAGTATTTGGTTTTTAGCAGCTGCCATCGTAAAGAAAACCCTAAACAAGCACACCTGTAGGGTTTTTGTCATTTACTGGCTGCTGTGTTAAAGACTCTCTGCAAATCACACAAGCTAATTTGGGACAAATGGAGAGTAAGAAAAAGGAGGAGAATCCATCCAGTCTTTTTTCTGCCGCCTTTTCCATGTTTACCTCCTCGTGCGCCCGGGGAAATCACACCAAGGCCGTGTATGAGAACCGGAATATGGGAAGATGAAGGTTGGATTCCGTAAGAAAAATTAGAAAAAAAGAGCTCTAATTATCTGCATTTAAGACAGAGTCGGAGCTCTTCTGTTTTTGCTGCAGGATCTTTCCCACCCTTCTGAGAGGGGTCCTGGGTGGTCGGCCCTCCTCCGGGTCTCTCTTCAGCCAAGGTCATCAGAAAACACCATAGGTTAGCGTGTAACCTTATAACCGTGCCGCGGGGCAAGAGTAAACTGCTGTCTTTGATTTTTGTTTGAGTTACTTTACATGGAAAAATAAATTCATGGCTGTTTTACTATATAGATAGAAAAGCTGGGATGGAGAATTAATTAACTCACCCATCATTTTCTACTCAACATCAGTCAGGGGAAGGAAAAAAAAAATATGTCCCTTTGCAAAGCAAAAAGTACATCGTTCCTTCCTATTGCCCACCTGCGTCAGCCTCTATTGAGATAATCAACTGGTATATTACAGACCAGTCCCTCGGTGGGTGCTGGGCACAGTGCTGAGCAGAGCAGGACAGATACAGACACAGAATATATACGTATATTCTGGAAAGGAAGAGGGATAATGATAGATAACAAGACTATTACAGGGTGTGGTTGTTTCTAAGAGGAAACACGTGGGCCCAGCCATGGTGCAAAAGGGACGGCACTTCACTCGGTGGTTGAGGAGGAGCTGCGTGAACTGAATTTTGAAGGAGAAGAAGGAACTAGTAATTGGAATTGCTGGAAGGTCCATCCAGGAAGCAACAACAGCAGGTGCAAAGGCCCTGAGGTGAGCAAGTGCAGGAGGAGGCCTGTGATTGGCCCGAGGAAGAAAGAGTGGAGGGGAACGTGGAGCAGCACCAGGGGCCAGGTCAAGGAGCCTTGGAGGCCACAAGAAGGAGCTTGGATTGTCCTCAAACAGCAGCAGAACCTCACTGAGCATTTAACATGGGGCCCTGTGGATCCTGACTTACACTTGAAAGAGCCCTGGTAGCCACGGAGAACGATTAGAGAGGGATGTAGACAGGGAAGTTGAAGAAAACTCCAGAGGCTCCTTCAGTAAGTTCATAGGAGAGATGATGACGTCATGGACCTGGAAATGGACATGGAGAGAGAGGCAGGTTTGAACTGTCCTTGAGGGGAAGGGTTGCCTAGACTTGCTTCTGGATTGGAGGCATAGTTAAGAGGAGAGGAATAAAATGCTTGACATACTGGTGGCATTTTTTGAGATGGGGAAAGCTGGGAATGGAATTAGTCTGCGGAATAGAAATCAAGAGCTCTGTTCGACACTAAGTTTGAGATGTCTGTGAATCGGGAACAGCAGTCCGCAGTTGAACATAAGCCTGGGGCTTTGGGAAGGGTTTGGTCTAGAGAGAGACATTTGGGGACACTAGCATAGAGATGTAAAGCTGCAGGTCTAAACGTCATCCCCCAGGGTGAGTGGAGACGTGGATAAGAGGGCTCAGGTCCAAGGTCTAAAAAAAAAAAATTCTAGCGTGCACTGAGGTGTGCCCACAGATTCTTTTCCATCCTTCTCATTGAGAGATGGGGCCTGCTCTTCCTTCATCGGAGGGCGCTTGTGAGGCTCTAACCAACGAAATATGGCGGAAATGACACCGTCTGACATCCGAGGCTAGACCACCAGAGGGTGCCTGGTCTGCTGGGACACTCGCCCAGGCGGCCCTCAGCCACCACGGAGACGCCTGACTACTGAGGCTGCCATGCTGCAGGGCCACGCGGAGGTGCTCCGGCCCGCGGGACCAGCAGTCCACCCTGCAGCTGTCCTTGCTCACACATCAGACCAACACTGGCCCAGACAGACCCACCCATCAGCCAGCTGAGGGCGACTGAGTGACCTCCATCGGCGCCGTTTGGAACAGAAGAATCACCCAGCAGAGCCTTGTCCCAGTTTCTGACACACAACACAGTGAGCTTAGTCTCCAGAAAGAGGAAACTAGAACGGGGGCAGAGAGGGGAGACGACAGAGCAAGGCAACAGGGGCAGACGTGGGACAAAAGCCAGGAGAAGGCGTCGTCCCAAGGCTCAGCGAGAACATCTCCAATTCTCCTGAACATAACTTACCACCGGCACTTCCTACTCTTCCTAATCTCAGTCAATGTTTAAACCTAATCCTAACAGGAGCTTAAATTAGGACAAAATGTAACGTGATATTTTAATGGATGATACTTTAGCTTTGCACAGCTAGAAAAATAAACAGCAGTAGTCACTCATCACTGAAACTGGTGAATGGAGAAAGGCGAACACTTGGACTTTTGGATAAAACCAACAGAACAAATAAAAATTCACGCTCAGAAAACCTATAAAGGGAAGAGCTGAGAATGCGCCATCTGGCAGTTCACCCGGGCCAGGACATTCGTTGTAATAATGAAACATATCACGCCTTCTTCACTGCCTCCCCCCCAGTGAAATCCCACTCCCAGGGCTGCTGCATGACGTCCAGCCCAGCGGAGAGCGAGACATGAAGGGAGAGCAAAGCAAACAAACACACCTATTCAGGGACGTGCTCAACTAGGAACAAATGCAGGGAAATGTAAAGACAAGAAGGCAGCTAGTGGTGATCTCCGGGCAAGATGTAGGGAGGGCGTTGGGAGGGAGAACACGGGGCTCCAAGGCCGCAGGCTCTGTTCTCCCCCCATTCTGTTACGGACCCCAAAAAGCATCAGGAGGGAAGTGGCGAAGCTGTGGGCGGAGCCGAGGTAGGAACTCCTACAGCAACGTCTTCCCTGCACCCTTGGTCCACAGCGGGGAGGGGGCAGCAGTCAGGGGACCAGCAGCCAGGCTGTGCCCAGGCCGGGAGTTCCCGCATACTTCCCGTGTTCCTCTCCTCCCCGCCCCCCATCCGGCTTCCTCTGTGTCCCCCCTCCTCTCACAGGTGAGTGAGCACATTTCTTGCGATCTCAGGCATCAGCCTTTGAGCCACACAACTGATTTCGAGGGGAATTAGATGAGAAACGCCCACGAGGCCCTGCCCAAATTGCAGGCTTTTGTGAGCAAAACGAGTTTCCGTTGTTCTAAACCACTGCGGGGCAACCTGTGTCCTGAGGACACTTCCCAGTGAAGCAACGTTGTCCCACCTCTCCACTGAGCACTGTGTCATTTTGAAAAACGAATGCCGATCCGGTGGGAGGGAGCAAAGGACATCTTGTCATGGACGTTACACCTTACTAAATATTTCCCTGGCTTTATCTGTAACTAGGAAATAATTGTTACAAGAATAAACACAATTTCTTAAGTGGTCATAACCGGAAAGCAGGATTTCAGAAGCTGTGGAATTTCTTGTTTCCTTATGTTGTCAAGTTTTTCTACAATGACCATGCATTGCTTTGCAAGATTTAAAAATTCTAATAAAGAAAGGACATTCCTTCAAGACAAAGTATAGGAACGACACCAACAGTAGTTAGAAAATATGACATTTTATTTTCACGTATGGATATACAGTACATGAATTTAGAAATAAAATCATTGCAGGGTACGGTCAACCACACCAGATCAGTCCATTCGCTGCGAAGCGGCCACATCAGCACTTCGGCTTTGGTCTTCACTGTAGTCGCTGAAGTAAGTTCTTAACGTGAAATGCCTGGTAGCGTCAGAGTAATACGTGACAGCAGACATGAGCTAAGTGTCAATATTTCATCTTTGGAACAAATTCTGCTTATTTACATGTTAGGAATAGGTAGTCCTAATTACTTACCCTATTGTGAGTTGTAATGACTGATTTTAAGCTACAGAACGTTTTCCAGCTATTATTGCCTTTAGAGTTTCTAAAAGCAACACCTCTTATTAATGTTTATAAAAGATAATGTTGAATAAAAGGTAATCTTGAAATAAAGGCGCTTTTAGAGATATTTAAGGAAAACAAGATTGCTACTGAGAAACCTGTACAGACTTCCAAGCACAACACAAATGTGGTAGCAGGGTTTAACTGAACTGTTTGCAAATAGTGGCGATTATACTATCTTACATACTTTTCTAATATTTAAACCTCATAATTACAATTTGAATACAGTCCGACGTAGACCTATGCACAGCTTCTAAAGCATATTTTCCAGGTTTGTTTTTACACATAAATTAAAGTTGAAGTTGGTCCTTCACTGGAGAACACACCTACCCGGAAGCGCTCGATTCAGACACACTGGCGGCGAATGGCAGGTTCACGCAGGCAGCCCCTCCCCGGTACCGTGCACGGAAACGCGGCCGCATCGCCCCGGGACAGGACCCCTCGGGGGCCTCACGCCTCCACGAAGGGCCCCCAAGGAAACGGAAGTGTCCAGGAGGAAGTCGCTGCCCAGCCAGGGCAATCCCTGGGCAATCCTTGTGAGAGAGGACGCTTTGGGCCATTAGCATAAGAGATAGACTTTACATTCTTTGATTTCATTTACACCTTTTAAAAAAGATAGAGTATACCTGAACCCATCATCACACTTACACTAAGCCGCACACATAAGGCAGCCCAGCTGAGCCTCCCAAAGAACCCCACCCCCACCCCCTGCAAAGTCACAGGCTGTTTGTCAAACTCCTTGATGAACGTAAAAGGCTTCCATTTTACACACATAGCAGAGTTAGCTTATTATTAAACTTTTAAGAGTCCAAAGATCTGTGGGAAAGTATGCTTGTTGACAGTGACTGCTTCCATAATGACAAAAATGAAACTGAGCTAGAAAAATAACTTTACTGTTTGAAGTAATGAAAGAAGCTGGATTTTTAAATCTATTACTTATTCTGCAACAGCTGATTAAACTGACAATGAGTAGATTCCTTCCATTATGTGAGCTGAACTCGGGTCACGCTTGAATTACAGAACAGCTTCAGATTACAAGCATAACTGTCGCAACAGTAAAGAGGTCCCCACGACAGTGACGCCAGGTCAACGGGAAGCCGTCACCCCACACAGCACGAGGTGTGCTTTGGGGAAAAGGCTTTGTCCGGACCCCAGGCTGCTGTGGAAAGCGGGTCAGTAAAGGCTCCAGCTCTGCACGGCGGAATCTTCCAGGCCAAGCCGCTTTCCACAGACACACACTCAGTCTATCTTTTCCTTCTGGACCAGGCGGGGAGCGTCCACGAAGTCTTTGCCATTGTAAAGGATAATCAGAAATGTTCCGACGCTGGCCACGCCCCAAAAGAGTACATAGGCCAGTGTTTCTGTCCAGGTGTCCCCTGTTGATATAAAAAAAACAAAGACGTGATAAATAAAAGTCATTTACTGATACTAGAGCAGCCTGTCAACCTTCAACACATATTGACACTGTAAGTCTGCAAACATACCTACGGGAAAATACAAGAACCTCTTGCTTGAGCTTTTTTAAAAAAAAATTTGTCTATTTATTTTTAGAGAGAGGGGAAAGGAGAAAGAGAGGGAGAGACACATCACTGTGTGGTTGCCTCTCATTCGCGCCCCCAACTAGGGACCTGACGTGCAACCGAGTCATGTGCCCTGACTGGGAATCGAACCAGCGACACTTGGCTCGCAGGCCGACGCTCAATCCACTGAGCCACAGCAGCCAGGGCTTCACTTGAGCTTTGAGCCTGCAGTCCTCAAGCTCTGGCTGGCACTGGAATCCTCTCCAGGGCTCGACTCATGGACGGCTGGACCCCACCCAGACTTTCTGATTCGGCAGGTCTGTGGCGGGGCCTGGGAACCTGCACTTCTGTCCACTATCTGTCCTGGGGCCACACTGCAAGAAGCGTTGGACTAGCCTACTTCATGTTATATCACACAAATAAAAACTGCTTTTAGATTATATATTTTAGTAGTATAAGAAACTACCACTAATAGTTTTCTATTTTCATTTCTTTATTTCTCAGCCCTATTTTTATATATATATTCTTTTTTTAAATCCTCACCTGAGTGTATGTATGTTTTTTTATTGCTTTTAGAGAGGAAGGGGAGAGAAATATTGATCGGTTACCTCCCATGTGCCCTGGCCGGGGACTGAACCCGCAACCTTCCGGTGTACGGGACAACACTCAAACAGACTTAGCCATCTGGCCAGGGCATATCACTAGTGGGTTAGTCCACAATATTAGCTACCATCAAAATATCTATGTGAAAATAACTAAAAAGTACATGTGTCAGAAAAGTTACATATTAATCAGTGTCTAAAACAAAACTCAGTAACCTATTTTAATAACGTATGTAATACAACTCTCCTGACATGCATTTTATTGTTCCCCCAAAAGATATAGTTATTTTTTAAGGAGTTTATGTACTTATTTACTTTTAGAGAGGGGAGGGAAGAGAGACAGGGAGAGACACACCGATGCAGAGAGAAGCGCTGATCATTTCCCTTTCGTTCGCGCCCCAACCGGGACCAACCCTGAAACCCAGGCGCGGGCCCTGACGGTGAATCAAACCGGCAACCGTCTGCTTTGCAAAAGGACGCTCAACCAACGGAACCAAACCGGCCAGGGAACTGATGTGTGTGGGGGAACCAAGGAACACCTTGTCGGTGGGGGGAGGGGCCTCGGAGTGGGGCCCCAAGGAGGGGAGTTGAGACAAGCTGAGAATGTTAGCCCAAGGGTTCAGGGGGGACGATGAAGACGAGGTGCCTCTCCCTCCAGAGGGCCTAAGGCTGTGCCTCGAAAGTACAATACAACCAAACCACAAACTCGAATTCCAGGAGCACTAAAAAGTATTCAACGGAAACACGCGAATCTTAGATGCTTATTAACTTAGTAACATAAGAAAAAAAGAAAACCAATAAAGAACTTGTTAGCTCAGTCCTTAGGCAATTTTGCTCTCAATCTATTAAAATTTAATAAACACTACATTAACCTATTAACAACACTTATTTTTCTAATAGGTGGTTGGTTAAATAAACTATAAATCTATAAACAGAATACTTTGCAGTGCTTAAAAATAAAAAACATGGGAAAATGTTTATTATACTGCTCAGTGAAAGAAACAGATTACAAGAAAATATATCTCACTTTTGAAAAAAAATCACACACAATTATAAAGATCAAAACATCAAAAAGTTAAGGCAGGATGATAAATAATATTTTTTTCTTTTTGCCTAGCTGCATTTTCTATAATTACTATGTATTACTTTGGTAATACGAAACGGTTTTAAAACCCTTAGGGAAAAAACATTTATGCAGCTACTGAGTACATATTTTTCCTCTGGCCACACCGAAGGACTAACCTCCTCGGCCCCCTTTACTCACTGAATTGCACTGGGAACATCAAGTATTGCGCTGACACACACACTCAGGACGCTGCGCAGGACAGGCCAACATTCTAAGAAGCAGCAAATACAAGACGTAAAGTACGAGCAGACTTACCGGCCATCAGCAGACAGATGATGCACATGGAAAAGGCCACAACCATGATAATGGGCAACTGGGAAGAGAACAGAGAGAGACCAGTAAGAATGCTAAGCAGCGGCTGCGGAATCAGCTGTGCACGCTTTCCCTGGGAAAGAACAAAACTTCCGAAATCTAAAATACAAGTATCTTCTTCCCACAAAACATCCCCATCTAGGCGTTCAATCCCAGCTGCCCAAGCCCTGAGGCTGGTCACGCAGGCAGCCCTGAGAAGCACGGCTTTGCTCCAAACCGAGTGCCGGGGAGGCCGGCTGCCCGGGTGAGAGCCACGGTGCAGGCCCCTCCTGCGCTGGGGCCTCTGCCACTGAAGCAGGACCTCAGAGAGGCTCCGTGAAGGCCAGTGAAAACAGGAGTCCAAAAAGGAGCCACGCACCAGAACCGCGCGGGCGTACCTCGTTTTACTGCTCCTCACCTCACTGTGCTTTGCAGGTACTGCCATATTTAAAAAAAAAAAAAAAAAATTGAGGGTTTTGTGCAGCCCTTTGTCAAGCGAGTCTATTGGGGCCACTTTTCCTACAGGCTTAGATGATGGCATTTAACAATAAAGTATTTTTAATTAAATATGTACATCAACAGACTACCGTATAGTGCAAACTTTTATATGCACTAGGAAACCAGAAAATTCGTGGGACTCACTTTATTGCGCTACTCGCTCTACTGCGGTATCTGGAACCGAACCTGCAATATCTCCGGGGTCTATGCCTGTACTTTGCCTTCCAAGATACAAGTTGCTTCCAATAATCCCTGAGAGTAAGGGGAGTGGAGTCTTCCTGAAATGAGAAAACTTTCTGTGTCCCCTTTGCTACGTGTCTTCACGTTAAAAGGATGTGCGAGAGGAGAAGTTTAAAAGAAAACAAACGCTCCAAAGTTACTTTCCTTCTCTCCCAGACCTTCTCCGCGGGGAAACCTGAGCACTTATGTTCCATTTAGAAAAACACACCACGTTTTAAATCAAGGAGAGTCGGCACTGTCTATACCTTCAGATACAATGCTTTTAACAACTTGAAAAACATAAAGGTTTCTTACAGCGAGGAATTTCAAATCCCTTGGAACACTTAAAGGACTATGAGACTCTAATTCATCCACTGAATAGTTCCCAAGAAATAAGTCTATGGCGTCCTGGAACAGAAAAAAAGAAAATTATTGACTCAAGTTAGATGTGATTACATTACTGGGGAGCAATGCAAAGGTATGGCCGCCTAATGACCAAAAACACAAACTGACCTGTCTAAACCCATCGGAAAAGTTGTTCTTGTAATACCGTATTAGAGAGTTCCAGCCATCCTTTAAAAGTCCCAGCTGAGTTCTCTTCCCGGTTCTGGTTGAAAGAGGTTAAGTTCTGAGTTACATATTTCCATGTTAAATTCCCATACTGTTTTATTGTGTGAAAAAAAAAAGCCAATAAGCATGTGGTATGGAGATAAGAGTTACAAAGATTTTAGAAATCAATCCTGAAAACATAAAGGAGATACTTCACAAAAGAAACCACCGGCAGGTCCAAGAAATACAGTCCCTTCCTAAAACACTACCAAAGTGGGCACAAATAGGAAAAACATTCAGTTTCAGGTGCCAAGACAGGAAATATGAAGAGAAACACAAGTCTATGCTAAGTCGTATGAAACAGCAAGAAGACTAAGAAGTCTTACTTGGCTCCCAGGAAATCCAGAGCAGAAGAAGGCCCAAATGCACCTGTAACCAATCCAAAATGTCCCCACCTCTCACTGCGCAGTGGCTGCGGGAAGCAGCCTCAGAACCGCCCGGGGGCTTTTTGGAGGTGCAGACCTTGGGCCCGGCTCCCGACCTGCCGAAGCCCCCTGGGGTGATCCAGGGGCGCAGTACAGCCCGCTGAGAGGAGCCGGAGGGCCGCGGTTCTCAGCCATCCCTGCCCGCGGATCTCCAGTTCAACCCAGCAGCGAGCCCTGGGCCTCGCCCCCCGGCCCCCCGGAGGGAAAGGCTGCCGCGGGAACGCGAGCTTGCCTGGTGAAGTCGGTCTTCAAGGCCCCGGTCCCCGCGTACTGCCTGGCACAGGCGTTGGCGTTGTCGGCCCAGGCTGTGAGAGAGTGAGAGACCAGTGACAACCAGAGCCCTAAATCTAAATATCAATTTATTTCTAAGTTTGAGTAACTCTGCCTCTGTTAAAGAAATACCTACCATTTTTGTAAATCTTCTCAAATTCATCTTGTTCTTCAAGCTTCTGTCCCACATGCAAAACACCCAGTCTCTGAAATAAGAGTGACTCCCATGTTTACCTGTCGTAGATCTCGGCACCCAGACCTTACACCGTTTCCCGGGGCTCCTGGCTGCAGGCGGGGGGCGCGTGGCTGCCCAGCAGGCCCCGGGGTCCGCAGCCCTCCCCCCGAGGCCCAGCTGCAAAGCCGAGGGCTCTACCCCGCGGCCCCCTCTCCCGGAGCCCCAGGGCCGCAGGATCGGAGCGGGACTGTCTGTTCTCGGGCACAGGGGCACAGGGGACAGGGGCGCAGGGAGAGGACAGGGGCACGCGAAGGCTCTGGGGGCTCCAGCCTTGCTTCCTCCGCCCACCGCCTTTGCCCCTCTGCCCCGCTCCCAGCCCACAGTGCCCAGGCCCCCTCAGCCCCTGGGGAGATGGAAGAACGCCCCCCCGTCGGCCTCCCCACACACCGCACGGCCCTCTGCGTACTCGGAGGGTTCCCGGTATCCTGCACCCCCCACGGGCTCCCCTCTGCGTTTCCTGGCCGCAAACTAGAAACTCCTGCCGCGGGCTTCGTCGTAGACCCTCCGCCCTCTCATCACCAGCAGCTCCCCTGTCCCCACCTCGGGCACAGCACAGGAGTCACCCTCAGGGGCCCTGGCTGGTAGGAGAAAAGCCTGGCCCGGCCCCCGCCGGCACGGGTGATGCCGGACAGCCTTCTGCCCAAAGATCCTCTGAACGCGGTCAGGTTTTATAACACCGTATTTATCACAAGAAACAGTTCCGTGCAGACTACAGAACCTAGTTAGATAGGTTTCTGTTCATCAGCTTTGGAAACAGCCGTCCCCAATATTGCTGCTATTGAAGTCAGTCCAACAGACTGACAAGCACACAGCCTAACGCGGATCAAAGAGACTCGAGGATGCTCCAAGGGGAGCCCCAGGCCCTGGAAAGGCGCTACTTGAGGTTCAAGGGCAGGTCCTCCTCAGGGAGGTACTCAGCCTCCACAGTCCTCCCCGGGTCCCACAAAACCATCGTGAACAAAGGCGGATGCTTACACTAACCATTTCAGCAGGAACCCATTTGTGATGCATTTTTGTTTGCCCCTCACAGCAAATGCCAATGTGATTTGGAAAGGCGGACTATACACATTTTTAATTCCAAACATAAATAGAAAAAAATATTTACATCTATTTTTCGCAACAGCACAATCCTAATGATGGAGCAAAGTTGCGTCAGAAACTTTGTACCTGGGGAATTAATATCCTTGCCAGTAATAAAAACGATGTAAATAAAAACAACCCTGAGGTACTACTTCGTATTACTAAAATAGAAAAAGGTTTTAAGTAATAAATAGCTAATGCTGGCGAGAGTCCAGTGAAATGGATTCACTATTGTCGACTGATACGACCCTGGGAAAGTAACAGACATATCCCTTTAACCCAGTAATTGAACTTCCGGGAATTAACCCGAAGGAAATAATCCAGGTTAAAAACAATACATATACACACAGTCTGTACAGTGGTATTTATAAGCTAAAAATGTAGTAGCCTGAACGGCTTAGTAAATCATAGTATAACTGAATGCAACGCTTAAAAACTATGATGACGTATCATGCTAGAGGACTGGCAAGATGAAACCTTGCGTGTGCAGACCGACTGTGGTCACGGGAAATGCCCCGCCGTGGACAGAAAGACAGAAACAGTGAGCGGGGTGAGGGGGAGGGCGGCGAGACTGCTTTTGTCACTGGGTTTTAAGCATGAAGTTTCTCTCATTTTCTGCTGTATTGTCTAAGAAAAGAGAAGCATCTGCACCTGCAGCTGGGCCTGCAGCGAGCGCCGAGCTAGCAGACTCTGGATCACGTTGGTTCTGTCCAGACAGTCCATGCAGTTGCTGCGGAACACGCCCTCCTGGGTCGCCACCACCTTGCCGGCAGAGTCCACTAGAAAATAACTAAAACATATTTGTATAAACACTCTCATAGAAAGTCAATTAAATCTACTAAGGACATACCTCTTCTAACACAGGTCTCCGATCAGTAGCATTGCTAAAACCAGTAAATTAAAAGGCCAGAGAGGAAATGCATGGTCCAGGTGTGTATCTGATGACCACAGACCAGGCAAGGGGAGCCCCCCATCCATAGAACAACTGCAGCATCGCAGGCCACTTCACCCAAGAGATGTGAAGAAGGGAGGGGAGCCCTGAGCCGAAACTGCCCCGTGACCCAAGGGAACACAGAAGCGCCGTAAGGCACGCTCCTTCCAAAGACGAGGAAGGCAAACGACACCACTCTGTCACAGAGCGTTTGGTGAAAAAAACTGAACATAAAACAGCAGCAAATTAACTTCATTATGTAAAAAAATTGTACATGTGTGAAAGATAATTTATAAAAATACAGAAATACCCTGTTGTAGGTCATTTTTAGGACTTAAAAATATTTTTAGCCCCAGCCGGCATGGCTCAGTTGGCTGGGCGCTGTGCCACAAGCCCACAGACTGTGGGTTCAATTCCTGGTCGGGGCACACGCCTGGGCTGCAGGTTTGGGCCCAGGTCGGGGTGTGTTCAAAAGGCAACCAGCCAATCAATGTTTCTCCCTCCCTTCCCCTCTATAAAACATTTTTTTAAAATCATGAAGTCTCATTTTTTCAATAAAAGAAAACCCTAGAAACAACAGTACAGCCAAGTGCAGTCAACACAGGGAACTGTATTTGTAAGTCTGCTAGAGAAGGAATAAGCATGATTATTACGTACACAGATCCCTCCCCACAACCCCCACGGGGAGACGGAGATAAAACAGCTTACCTTAACTCATCTTGCATGTCTGCTACCTGATCCAATAAAAGACTCAGTCGATCCCATCTCATATTTTTACATTCCTTATGGAAGTCAAAGGCAATATATCTACCAAAAGAAAAGATATTCAGAACTGACCGAAGATCATTCACTCGCTTTCCTTCTGTCAATAACACCTGCACAGCGACTCGCCCCTCTACGTCCTGGCAGAGAGGGGGCAGCGGGGCCTCCTGCACCCCGGGTTCCTCAGAGCACACGCCCACCTCCTCAGGCTCCTCACCCACTGCATGGAAAATGCACACACACTTCTGCCTCACGTGCTCCCCCAGGGCCTCACACAGGAGCACAGAGCAGCCCGGCTCCGTGCTGGAGAAGTGGGCTCCGTGGGGCAGTCATGTGTGCACCAGAAAGGAGCCCTCTCCAATGCAACAGCTAGCACACGGCTATTCTCCACCCCCACATGCAAAGGACAGGGTCCCATTGTGCTGTTTTCAAATTCACGGCCTCGCTGCCCGCACAGGGCCACTGCTAATGCCTCAGAAAGCCCCCCTGACGAGGCTACGGAGTTTGCAGCTGGGCCTGGTGACGTCCAGGAGGCCACATTGCTACTCCAGACAAGGCCACCAGGCTGGAGAAAAGTGCCAGCTCATGAGGCGGGTGGGACCACAGGGACCACAGGAAGCAGTCAGGAGGAACTGCAATTCGTGACCCAGTGACCACAATGACACAAAGCCTCAAGAAGGGGACTTTAATCTGGGACTAGGTTTTTACAAAACTCAAATTAAAACTCAACTGTTAAGAGGTATTGTGCAGTAGAAATTAGGCCAGAGAAAACTTTAAGCCAACAAAACCATTCTTTGATCCAGTACTAAAAAAACCGAGTTGAAATATACATGTATGAAACGTACAACATATGCGATCTGTGTGCTTGTGTGTGTATGCAAGTGCACACCTAATCCGAAAAGCCCCACAAGAGATTTCCAGTCAGGTACCTGATCATTCCATTTCCCAGGGAAGACACCATGGTTGCGAATGCTTGTTCAAGTGGCTTCTCTGAACCCTTCTGGTTAACCTGTAAAAAATTAAGAACACTACAGCTTTAATGTTATTAAAGGGAGAGCAGCACCAGCCAGACACGAGGGCTGGCACGCTCCAAGCCCTCGTTCTCTTACAGAAACACGGAAAAATCAGAAGCTGTCTGAACCAACGCCACAGCAGCTCTAGAAAACCAAGGCGTCCAGCAACCCAGAGCATATTCAACAGGAAGAACCCATCTCCAAGCTCACAGAACAGTTTCGTGGCGTCTGTGCCTGCCCTTACCCCAGCCCTTTCCCGGAGCGGTGACGGCCTCAGTGCTCAGCAGTGGGGACCGGTTCTCAGTCCCCTCCCCAAACCAGAGGGCGCGGGCCCGACCTCACGTGCACAGCACTGCGCATGTTTTGTTCTGACCTGAAGGACTGACTCCCTTGGCTCTGTCTTGTAGGACTCTAAACACAGGCAGGCAAAGTGGGGGGGCCCTGCTTTTAAAAGCTACAAGAGGACTCCAACCAACACAAAAGACTGTGGGTAGAGACATGAAACAGATCACCCAAGCCCGCGTAAGAAGCTGGGGTGACATTCTCTGGGAAATTAGGACATTAAAAAGCAGCCAAGTTTAAGGAGGATTTCAGAGAGCCACATGTACACCCAGGTAAGATGCAGGCTCAGAAAAGTCCTGTGAACACCTTAAATCTTCCTCTCAGGCTCCCAGCATGCCTCGCTAATGACCCCTCTGCAGATACTGGGAGCTGATGTGCTCTCTTTTTTGTATTTTTTTTGTCTGTTTCAATTCTTGGCATGCAAGGAAATCTCTGTCAAAACATTAGCTGAACATGAGCTAAAGGAGCAGACTTCAGTGAGCATACATGACAAGAAATAAGTCTTAGCAAAAACAGTCTGGAAAAGTCTCAAAACAAATGGATTGCTAGAGCTTTCAACAAGTAAAACAGAACACGAACCCAAAAAGAGCAAAACCATGGGAAAGAAGAATCTGACTTCCAGAGTTACCGCGTTATAATCAACCAGCCCCGATGTCAACCACAGCAAAGAAATCACAGGCAGGGCGTACACAGAAATAAGAAAACAAGGCTTCTTCAACGAAAAAGGATAAACGGACAGAAACCACCCTTGCAGAAACACTAGAAAAAGGTTCTAAAACAGCTGTCAAATATGCTCAGAGCGCTCTCGCTCCCAGGAACACACGCGCGCCTTCCCCTCCCCGCCCCTGTCCTTCCCCCCAAGTGCGTTTCCCTCGCCTCTGTCTCCTAAGCTCCGAGGGCCCTTCTCTGGCCTTTGTAACTTGTTTTCTGATCCCACACCCTTTCCTACCTCTGTAACTTTCTAAATAAACATTCTCTTATGGTTTGAGAAAATACATGCTTAGAGCTATAATAAAAGATGGACAAAAAACTAAAGGGAATCAGGAAAACGGTATATGAACAAAACAAGGATATCAATAAAGAAACAAATTATTGAAAGGAAGCAAACACCAAGCCTGGGCTGAAAAGTACAAAATGGAAACTAAAAGTTCACGATAGGAGGTCAGAAGCACACTCAGCAGGAAGAAAAAAGAATCAGCAAACCTGCAGACAGAACAATGACATAATCGAGTCTGGGGAGCAGGAAGGAGAGGATGAAGGAAGGTGAACAGAGGGACAGGGGACTTCTTGTAAACCGCTGAACAGACTCTCCACTCGTGACGGGAGCCCCGGAAAGAGAGGCAAGAGAGAGAAAGGGGTGCAGAGATTATTTAAAGAAAAAGTGGCCTAAAACCTCCCAAATTTGATGAAAAACAAATCTTCAAATCCAAGACGTTCGCCTATCTCCAAGTGTAATAAACCCAGAGAACCCCACAGCAAACACATTATAATCCAACTCTGAAGTACAGAAAGCAAACAACTCGGCGAGAGAAGACTCATCACCTACAGCAGAGCCTCAGGAGGGTCACAGGACGATTCCTCCTCAGACGCCTGGAAGCCAGGGCCGTGGGATGAGACGTATAAAGGACTGAAGGAGAAGAACTGTCTGAGAACAACATATGAACAAACAAGACAAAAATCATTCGCAGACACCGACCACAGCGTGGTGGTTCCTAGCAAGGAAGGAGGAGAGGAAGAGGCAGCACGTAAAGGGTACAGAGGGGCAAACACATGTCGACAGAGGCGATCTGACTCTGGGTGAGCACACAATGCAACATACAGATGATGTAACATAGAACCGAACACCCGAAACCTATGTAATTTTATTAACCAATATCACCCCAATAAATTTTATAAAAAATAGACAAAAAGCAAAACAAAACAAGAATCGTCAACCAAAAATTCTCTATCTTGCAAAACTATCTTTCAAAAACGAGAGAGCAATTAGGACATTCTGAGACAAACAAAAGCTGAGGGAGCTCATTACGGCTAGACCTGCTCTACAAGCAACGCTGAAGAAGTCCTTCAGGTGGAACAAAAGGATGCTACAAGAGGATCTCCAAAGAAGATATATGGATGGCCAATAAACACATGAACAGATGCGCAACATCAATAGGCATTAGAAAGTGCAAATCAAAGCCACAAAGAGTCAGCACTTAGGGACGGCCACAATCAAAAAACCAAACAAATACAGAAAATAACAAGGGTTGGCAAGGATGTGGGGGAATGGGAACCCTGGTGCATTGTTGGAAGGAATGCAAAACGTTGCAGCTATAATATGGTTGCTCCTTAAAAAGTTAAATATAAGCCCTGGCTGCTGTGGCTCAGTGGATTGAGCGTCGGTCTGCGAGCCAAGTGTCGCTGGTTCGATTCCCAGTCAGGGCACATGACTAGGCTGCACGTCAGGTCCCCAGTTGGGGGCACGTGAGAGGCAACCGCACAGTGATGTTTCTCTCCCTCTCTTTCTCCTTTTACCTCTCTTTAAAAACAGATACATAAAATTAAAAAATAAAAATAAAAATAAAGTAACCTTAAAAAAAATAAAAAGAAAAGGTTAAACATAGAAATACGAGATTCAGCAATTCCACTCCTAGGCATTTTGCCCAATAAATAATTGAAAGCAGGGACTCGAACAGACACGTGCACACGGCATTACCCACAGTAACTAAAATGGGGAAACAACCCCATGTCCACGGATGAAGCAATGGATACACAAACTGTGGCGCACACACACAGTGGGGCATTCAGACTTAAAACGGAATGACACTCTGATACACGCTGCAACATGAACGGGCCTTCACGACACAGTGCTGGGTAAAATGAGCAAGACACAGAGGAACAGGTATGTGAACAGGCACATTTATACAGAAAGCAGAACAGTTAGCTGGGGTTGAGGTGAGAGAGAGAACGGGAAGTTTAGTGAACACTGGGTTTCTGCTGGGTATGATGAAAAGTTGGAAACGGTCAGTAGTGATGGCTGCACAACATTCTTTTTACTTTTTTAAAGATTTTATTTTTTAGAGAGGGGAAGAGCAGAAGAAAAAGAGGGAGAGAACCATCGATGTAAGAGGACACAAACATTGACCGGTTGCCTCTCGCACGCCCCCCACTGGGGACCTGGCCTGTAACCCAGGCACGTGCCCTGACTGGGAATCGAACCAGCGACCTTTTGGCTCACAGGCTGGCATGCAACCCAGTGAGCCACACCAGCCAGGGCTGCACAACATTCTTAATGCCACTAAACTGAACACTTAAAATGGTTAAAATGATAAAATTTTATGTTAAAAATTTCATTTTTTGGTTTGTTTTGCTCCCCCAGAAACAAGTAAGAAACATACCAGGTTGAGTATGACTTGTTTTCCATAAATAATTAATTGCGAATCAAAATGCCTTTGGAAACCATCCATCTAGAGAAGAAAAAAAAGTTATACACTTTTATTAGAGTATACTGTAAGAATATTTATTTATAAGATGTCTTAAAGTATCTCTTTAAATATTCTCTCTGCAGAAGCCAGAAGCCTCTGGACATTCTAAATACCATGCAGTGAAGAGTAATTACAAGCCACTCTGCTCCGAACTGCAATAGCACTGCTTCAATTCAAACACAATCTCGAACAGGATACACAAAATACTCTAACCCTGTGTGGTTACAAATCTTACTGAAATCTCTAAACTTTGAATTTGGGACGCCATCCAACCACGGCTTGTTTTTCACATTTCTGACCTGCCATCGACACAGCCGTTTGACTTAGAGGGTCACTACGTGCCAGGGTCAACGGGAAATGCCTCAAAGATGAGGGACTCTGACTTATGAGGAATAAACGCATGCTCTGCATGTAAATTACAACGTCAACACGCTTCTTGCTTAGAAGATAAGGAAAGCACAGAAGACACATACATGATTTGCTACTTTGTTGATCTGTGGCCGTGGTTTGTACTTGAGGTTTGGTCTTTGAGACCAGAAAACTGGTATCGATCCTCGAGTCTGAAAGAAAAGAGAGAAATGTGAAAAAAGAAACATCCATGCAGACCAGTTTTTCTCAGCTCACTTACTGTCACGGGTATATACCCATCAACAAGTGCAAAGGAAAAAATATGAACACAACCAACGATGAAAGAAGCCCATGTGTGCCTGCTCCTAAAGTTCGTATTCTGTGGAACTATATTTGGAAAGGACCTTGTCTTCTGATTTTACATACACAGATCAGTGTTTGCCCTAAATTCTAAAATAAACCAATCTATCTACAACGTGAAATTAACAGGTTGCATCTGTGATGTCACTGGCTTTATACTAAAACTGGGAAACGGCGGTCCTCGTTCTCATGGGAACCGATGTGCTTAGCCACTAAGCTCTGGAGGAGCAAGCGACCCGCGGCTCCCTCAGGAGGCAGCAGGAAAGAGATGATCTCGCAATTAAGTGCAAGGCAGACAGAGTCAGCTGTCCTATCGTCACCGCCCTGAGTGAGTCTACAGGACAGAGCCACAGGAGGGTTCCATTCCATAACCCCTTCCCCTCCTCCCCCTGCCCTCACCTTAGGGATTCAGTTCAAGGGCAAGAAATGCCAGTAAGTGTGTGCCAGATTACTGGCATACCTTTGTTCCAGGGGAACTTTTTCCACATTGTAGACAAAGATATTACTTTAAGAAGGAGGGGGGAAGAGAGGAATTTCAATAACAAACAGAAAATTGTGATCCCAGCAGAAAAGGCCAGCAGGCACGTGAACTTGCCTGGACGAACGAGGCTTTGCTTCCATTGTAGTGCACAATTTGCTCTGTTTCTACAAAGTTAGCGGCGTGGCCCTCAGAATCAATCCCTGAATTGAAAAAAAAAAACAAAAAACTGTACTTATCACATAAGAAACACATCAGAAACTCACTAATTCAATGTAACGTGGAGAGAATTAAGTCAGTTCAAGTTACTGGAAAAGTACTTATAAAAATACATTTTAAACAAATGCATAATACATGATCAGAAAGCCAATAGATGCTCATTCATTTTGAACAGGCTTCGAGGGCAGTATTAAGGACCTATTAATAAATAAAGTTGGTTGTTATTTATATATCAATTGTTTATACATTCACAACCCTATAATTTCTCCAAAACAGCGTTTCTCAAACTTGAGATATATTAAAA
This sequence comes from Furipterus horrens, assembly GCF_987537825.1. Lineage (NCBI taxonomy): Eukaryota > Metazoa > Chordata > Mammalia > Chiroptera > Furipteridae > Furipterus > Furipterus horrens. The sequence continues at coordinate 138,038,410 of NW_028327177.1, read as the reverse complement.
AAAAAAAACAAAACACGAAAAAACAAATTTTCAAGGACTCCTGAGAGTATGTCCATAAATCCTAGTTTAAAAAAAATACTACTGTAATAGATTGAAAGTTAAAACCAATAAAAACAATATTTAATGCAAATGTGGACCATTATGTTAATAGTACTTCATTATAATAATTAAAATGGTCCAGCAGAAGCTTATAATGATCAAAATGATAGTGGAACTATATGAATGTATTACCTATTCAAAAAATTTAGTTAAAGATTATGTCTCCAGCCCTGGCAAGGCGGCTCAGTTGGTTAGAGCATCATCCCATACACCAAAAGGTTGCTCATTTGATCCCTGCTCAGGGCTCAAACCTAGGTTGTGTTAGAAACAAGGACATAGTGACTCCCAAACCAGTAGCAAAGTCATTGGTAACAAAGGGCAAATGTAATTAAAGGATCTCTGGGAAGGGAGTGGACAGTATTAGCATATTCACAAATCACAATAGGGGCATTTAGATGAACGCGTTAGATTGTACCTCCTGAGTATCCGGTCATGGAGAAACGGGGAAGGAGGAGAGGGGAGGGGAAACTAGTTGCGTTAGGGCGGGGAAGCTAATCGCTCTCACCTTAGAATGGCAATTTTAGGGTGGGGAAGCTAAGACTATAAAACCAGGTTCCTTTGTCTATTTGGCGCGCACATTCTCCTGGCTATGAGGGTGCGCCCGGCTCTGCAGACTCGTGAATAAAGGCCTCGTTTTACTGCTCAAGTCCTGTGTCCCAGTTTTTATTGTGAGCGTTTCTCACAGTTGCAGGTTCGACCTCCAGTTGGGGCACGTATACAGGCAACTAATCAATGTTTCTCTCACACAGTTATGTTTCTCTGTCTGTCTGTCTCTCTTCCTTCCTCACTCTCTACAGTTGATAAACACACCCTCGGGTGAGGATTAAAAAAAAAAAAAAAAAAGTTATGTCTCCATCCAAGAATCTCTAGTTACAAGGGAGCTGCTAACTAACTCTGGTTCTGTGATCTTGGCCAGCTCACTCACTGCAAGTCTTTCTTTCTCTGCTATATCACCTGGAATAAGGGAGAGTAACCAGATAACTTCCTGACCCCAAACTTCTACGACTTATCTAATGGCCCACAGGATTTCAGTCCAATAGTCTGCCCCCACACCCCCCCCAAAAAAATTAGAGAAACTCCTTTTCATGACAGTAACTTTTAATACAGATATTAAAAGGTTGATTTAAGCAAATCAGCAGTCGCTAGTACAAAGTTTAGAGAAAAAAAATGCTCAAACTGTAAGTCTTCAAAGTTGAAGGCATTAACTCAAATGCCTAGCTTTCCGCATGCAAAGAAGCCAAGAACAGGGAAAGTAAGTACTTCCGGCGGTGAGTTTAGGTTCTGGGAACTGCACCGAGTGCAGCCTGCGGTCACACATGCAGCAAACAGGCAGGCAGGCGCAGTGGACAATGTCCCTCAACGTCTGCCACGGAACTGCAGTGGCCGGGCTAAGGCACAGAAGTCCTACCTAATTGTTTTAATGAAGCAGGAGGTAAGTACTAACCGAGGCTCTCAAGTGATAATGTAAACAAGCAAACTCTAGGAGGTTGTGGTCACATCCCTGTAAAATGAAACACTGCATCACAGACGCTGAGTCCTGCCGACAGGGCAACCCTACCTCTCACATAGTAGCGCACCCCGGCTCGGAAGCAACTCCTCCTCGAGATGAGAATCCAATCAAAGCATTTGCCGTTAATAGAACACGAGTGCATAGTGATAACTGCACGGCGTTAAGGAAAATGGAACAGAGCAATCGCAGGTGTTCTTCCCAGACGGAACAATTCTGGCAGGACGGGCCCCGTCTGCCGGAGTTCCCCATTGGCTCCTGCAGGCACAGCCCCTGACGGGCGCTCACCAGCACCCAGTGCGCCCCCATTCAGAGCAGACTCCTTCTCCTCCCTACTGGCACTATGATGTAAACTTCGTAAGTTTTTAGTGGAAGCTTCCAATTAGATAATCAGACTCGTTTTGCATTTGTCCCGATTTCCCCCCTCTGCAAGCATTATCCATTTTTATTTTTCCATGGCTATTTCAAACGACAAGTATAATTTGTAACTGTAATTCTCCTCTCCGAACTGCAGATCCCCCTAGTACCTGAGTCTAACTTTTTAAATTTCTACGTCCAGTTTCCATATCAATAGTAAGGTTTAAACTACTTTTGTTTATTGATACGAGGTCTAATAAAGGCAAAACATAGAATACCTATTCCTTTCTTTTAAACCTCCAGCCCCAGGACTCTTGAATAGAGAATAATTTAGTCTATAAAGAGAACATTTTTTTTTTTTTAAAAAAAGGTCATTTACAACCAGTATGCTAAGATTTTATGTTAATGGTTTGATTTTGTTATCAAAAGCAATTTCTACTAATTCTACAATACTCTCCTCATGCAATATTTGAGACTGTCTCTAAATCTGCCTTATACTGATTGATATTCAAATAAAGACTGCTAGAAAACTAGTATAATGTAAGGATACAGCCATGTAATACTGGGAGGGCAAACCGATGGACCTGAAATGAAGATATGCATTACATTAGGAATCAACATATAAAATATGTTTAAACATGAGTGGGTAATATACAAATATAACAAGGTAGGAAGGTTATGGGTAATGTTTAATTTTAAAGAAATTTCTCTAGTTAACATTGTCTTCCCCATTAAAAAGTTTAAGAATGCGCTATAATCGTCTGGACTGGAATATTCACAGATTTGGGAACACTAATCAGACTCCCTGTAGCTGCGGAAGGTTTACCTCCCTCCTTTGCTCGGTCTTGGCCTCCAACAACTTCTCTTCTCTAAGGAAAAGATATGCTCGTGCTGTTTGCAGCTCAAACCGCTTTTGTAAAAAAGCAAAGCAGATGATAAGAAGTAAAGCCATTAGGCGACTCCAGTCACCCAGGTTCAATGTGTTTCGCTCCCTGGCTGGGCCTCATCTGTATGCGCTAAGGACCGAGGAAGGGGACACCTGGGCAGGGCTCCCGGGGGCCGGGAGGCAGCCCCGACCCTAGCGGAAGACAAAGGCAGAAGCTCCCCACGTGCCCGGGGACCTAGCCCTGGCCCTCCGTTTCTCCATTGCTCATCCACCAAGGCCCAATCTCTCTCTCATAAAAAACGTGTTTTTACTGAAGTACTTTTCTCTACTTAAGGCGTCTACAGGAGATGAGCTGTTCCTCCTCAATCTAGAAAGTTGTGAGAGAGCAGACCCGATCGAAGTCTGTAAGTCACCAACAGGGTTACACTAGTGTTACCCACACCGCTGGTGATTGGGTAGCCATTTCATAATACGTATTCAATTAAAACCCGGGCTGTAACAAATAAGCAGGTTTTATTTAGCGCACATTACCTCTGGCTGAGCAGAAAGTTCTCTCAGAAGATGACAATTCCATACAAACCGCTGATCGGCCTAAGAGAGAAGTTTTGAAATTAATAAAGGACCCCCTGCCAAGGTGAGTTTCTACAGAAAGAAAACTGCGACAACCAGTGTTCCCACCTGGTGGCTAGAAACGGGCCTCGTGGACATGCCCCAAACAGCACCCCCGTCCCCCCACACCAGCCCCTCCTCCTCTGCGTCTTCCTGTCTCACTGCCTCATGCCAGTGCTGCCGGCCCGGAAGCCGAGAGTCCTCCCAAGGTCTTTCTGTCTCACGTGTTCAGTCAACCAGCAAGTCCTCAGTCTCCCAAATCCATGCCCTCTCCGCCAGGCCCGTGCCCACCACCCTTGGCCAGCACCTGACTCCAGCCTAACCGCTCAGGGCCGGGCTTGGCCTTCCCCTCCCTCCCTCAGGCTGCCCGCAGGAGTTCTGTAACGGGACAGGTCTCCTGTCCGCGGGAATTCTTCACTGGCTCTCTGTCATCTGAAGAACCAGATCTCGGCGCGGCCTACCCAGTCCTGGGATCCGGCAGCCCCTACTTAACTCTCTGATCTCATCTCTGGCCGTTCTGACTTTCAGACTATAAATACAGAAGCAGCCCCTCTAACAGCTCTGCAGATGAACCAATCCTCTCCGTTCTCTTTGTAAACACACCAGCTGACACAGCCCCCTGCCCGCCACCACCGCCACCTGAGAGCCACTCAGCCGTGACCAGATGAGCGGTGCGCTTCCTGCGCCAGCCGCCCTTGTTATGCATCATTACGTAATGTAACTAAACATTCTATAAAGCAATAAAGTGTGATACAGAAGCAAACTGTTTACATAAAGCTGAATGGGCTGGAATTTAACTCGATAAAAGGCAAGCTGCTAAAACAAAGCCGCCCCTGAATGACAAGTGGGCGCGGCAGCCACACAAGGGCAGCGAAGCCAGTGAAGATCTGCGGGGTTCTGCAAGCACACTGCTCTGGGTCAGGACCTTTGGAGACTCAAACTGGAGGTGCTATGGATGAAATTTATCTAGAAAAGATAATTAGGAATCAAGGAACACCAGACACAGAGAAGCCTATGGTCCTACATCAAAAAACTGACAAGTCAATGCAAAATTTTAAGCGAAGATAAAATGTTTAAGGCATATGTGGTGCATTTATCACTTCTATGATTCCCTACGTTAACTTCAAGACTCTTGATGAGCTGACAAAAAAATCCCTTTCCCATCCCCACAGATGTAATGGCTTCTTTTTCAGTTTAGCCTATTACTGTCTCCATCATTGTCACCTGACCACTAACGCCTATTTGTCATTAAATCGCAGCTCAAAAGTGATCTTTGTAAAGTAGTCGCTGACTCCCCGAGACAGAGTGAGACCCACCTGCCTTCAGGATCCCATCGCACCTGGGTACTAATCTCCGTGACAGCACACGCCCCTTGTTTTGTGATCCCCTGGGCTTCTGCTTCCCCAGCAGACTGCAGGCCCCCCCAAGGCAGGGGCCCCGTCATTCCATCCTATGACCCAAGCGGCTAGTACAGTGCCTGGTATCAAGCAGGCATCTGCGAAGCACCTGACAACCAAATGGACAATGTAGCCACTCCTTTAAAAAGCAACAGTCTCTCTGTAGTTAAAAGCCCAACTTCTCGCCTGCTTAGCTTATATCTGAACTTACAGCTAAGCCTACATAAATTTTACAAGATTAGAGGATGAAATCTCAATAAAGTGAATTAATTAAAACATTGATTTAGGTTGAACTATATGAAATTATTATTTTTATTGGTCAAAACTCATTAATTACTGGCAATTTCATATGGTCCAATCTAACAGGTAACCAACAGCAACCTTTTAAATTCTGTCTGCCCCGTAAACACATCTAAGGTTTGTTAATAAAAAAATCAAGGCAGCATCATCCAGGTTCCTGAACAGCAAAAACCTTAACTTGATATAATTTGAGTCCCAGTTTTAAAGATGAACTCATCTTAAAAAAAAAAACACAAAAAACAAACAAAAAAACCCCCACCTTAAACAAAAGGATATTTTTCAAGTTCTTAAGTCAGTAATTTGTTACTTCGACACCACTGTAGCCATTACCTTTTAGAACATTAACTTTATAAGCATAATTAGGTGACTAATGCTAATAATAACTGTCAGACTACAGGACACCTACAACTAGGAAATCACCAACACATGAGCTCAGGCAGGACTTCTGACTGCCTGCATCATGATTCTCACTCCTGTCTGTGTAACATATACAGACTGGGATCCTGAATTTGGGATTGATTTATATTTGAAAATATACAGCCAGCCAGCCAGGATTGAGAAAAATCTATCTATCTATCTTTTTTCTTCTTCTTTCTTTCCTCAGGGGAGAGCGCGAACAACAGCCCCCCACTGCCCCAAATTATGCTGTCGAGTTTCCCACATGTGGGGAAATCACAGGGGTCAGCACACCCAGAGTCAATGAATAAGCCTTGCCCTGGGAAAACCACCTTCGTAATTACGGTACCTCCCTGCCAGGTAAGTATCAATATATATTTTTATGGATGAAATAGAGATATGCCTCTTAAAAAAAGAAACCCAAATAAGTAAAAATAACTGACGATTCAGCTTACCCTTTCCAAGAGACTCATTTCTTGAAATTCTGGACTAGTGTTTGACAGCCGCTGCAAAGTATGGGTCAGATCATATGTGGTTGAGAAGTAAAACCCATCCACACTCAAGACATGGTTTATCATCGCTAGGAAGGTTTTATTATCTTGTAACTGTAAACAAAAAGGATAAAAACAAAATCAGTCTACCTCATACTTGAAAAGCAATCTGTCAGCATGAAAAAATAATGAAAATAAAAATCTGTAAGTCTAGGCCTATTAACTATCACTGGTACAAGAACACTGCTCAATTGTAAGGTATCATTATATATTAATTGATTAGGCAGAACTCCTTCCCTTTGGTATCCTTCACAATTTTTACTCTAATGGGCAAGAGTTATTTTAATGAAATATCACCAACTTCAGTGATGACCTACTGTGTGCCAGACACTTTATGTAGATTTTCTTTTACCTTCAAAAACAAACCTGCTAGGTTAGTAATTATCCTCACTTGACAAATGCAAAACACAAAATCACGAGGGGCTTAGTAACACAGAGAGTAAGCAACAAGAGGATAATGCCATCCACATTCTTCAGAAACTTTACTAGGCCCTGGCCGCCTAGCTCACTTGGTTGGAGTGTCACCTCAATAAGCAAAGATAGTCAGCATTGGCGGTATAGTGGTGAGCACAGCTGCCTTCCAATAGGCAAAGACTGCGGGTTCGATCCCCAGTCAGGGCACATACAAGAATCAACCAATGAGGGCATGGATGGGTGGAACAGCAAGCAACATTTCTCTCTCCCTTTCTCTCTCTCAAACCAATAAATAAAATTTAAAAAGAAACAAACTTAACTGACTGTGGAAGATGCTAAGTAAAACAGAACTCTTTAAAAAAACATTTTAAGTCCTATAAAGGTAATTTTATTTTCTGATAACCATTTTAACTGGCTTTCCCAATGAATACCAAGACTGACATTTGTTTGTATCTTTGTTTTAGAAAACAACTGTTGGTGTTTGGTAATTATAAGACTTAGCCACGTCACCAAAGCCTCGGGCTGTGTACCTCGAGTCTCCCGACAGCGACAATACCAGCACCCCCACAGTTAGCAATCTCTCCTACGCCCCACTTGTGTTCAGTCTGAATCTCACTTGCAGCGTTGTCACTCCTGGTTTGTTTGCACTTTCACCTCTGGTGGGACAACCTTTAGTTACTGCACCAGGATGACTGAAATATAAACCACTGCTGGGGGACTGATATTAACAAAACACGCTAACTGTGATCTGTGCATACAGAAGGAGGGCTGTTTGAACACATATGCACACACTTATATCCACAGGTGGGAAAAGTGAAGAAAACTTTTCTCTGGGGAAAAGGGGGATGAAATAGGATGAGTGGAACTTCAAAGGTATTTAACATTTTATTTCTTTACAAAAAGAATATGAAGTTAAATCCGATGCCGAGAACATAAGCATTTTCTGTTTGTCCTTTTCTCGCCATATGAAATTCCGTAATTTAAGAAATGAACCGTTTTTGTTGTTTTTTTAAACAAACCAAGTGAAATAAAATATATGAAGACTTTTTAGAATACATTTTATGGCCAGGTATAAAGGTATGTAAAGTGACCTTGCTGTATGGGTTGCTTAAATAATTAGGTTTAAAAGTCCACCAAACATGCCTTGTATCCCACCTCCCTGGAACTACTTTGGGTTTTGCAATTAGTAAGTGCTTCCATTTCTTACCTGAATATCAGTTAAGTGCAACATTGTCTTCTTATAAGAAAGAATGTCAAAATCTGTTGCTTTCCAGATTACATGATTGAAAAATTCACCTATTTTTATCTTTCTGGTAATAACAATTAGATAATTTCCTGCAAAAAAGCAAAGCCAAACTCAGATAAATATAAATAAGACAACTCAAATGCCAAAGCAGCAGTCCTTGTTTAAAATCTAAAGGCTAGTGAATAAGAATGTATCTGCTATACAGATGAAAGGCCTAAACTTTTAAAAACCAATCTCATAATTTATGTTATTGACAAAAATTCCGATTGAAAGTTTACATCTTTTTCTCAAAAAAGATAAAAGCAAAGGCTTTTGAGAGCTAAAGGAGTGATCTTAGCAGATCAAAAGTAGGGACAGAGATCCTTCTCTCTCTCTCTCCTTCATCTACAAGGCAAACAGGCCTCTGCTAATACATTTCCCAGGGTGTAGCTTAAAGGGCCATAGGTCAGGAGATCTGACCACTGCAGGACAATGTCCCGTCTACACTATTCCTTTGTCCTTCATGTCACTCTATCAATAGAAAGGCAGAGAAATGTGTTGGGGCGGTAGTGTTTAACTAACAGCTGATGCAGCGTTACAGATGGTCCCCAACTCACGATGGTTTGACTTCGGATTTTCCTACTTTACGATGGCACCAAAGTGATAGCACATTCACTAGCAGCTGTACTTTGAATTTTGAATCTGGATCTTTTCCAGGCCAGTCATATGCGGTAGGACGCCCTCCCGCGATGCTGGACAAGAGCCGTGGGCCGCAGCGCCCAGTCAGGCCCGTGATCACAAGGGGAAACTACTGAGAGTCCACAGCGCGCTCGTGGGTCAGATTCCGCCCGGCTGCGGGCTATGTGAGTGCTCTCGGCATGTTTAAGGTGGGCTCGGCTGAGCTATGAAGTTCGGTGAGTTGGGTGCATTAAGTGCATTTTCGACTTACGACATTTTCAACTTACGATGGCTTTACTGGGATGTAACCCCATCGTTAAGTCTGGGGTTTCTGTACACAGATGAGCAGCCAGGCAGCAAGGAGCCTGCAGAGCACCACGCACGGTACCAGCCCTGATCCTGGCCACCTCCTCCCCCACGGCAGAGCAGGGTAAGCCTTTCCCACTAATTAATCTTAAGCTCTGTTGTTCAGGGCTCTCCTGCAAGTGCCCTCCCTAGAAGTTCCCTATGTATCCCCGTCCTAGAACCTGTCACATCGTGCTGCGGGAATTTGCTACTTAAATGCCTCTCCTTAGACTGTGAAGCGAGGACGAAGGGACCGGCATCTTTTATACCTGAGCACTCGGCACAGCACCTGACACAGCAGGAATTTTTTTAACGTTCAAAAAAATTCAGATAAACAGAATCACTTTCCTAATAACTCAGAACGAGGTAATATTCGCTAAGATGCATGATGTCTTATTCAACTCAGAATGAAGTTGAAGGCAGAATACGCTGGTCCGTGACTGTATTAAAAGTTTTATTTAAATACTCTTAGAATTTATGAAAAATGTTTAGTTGACTAGGGATTTCAACTTTAACTGAAATAAAACCCAAAACAAACTTCTTTTTAAATAGAATCTCCAGGCTGATAAATTTACCCATTTGGTGTGTATCACTGTTACAAGTTAATGACAGACACCTAATCTACAGATTATCACATAAAGCACGATGTGAAAAGCATGCCTTCGTCTTACACACGAATTGTGTCGATTTAATTACCTTCTTTGCCCACCAGAGCTTATTTGTTCCTTACCTGCCACCAGGTGGATTGTGCCCAGTATACCAAATATTGGTCTCGTGACAGCTGAAGGAGGAATATCTTTCTTGACTTTGAAAGGAAAAAAAAAAAGAAAAAATCACACTCACCAAGAGAATGGGAAATTTAGTTTGATTTCAATAAAATTTCAACTAAGTCAACATGCATGATTTGTTCTTAGAAAGCAATATTCCTCCATTCTGGCAGAATTCAAAATAAAGATGTCCAGTTGTATATAAAGGTCTCTGCCTGTCTAGAAAATGGTGTCAAAGGTAATATTCTCCAGCATTCTTACCAGGTAAATTATGGGTTATTTCTAATGTCAATTTTCAATTAAATGTATTTAACTTCTTGCCACAAAGTAAGTTTTTATCCCTTTAAGAGAATTAGAAAGTAAATGGAAAAACAAAAACAAAAAATAAATAAGTAGTAAAATAAAATTAAAAAGAAAGTGAATGAAGGAGGGTTGAGACAAGATTCTAACTGCCACAGACAACTAACAGGATGCGAGAAGGACGTGCCTATCCACGCCTAAGCACGCGAGATGGGCAGGTGCAGGTCCCCGGGAAGCAGAGCAAGGGGAGCCCTCCTCCGTGTGTCTGCCAGTAACTTACACAGGTATGAGGGAGGGACCACCATCAACTGCGACTTTACCAATTAACGCCCTTAATAAATTAATCTATGGATCTTAGATTACAGGGTTAATTTCAAAATTGCTGAACTTTCAGTTAATGTGTTTCATAAAACATATTTTGTAGGACTCTAGTTTAGAGAATAATGCCCTGGCAAATAAGCTTATTTTGCTCCACCCGTATTGCTGCTATTCCCTCTCCAGAGTCAGAACGCACAGAGGAGCATAAAAGCTCTGGGGCGTGCAGCAAGAAAGCTGTCCCACTGTTTAGCTCATGGCTTCCCAAACTCATGTGGCCATAACACTTTCCTCTCAGTCACAGCCGAATCATCACCTCGGAACCCATTTTGAAACACGGCTGTAAAAGCCAGGTTCTTTTTCTTTAAGGCAGTTCTAGTATTCTGAAGAAAGTAATTCTGAATAAGGTCTAAAATTCACTTCTGTTTCACTCAGTAATTCAACTTACTTAGCAATGCTCTGCCACAATTAACTAACATGAAAAATGGGAATGCCAGTGCAATGAAAAGCCCAAAGTAAGCCCTGAGTATACTGAGACCATCGGATAAACTTAAACCCATAGAGCTGTAAGTTATACTAAGTGGAGCGGAATAGCAATAAACCTATGGTAATTCCTAAGAAAACAGGTTAGTTTCTCATAGAAGAAGAAAACCCCTCTCTCGCGATGGTCTGTGCTTCCAACAGGCAGAGCAACTGAAAGCGAGTCCTCCCCTCTTCATTACCACCTTCAGGTCAAAGCATCGCTTCCTGTGTATACTGATGAGTGTGTGTATTTTCAGTTTTACATCCACACTGTTCGGGACCTTTAGCTTTGTCCACTGAACTGCGCCTGCAATCTCTTCCCACAAATTAAATGTCACTGAAAAGTCAGAAATAAGTGAAAATACATCCATACTAAATAGCTTTGATATGACCCTAGGCTGTATCAATATGGTATAAAAAAGTAGTGGAATTAAACTTTAGGAAAAGGGCACACCATTGGTTAAAACCAATCACATATCTAAGAGAACAACCACAAGCAAATGTCAAATTATCAAAGTAAAACAGAGCTCTAATTCCATTTGATCAAGTGAAAACTATATGTGGTCCTTACCAGAATAACCACATAACCAAAAAAATGGAAGTGCACAGTCATACCTTTCTTAAACTTTATTATCCTTTGCAAAATATTTTCATACTCCACTTTATCCAATCAAAGGGTAAGTTTACCAAATGCCTACTATATGGTTACTCAAATAATGTACTTAAGAAAAAAATAGCCCTCGCTTGGTGTAGCTCAGTGGATTGAGCGCCAGCCTGAGCACTGAAAGGTCGCTGGTTCAGTTCCCAGTCAGGGCACATGCCTGGGTTGCGGGCCAGGTCCCCAGCTGAGGGCGTGTGAGAGGCAATCGATTGATGTAGCTCTTGCACATCGATGCTTCTCTCCCTCCCTTCCCCACTCTCTCTAAAAGTATATACATAAAATCTTAAAAAAAGAAAAGAAAAAATATAGAACTCTGTCTAGGGGTGAATTTTAAACAAATTAAATATGAAATTCTAAACATGATTATCACATGGTACAATTATTTGTCACCAAAATTATTTTACATTAATCTAGTCAAATCTGTGTTCTACAGAACTGAAAAAAAAAAGTTTGGTTTTTAAACCCCAGAGAAACAAAACCAAAACATAACTGGATAGATGGATAAGATAGACAGCTAAAGCTTAGAAACATCATTTGCCTAAAACACAATTTTAGTCAATGACGTTTATATTATTTTTCATTAAATTATCCTCAAAGTCATGCATTTTAAAAAACAAAAGCAGCTATTAAAATTCCACACACTTAATGCTAAAACAACCTTCTCACAGTAGAATACCTTAAGTCTTACAGCTACAGACATTAATAAAGCCAATCCTGTTAAGAGTACAGATAAGGAAACAAATAAAGAAATAATTATGTTCCTAAGTCCTTACAGAGAGTAAAATTTTCAAGATCATTTCTCCTTTTCATAAAAAAGGAGAAAGCATAAAAACTGAATGAGGTAGAAAGAATTAAAATTTTATAACACACCCAGAGATGCACCCACTAACACACCTCTGTGATTAATTTAATTATTGCAACTTGGTATGAAATCTCTCTCAGACACTTCTAAACCTGGCTATAAAATACCTGCGAGGGTGACCTCTGTGGACACACGGTCGATGATGAGCACGTCATCCGCTCCATCATCACAAGCTTCCACATAAAATTTTTCAGGTGTGATATGCCTAAGAGAAATTTAAAAGCATAAATAAATAAGTGAAATAGACGTCTAATAGGCTGCTTATCATAACAACGTCAGCCGGGTTTGAATCTGACATCAGGTCCCCAGCTTTGGAATCGATGCAGCTGCTAGGCAGTCCTCCCTGGTCAGCGCTGCTCTTCCCACGTGCATATTTAATGTTGACAAAGTGTTACTTTGCTGGAAAACCAGCAATTTGACTCACACAAGAAAACTGCAATGAATTCTAATGCACTGTATTGAACATGGTGCAGAAGGCAAGCAAAATAGCAGTTGGCAGCACAATCCGAAGAAGCAGACTACCTGCGCTGTGTGACCCTGGGCAAGGTATCCATCTTCTCTGTTCTTCAGCACATTACCCATAAAGTAAGAATACCAGACTCACCAGGTAGTTTTGTTGTGAGGATAAAAATGAGCTTATTTTCCATAAGCATTGAGAACAACATCTGAAACATTGTAAGCAAGATCTAAGTATTAGCTAAAAATACTAAGAAACACATTTTTAATAAAACATTTCCAGGAAATTGTTTAATAAACCACTTTGACATTTGGGTGTTTCTGTTTTTGTTGTTGTTTTGGTTCGGATGCCACATTAAAAAAATGAGAATGAAAAAGAAAACTTTTCATTCTGCAAAATAAAAAATAAAATCAAGGGGGTAAAATTAGGGGTGGGACAGATAACTGAAAACACATGCGACTTTGTAACGGGAGTCCAACACAAGTAACCCTCTGTCCCTCGGGAGATGACTGAACAGCTCAGGCAAGCCACTGACGCATCACTAGGGACCGCGTCACTAGGGACTGTCTCAGGAAACACTAACGATGAACAGAAACAAAGTGAAACGCAGAGGCGCTGACCCCACGCGGCCGGCGGCACAGGAGGAAGTGCGACCCTCCAGGAGCTAACTCAGGCTGCGAGGAAACTGTCCCCACTCCAGCCCCAGGAGCTGATCCTCACTGTTCTTAGACGACACTTGAAAAAACTTGTCTGTGCGGCAGCCGACCTGAGGGGTTTTTCTTTTCCTTTTTAATTCTTCTCCGCTGATTCCACTCCCCTTGCCCATTAGAGACTCACGCAGACCCACGCACGCAACCCTAACTCACACCATTCCCTACTTACCGACCACGTGAGCTATCTGGTGTTACAGAAACAAGTCCTGCAGTAGGACAGACAGACTGACCACGGCTAAGTTCTCAGAGGAATGATCAACCCTTAATCATCCAAATACTACTCACATCCTTTCATGGTTCTCTTGTAACTAACTTCTTAATATTAGGCTAGTTTCCTCCATTTGGGGGCCTATGCTAAGGGAACGAAAATCCATTTTAATATAAATCAAGCAAAATGCAATAAAGACGACAAATCTCATGGTCCTCAGTTCGTACTAAATACAATAGTTTGTTCCTTTCTGCTGCAGAATAGTATTCTGCTGTATGGGTACATTCCAATTTGTTTATCCATTCACTTGGAGACGCACACTGTTTGTTTCCAGTCTGGAAATTATAAATATAGGTGGCATGAACATTCCTACAGATGTATGAAGACAGACACACGCATTCACTCCTCGAGGGTGACCATCTAGAAGGAAAACGGCTGGATGATATCAAAGTAGTTTAGTGCCTGCAGAGAGGAAAAGAGGGGGGACTAGGGGCACAAGGAAGCTTCTCTGGTGATGGATGTGCTCGTTATTTTTGATACTGGAGATGGTTTCATGGGTGTAGCACTATGCTAAAATGTACCAAACGGCACACTTCAAATACGTGCTGTTTACTGTATAACAACTATACCTCAATAAAGCTATTCAAAGTGAGAGGTCCGTAAAACAAAAATAAAATATAATAAAAACTTCCGACAATCCCACATACAGGGTACTTACCTCTAGTGTTAAATTATTTTTTTAAAAACCCAACACATCAGCCCCTGTCTGCAGAATGTTTAGGCAAGTGTAGGTTGCATTCTAAGAGTGAGACCATAAATGTATTGAAAAGCTACCACGATCTAAGCAATACCCAAGCTCTGCGGACTAGGAGGTATGTGATAAATAGAAACCAAACACAAAATAGAAAAAAAGAAATTATTAAAAAGCAGACCTGAAAACAAGACTGCCTTATAAAAGCTTTTGAAAAATGCGCTGTCCCTAAATCAGACGGTACTTTGCTAAGCTTTGCTCTTCAGAGCCCCTCCGCGCCCACACCCCCAGTCCTTGCAACGTCGTGTGAAGTGCCTGTGCAGCGGCCCATGTCCCACTGCAGCGTGTGGGGCTTACACAGGCTCGGGACCCGGAGTCACATGGCACGCTTTCCTGCAATGGCGCACGCCATCACGGAACATCCTGTTCTACCTCTAACATACCAGGGAACTCTGTGAGTACTGTTCATAATGTTCAAATGAATAACAATTTCTCCTGTGTTACCTGATTTTCTAAATTATTATAACAATGATAAGAACAGTCCATCGCCAATGCTGCTTTAGCATTAAGTCAACTACCAATGATTTGTTTTAGTCCCAGCAATACCCAGGCAACCATCCATAATCACAGTCAATCAGTAAGCACACGTAAGCCCCGTTTATATGGGATGATCATAGTTGAAATATTATACTTAGTATGACCCAAAGACTGCCAAATTATAAGAGCTCTGCATCAGTAGTAATTATTGGGTTGGTCAAAAAGTCCATTTAGTTTTTTCATGTTTACCAATAACTTTATTGATTTGGATATTTTGAGTATGTCAGCTGTCTCGTGAATGGTAGAACACTGATTGTTTTCAATTAATGTCTCGATTTGATCGCTATCAACTTCAACTGGTCTACTCAGCCCTGGAGCATTCTCCAGCACGGAACTTTGCAACCCACTTCTGACACATTTGATCAGTCACAGCACCTTCTCCATACACTGCACAAATCGTTTTTTGGCATTTCAGTTGCGTTGCTACCTTTCTTGACATAATAAAGCATAATGTGCCAAAAATGTTGTGTACTTTCCTCTATCTTCAATATTAAATGGCTGCACAAAAATTACCCAATTTGGATGTTTTTTTAACACGCACACTGATGTGACAGCTGTCACAATACAACCCAACGGAACTGTTTCAAATGCGGTTACAGACAACTAAGCACCGCTAGAGCCATTTCACATAAAAAACCAAACTTTGGCCAACCCAAGACACTCAACAGGCTTCGAGATTTGCAGTTAAAATCACAGAGGTTCTAATGCTGACTTTGCTTTACGGCTACGTAACGCCGGCCAAGTTACAAGCGCCTGCTCCGTGCCAGGACTTGCTCTAGGTCCTCGTGGTCCAAAGTCCTGGGTCACAGAGCTTACATTCTAACAGGAAAGACAATCAATATGCTAGGAAGCAATTCTGTGACTTCAGACAGCAGTAAACACTATAAAGAAACTAAAGGTACAGGGGAGATTCTGGGGGTGGGCGTGGTGCTCAATCTTCTTGAGGATGAAATGAAACAACAATAAAAGCTCCTGGCACAACTGTGATCAAAGAGAAGGAAAAACAAACAAACAAACAGAAAGGGCACCGGAATGTCCAACAGCCACGCTACCAGACTACTCGCTATCTGAAGGGTCACAATTTCTGACTCAGAATTCTGGACGGAGCCACGCTGCTAGCCAGGTGCAATGACAGAATGAAGCCATTTTCCGCTGTGCCATGTCTCAAAAAGATAGCTCTTTCCCTCTTTCTTAGGAAGGAAAAGTCTGTTTCACAAACATGGAGTACATCGAGAGTTAGACTCGGAATCCAGCCCAGGAGAGACGTGCAAGACACTCCCCTGAGGACGGTGAGGAGAGGTCCCGGGACAGCAGCCGGAGGGACGCGGGACAGAGGCTGCCGATGTAGGCCTCGGGGCCAGAATGAATCGCCAGTTTCCTGACATGTTTGAAAGGAGCTTTATTGCTGAAACTGAAGATTAATTAGCGGGAGAGACACTGAAAAAGCCAAGTAAATATAAACAAACAACTGCTTTTAACTCCAGAAAAAACAAACCAACCAGTTTATAAGGTCATGTAATTAAAATGCCCTACTGACTTCGTTTGAATCATACCTACATAACCATAACCACTGCCCTACTGTTAACTATACTGAGGAGAGGAAAAGAGAGCGTGGTACAGAAGCTAAGGTCCCATCTTCTGAAGCAGGAAGTCATCAGAAGACTAAAACTGGAAACAAAGTCCCCAGGGACCAGCAGTAGGCGCCACTGCCCAGGAACGTGGAGGAAGACCCCTGAAGGAGTCGCTGCGGCGGCTGCGGGTGGGCGTCTCTGGGCGGCGGGAGCTGGGGCTGCCAGCGTGCCAGGCTGCCTTTCCCTACAAGCTTTGGGCACCTATACTTTAAACCATTTATGTGTATGAGATCAAAGCAAACAGTTAAAAATGTGTTAAAATAAGAAAAAGAAAAGTGGGTGTAACTATAGATCAAGACCGAGTTCCCGTCCAAGGGCTCTGGGACTTCTGCTGGATGTCACTCCCAGGGAGATGCTGCTGGAACCTAAGCTGCTGGCACTGTCAACAGGCTGTTTTGATAATGTTACTGAAAATGGCTGCAGGTTTGCAGCGACGATGACAGGAACGGTGACTGCCAGCTAATCGCCATTTCTAAGAGGAGTCGTGACAGGTAAGGACCCAGAATCCCACCAGTCATAACAGCAGGTGTTGTCCCCACTCAGAGTGGCCTCACATCCCTCTGCTGTCCTCCTCTTCCTGCCTTGCATTTCCCACCACCCTTTACTTGGCCTGAACAGTGAGCTGAAGTACATCTGTTCTGTGTAATAGATTTTATTCTCTAAGTTTATGCTTCCCTGGTCTCCTTTCAAAAGCCAGTGAAACTTAACTTGAACTCTCCAGCACCTATTGTCGGAAACACTTGAGTCAACGTCCAGCGGTGTGATGTTTGCTGGTGTGTACGGTTTTATTATTTTTGTCTTTAATCTTCACCAAATAGGCTCCCAGGTCTGTAGACAAGGACTGCAAGCTTATCCACTTCCAACGTCATTTTTCACACAAGAAGAGAGCAGAAGTTCCCATCAATTTTCTTAAAGAGACTGTAACAAAGGCCTACATTAAGTTGGTTTTTACATATGGCCCTTAACTAATGTTTTCTTTGGCTCAGTGACAGAGTAAACAGAACTTTAAAAACTGCTTTTCTTTCTCTTAGCTAAGAAAAGATCTTGACAGGTCAAATTTTAACTGGACTGGATGTTATAGTGTAACTAATAAGAGGAGAAGGAGGGAGTCGTGTGTTTTCTCTGATTAGAAAGTCTACAATGTGTCACCAAAGCCAAGCTTGCCAGGAGTTTTTCAAAATTAACCAGTGAACCGGCCCTAGTAATGAATGTAATGAATACATGAAAACCGAGACAGAAGACTCAACGATAACAACCAATCTAGGAGAAGACCCTCTCCCTGCTGCAAAAAGAATGGCTCTCGATTGCTGCACTGTCTCACGATCCCATAAAGGTCTCTCCCATTACTTACTGTATGAAATAGATTTTAGAAGTTAAGGCAAGGGGAACTCCTCTAAGAACACGACTTGCTCGTTAACTATGCTGTTGATAACAAATCTCTGAAGTTCAAAGTAATACTGTGTTCTCAAAAGAGCTCTGGTCCTATGTAAAAGCTGTCCGTGAGGTCATGGGAATGCAATGGGCATCAACTATTACCTCTAACTGAACAGGAACACTGCCTTCTTTCTTTCAAGACAGGGGATTCGATATCAACGGAGAGTTCTGGTTTCTGTTAGGATGACACATATCCTGAGAGATGAAAAGGACATAATACTGAAATGACAATTGCTTCCTATTGACAACGCTCATTTGGTTGACTATTTGCCTTTTATGGATTACTGCCAAAGTATGGGGCAAAAAAGAAATCACAGGGAACTAAAAATTAAATTCCACAAAGGCCATTCTTACTATTACATTTAACACAAATACGTTTAATCGTACAGCCACCTGGTATTCAACAGCTTTTAAGAGTGCTTTTAAAAAATTACTCTTGTTAAGTTTTTAACAAGGCAACATAATTATAATATAAACACCAGATGTCATTTTTATTTTCTTTCAGTACTGGCAATATGATTTTCCAGTGTCTGAAAACATACCTTTTTTTCCCCATGTAATATTTACATAGTTCAGGAAACGACCTCCTCAAAACCCTTTCAAGTCACGGTAAAATTAACCTACTTCAAAAATATTACTATTTGCTGGCCTCACACCCATCAGAATGGCTATTATTTAAAAAATAAATAAAAAAGCTAACAAAACAGAATAACAAATGTTGAAGATGTGGAGAAATCAGAACCCTTGTGCACTGTTGGTGGGACTATAAAAAGATGTGGCCACTATGGGAAAACAGTATGGTGGTTTTCCAAATAATCAAAAACAGAACTAGCTTATGACCTAGCAAAGCCATTTCTGAGTATATACTCAAAATTGAAAGCAAAGCCTCAAACAGGTATCCGTGCACCCATGTTCACAGCGGTATTATTCACAAAAGCCAAAAAGATGGAAGAAAACTAAGTAGTCACTGGCAGATGAATGAACACACAAAATGCAGATCACACATAAAATACTAGTCTTAAAAAGGAAACTCTGACACACGCTATAACACGGATGACCCTAGAGGACATTATGCTATGTGAAATAAACCAGTCACAAGGACAATGCTGTGTGGCTCCACTTATGTGGGGTACTTGGAGGAGTCAAATTCCTAGAGACAGAGAGTAGAGTGGTGGGCGCCAGGGGCCGGGAGGGGGGCGGGCGGAGAACGGGGAGCTCTTTAACGGGGACGGAGTTTTGGTTTTGCAAGATGAAGAGGGTTCTGGAGACGGACAGTGCTGATAGTTGATCATGTGAATGTGCTTAATGCCACTGAAGTGTACACCTAAAAACGGCTTTATGCTTCGTATATTTTACCACAATTTAAAAAAACAACAATAAAATTACTACTTGCAAAGGAGCATGGTGATTGTCACGTCATAAAACTGTTGCAAGAAAGTCTTTCCTCAAAAATCTTACATAAAGAATTAAACCAAAGTCTTAATGATCGCATTTACCATATCTCCAGTTGAAAACGTACAGGCGTAACAGTTTACCAGCCCGGCTAAGCAAAAAGTACAAACTCAGGTAGTAAAGGAGGGTCCTGGGAGTCTCCTACACCCACACCCAGAAGGTGCTCCCACCACCGCTCATCCTTCCTCC
Source organism: Furipterus horrens (assembly GCF_987537825.1). Taxonomy (NCBI): domain Eukaryota; kingdom Metazoa; phylum Chordata; class Mammalia; order Chiroptera; family Furipteridae; genus Furipterus; species Furipterus horrens. Next base: position 138,018,787 of record NW_028327177.1, on the reverse strand, counting down.
CCCTGGGTCCCAGCGGCGTGTCCCTCATTGAGTGACTCCTTGGGCACCTCTCCTATAACCCAGGTTCATTCCAGACAATCCAGGAGCCCCACCCAGTCCCAGAGACCAATGTGATACTTCTAGGAAGGCAATTCATTTTAATTCCACCTTCGTCTTCAGCTCCGAGGTGCCATCTACTTCCTATTCTCTGTCCATCCTAAAATCCATTCTCTCCCAAAACCAGTCTCCTTCATAAGAGCAGACCTAATATGAAGGTCTAACACACAGCAAAACCTCCCGGAGGCCCGGGCCCTCTAAAGAATGCTCTTCCGCCAGCACGCTCCGGTCCTTAGCTCAGCCCGGCCCTAAAACACCCGTTCAGAGTGCAAAGGAACTACTAGCAGGACAGCTGGCTGAACCTGCAGGCTGCCAGGCCTCAGGAGGCCTAATGTGTGGCTCGGGAATATGCATTTAAGACAAGCACAGCACGTGATCCAATGCGGCCCAGCACTAACCTGGACTGTCCAGCCCGAGCCCCCGCCCAGCCGGTGCCTGAGATACAAACTCCCTATCATCCGTGCCTAAACTTATGAAGATCATCTTAGCCTCCCTCCATCCTTCCTCGCAGAGAGATGTGTGAATAATCTGAACGTTCACTGGACCAGACAGACCGCAGATGCCTGCGTCACAGCGCAGCTCAGTTCACATCTATTCTCAGGGTTGAATCATCCCTGCCCTGCCTGACCCCACAGCTATGACAATCTTTTAAGAAGAAAGGCAACTTCCTACGGGAGGAAACAATGTTTCTTCAGAGGCAAGCTGCTCGCAGCCTGACTTTCTAAAGGATGACACCTATTTCAGTGAGCCTTAAAGAAAAAGAAAAAGAAAAAAAAAGGCTTTGAACCGAGACTGGTGTGGCTCAGTGGGCTGCATGTTGTCCTGCAGACCGGGAGTGACTGGTTCGATTCCTGGTCAGGGCACATACCTGGGCGGCAGGCCAGGTCCCTGGTTGCGGGTGTGCGTGGGGGCCTGCGAGACGCAACAGAATAACGTTCTTCTCACACATGGATGCTTCTCTCCCTCCCTTCCCCTTTCTAAAAATAAATAAATAAATTCTTCAAAAGAAACGCTTTTGAGTGTTTCCAATAATGGATTTTTTGTTAATTATTTTGTAACTTCAAATTTATCACTGTCTGACATTACCCACCCATACACAGATGACTAATAAGGAAAAGAGCCACAAAATAGGCTATTTAGAACTGCCTGGATGTTTAAAAAGTGTGAATTTTAAATTCTAAACAAATCAAAATTCTCTTTTCTCTATTAAAAATCCATAAAAACATGTCAACTATTTTCAATTACAAGTGACTCATTTCTGTACGACATGTCAGAGGACTCGGGCGAGAGCAATCTGATAAGAGACAAGGTAATTTGAATAACGCACTGTAATGGAAAGATCACCAGACTGTGGGCCTGCCGTGTTCCAGGACTAGCGCTGCCATGGCTGGGCTCTGTGACCTGACTGTGAGGCCAAGGGCAACTATCTCCCTGCCTTTAGCAGCGATGGAGGATATGTATCCACTGATGACCTCACAGAGCCACTGGAAAGACATTAATATACGTACAGGAAGTGACTTAAGTTGCTGCTGCTTCAAAAGACTACATTCCAAAATATTCCAGACTGTTCAATTTTTGAAGTGCTGGTACGTGTTCTACACTGGAATGATCCTTTCATTTACTCAGGGGATTCACTGAGGATCTGCTCTGCACAAGGTTTTCTACTAGGTGCTGAGGAGGAGTGGAGAAGACATCAAGGTTAAGGGGTTTCTAGTATGCTCCACACATTTGCAACCTCGCTGGGGAAACGAAGTATATATAATGAGTTCAGCATTTCTAGGTGGTGAAGTGAGTCGCACAAACAGTGCTGGGCACCGATCACGGACCGCCAGACAGCAGATACTGTTCCCCAATTCTAAGAGGCAGACTGTGCAAACCACAGAGACGTTCGACGTCTCGTCCCAGGGACAGGAGACTGGTCTGCCAGCTCAGTGAAGGGAAAGATGTGGGGAAAAAAGGCTCAGAAAAAGTGAGTGTCTGTTAAGTACCCTGGTTCTGCCAAACATGCTGTCTTTCAATCCTTATAATAATCCTATGAAATAGTAATGCTCTCATTTTATGGGTGAAAACCCATTTCAGAGAGACAAGCAACGCGGCCAGGACACAAGGCAAATAACAAGGTCAGAGTCTGAATCCAGGCCTGCCCTAACTCAAAAGGCCTGTGTCTCTAGCTCTGTCATGGATATGACCACAGGTAAAGAGGGGAGATGGGAAGGATGCATTCTGCATAGAAGGACCGCAATAAGCCGAAGCTTGAAGCTCAACAAAAACTGCCAAGCCTGGTAGAAAGAGGGGAAAAAAGCACCGGGCAGTTCTGGGAAATAAAATCAAGGCACAGACTGTGAAGAGGCTAAAAGTACAGGTGGCTAAGAAACGGGGACTTACTCCTACGGACTTATAAAACGGAACTGGAGATTGTAAGCAGGGGAGGAGCGCGTGGCACCAGAGCCACGAGGAGGGTGAACTGCAGAGCAGGGTAGAGACGGACTGCAGAAAACGCGTGGCGCGGTGGAGAACGAGTTACTTAAAATCCCAAGCACTTCAATCTCTAAACAAACCCAGTAGCAATGCTTTTGTAATAAAAGATGATCAAACTATCTCCTCTACGCACCTCTCTTAAAACACAGCTCAAGACACATTTTGGAGAACAGCTACTGTGTCCTACTCATGGTAATACGGGTTGGAAACTACTTCCGCTTCCAAAGGCGTCTAAAAAAGAATACTCCTGGGATCAGGACACACTGAAAAACCTTGGGGCCCCCGCCTCACAGCAGAAAGGGCCCAACGGAAGGAGTAAGAGGGAAGACTGCGACCCACAGCCGCCTTGGTAAAGCCAAACAAGGTGCAAAAACGCTGGATCTTTCCATTCCCACAAGCACTCCAACTTTCTGTCACGGAAAGAAGTTGTAAGGGCTGACAAATGAGAGAATGGCTTTCACGATAACCCCAGATTTGCGTTTCTCCCAAATTTACAGTTTCCACTTCTCCCATTGATTGCGTTGTCACTTAAGGGCCAAGATGTCCTTTCTCTGATGGATGCGGAGCTTTCAGTTGTTCGTTTTCGGACTGAATTTAGTGCTCCTTTGGCAGCTCAAGTTCTCCTCCCATTCAATCTTTCCCGCAGGAAAATTCGGCTGCATTCCGTAACCCGACCCCGCGCTGCATCAGGCCAAGGCTCCGTATTACTTAAACACATTTGAGACTCCAGGTAGGATCGTATTAAACCCTGTAGTAACTATCAGGTAGACAGCAATAACCTAATTAGCCAGCAGAGCACAGGTGACAGCGGCCCCGCCAGCACCCTGTCAGAGACGCGGATGGACTCATTCACCAACAAGGCGATCGATCACCTTGAGAAGGGGAACTGGGGGAAAGCAAGGAAACCTGGCCGGGAAGATCGGGAGGGAATGTGCAGCTGGGGTTTGCGAGGAGAATTACAGCACAGCAAACACAGGCGGCAAAAGGACTGGGTCGGGGGTGGGGGTGGGAGGGAGTAACCTTCATCTTCCCAACAAAATATCCGATGTCCGCCCGACCCCGTGCCCAATTCTGTCTGCATCCCTAACTTTAGAGTGAGCCTTCAAGAAAGTTAAGTGAGCTTGAGGTTCCGGGGAGCAGCGAAGGGCCCGCGCCACATTCTGATGTCTGCATATCCCTGCAAAGGAAGCGTGATCCCTGTGTCTGAGCACCAAGGTATTTTAGCTTCTGCGGGCACGGATAAGCCCCTCAAAGGTTACATCTGCTTCCGCTGCCAATGACATTCTCAGGCGACAGCCACTGGATTGATTCTCGATCTAGAGCTAAGGCATTCCACAGGAAGTGAGCAGGACAAAGCCGTTCACAGGCCAGTGTAGGGGCCAGAGGGTGATGCTAAGGGAGATACATGTTTTTATTTCTCCAGGACAAGCCAAAAACCTTCCAACTCTATCACCCTGAGCCTATTTCTCAAAGCCTCAAGAACTTGGCCTTGGCCTTAATCGAAACGTCAACCTGCAATGCCAGAACCCTCCAGACTAGCCTCGGGCTATCACCCTGGACTTGAGAACCTGCTTTACACTTGATCTGTATAATATTTAAGGCCAAGTACGTCTTTCGGGATCTTAAAGAGTATCGACTGCACTTCACTCGCCTCCCTCCCCGCCCCCCGCATTCGAAGACTGGTCAGACAGGCTCCGATGCCCCGAGGTGTGTCGATTTGTGCGTGGACGCCAACGTGCTGCTCGGGGTCCATTAAATAAGAAGAAACTTTCTCTGCTGAGCGATAAGGACCAATTCAGGCGCCACCTCTCAAAAAAAAAAAAAAAAAAAAGTGGGGAAGGACGTGCAGGGCTGCACCCCACCGCCGACCTCGGCTTGCCGGCCGAGGCGCGGAGGCCGAGCGGGACGCGGAAAGACTGGCGAGGCTGGCGCTCCCGGGCCTGCGGACGCTCGGGCGGGGCCTTGGGGCGGCCGCGCCGGGCGGCGAAGGGGAAGAGTACGAGGGGCTCCCCCACCGGCCCGCCGCCCAGGGACTCGGGAACCTTCCCCGGGGCCATCGGCCCACACCTGCCGCCCCTTTAGGTTTACGGCTCCCCGCCCGCGGGACTCACAGATTCAGCCGCTCGTAGGTCGTCGCCGCCATCCTGCACCACCACCTCCTTCCTCCTCTTTCCGCCCGCCCCGCCCCGCGCCGCCACCTCGGCTACAGCCCCACCGGTCACCCTGGCACGGCGGCCGCAGCACCCAGCCTGGCCCCGCCCCTCTCCACGCCCCTCCAGGCCGGCGAGCGAACGGGGAGCGGCCGTGGACAAACTTAGTGCGTACGCAGGCGACGCCGTCCGATGCAGTCGGTTGGAGCGCGATGACGTCGCCGCTGCGGATTGGCGGAGTGAGTGTGCAGGGGAAAAGGAGGAGCGTTAGGAGCCGTAGGCTGACGTCGCAGCAGAAATGCAGTCGTTGTGTCGGGGAGCCTGTTGAAGCTGCGTAAGGGGTAATTGACATTGCAGCGAGTTTTCTAGCAGTACGGGGCCAGTGGCGCAATGGATAACGCGTCTGACTACGGATCAGAAGATTCTAGGTTCGACTCCTGGCTGGCTCGTCACGTACACCTTTTGCGCCACCCGGGGTAGATGTTTCACGGCTTTCTTGGGAAGGAATTTAACAAAAGTGTGATGGTTAAAGATCTTGAATTTTAACGCTACTTTGCCCAAAAGGTCACCTTTTAGGCTCTATTTGGAACTCGGAATTGTGCGAGGTAGCTTGTACATTGCCAAGCGCCCTGTTACTGATCAACCTGAGGAGTCTCTGTGATTAGGGTACGTTTAGGAAAACACACCTGGAACAGGAGCAGTTTGGGAGTGGGGATGGGGAGGGGGAGCGTACGGGGGCCGGAGGTTAGCTACCGGGGGACGCAGAGGAGCACTGAAAGCCGCAGTTCTGGCCTTTTCCCTGTGGATGAGAAGCCCCAGCGGTGACATGGAGAGCGGCGCGGCGCCTGTCCGCCGGGGTGGAGTGGGCTGCGGCTCTGACCCACTTCGGAGCGGGAACCGCCGCAGTGCGGCTGCGCGCGTCTGTGCGGCTCCGCAGGGCTGGGAGGCGGCCGCGCTGTCCTTTGAGAGCTCGGGGTTCCAAAGCAACCCGCCCCCCCAATGCCATCGGGAAACTTTAAGACATGGGTAGTTTTACAGTGACAAGACCCCAGGTAATTTCGTATATTTCTCTCACTTTATAGGCTCAAAGGCCTGGGAAGGCCAGAACATCGGAGGCGGAGAAGGGAGCGTGAAGCCGGGGAGTGGCTAAGACTTCTAACGCTGTCCATTCACCCAGTCACTCAAGCGATCGATTAGTTTCTCCAATATAATGTGTTTTCCTCCTGAGGAAATTGTAGGAAATTATTGGGAATAAGAATAATTCCGGTCCTCATCTCGAGATCGTTACTATTAACGTCATAATTTTTTCCATAGAGGCTTTTTTTTCTTCCGCGCTTTTAAATACAGGTCTACCCACACACGTATTTTTCCGAATTTGGGCTTATCCCAGAAATCTGTTTCCTTTTTGACTCATTGGCTGTTTGCCTGAGATTTAAGGTCATTAAACATTCTTTAAAGATATCTCATAGAGAACTAGGTATTTTAAGCATTACTCTTTTGTTGGGACTTTGGGTTGTCATTTTAACACTTTAAAAATAATTGTGTTGAATTACTTCATATATGTCTAGTAAATTTCTAGATGTGGAACGATCAGGTGGATATTTTTAATGTCCATTTTATGGACATTTTTACCCCTTGGTACATATTTTTTAATTGCCCTCCAAAAAAGTTAAGCCAATATACACCAATTAACACCCAGTTCCTTGCATGCTAACCAGCGCTGTGTATTATACATTTCATCATGATTTCTTTGCAGTTTTCATAATTGAGAAACAGGACTTCCTTTTACTTGATGTATATATTTATCATCTGATGTATATATTTTCTCTTGATATATGCATTCGGTGTTTTCTTGCAGATTTGTTAGACTTTGTAATATATAAAGGATCTGAATTCTTTGGCTATCAAATACATTGCAATCTGTTTATTGTTTACCTTTTCCTTATAATATTTTTGCACCCAATTTTCACGTTCATATATTTCAGGGTACCGATATTTTACTTTATAGTCTCTTCTATTGCATGTGTGCTCTTTTTCATATTGGTTTGTATAATTTTTTCCATTTACTTTTAGTCCATTTGTATTCTGTTGGTCATCTCAAAGTAAAAATCAATTAAGTCTTAAAGCCTATCACCTTTGTTGAACAATTAAGAGCTCTAAACTTTATTTGGACTAATTCAATCCTACCACAACGCCCTAAGGTAAGTTCTGTTGTTATCCTCATTTTTAAATATCAGGGAACTGTATTTGCTTAAGGTCATTGAGCAATTAGGTGGTAGAGCCTGACTGAGTTAAGACCTTGAACCTGGGCTCTTGACCCCAAAGCTGTCCTGCCCATGGACTTACTATGCACCAGAGGGTGACCACATGAGTGGACACACGGGCGTTCGTCTGGGCACAAATGGGGATCACATACGCACTTCACCCACTCCCCCTGGCCAGTTAGCAATCAGAAGGCCTCATCTCTAGTCCTGGTGATGCTTCTGCTCACCAGCTCTGGCTCTTGGCCATTTCCTCACCTTTGCTAAAATGGGGAATTAAGTTGTAGCCTATCCAGTAAGGCTTCACAAAAAGAATGCTTCCAGCTGAACAGCCACTGCTGGGCAGAGAGCACCTGCTTCGGCTCTCTGAATGTGTCACCACGTAGAAGTTCTGTCACCACAAGATGAAGAGACACAAAGGTTAATCTTTCTTTGCCAACTGTGTAATACAGCCCACAGCCTTTGTGAACATTCAAGGAGACTGAAAAATGGAAACTAATTCACATAGGAACAGGCATTCCTCTTGGGCACTTTTAAATGCCAAACAAGCCAAAATTGGATTGTTAGGAAAGCAGTATTCAGGATCAGAAACCAGTGAAGGATAGGTAATAGAAATTGACATCTTTAGCCCAATTTTTTTTTCCTATAGTGAAATTATGTTGCCCATGTAAATAATTTTTTTTCTTTTCTTTTTTTTTTTTTTTACAAAATCTGCCAACGGGCTTCCCATAGAAACAATCCAGGCTGCAAATGAAGCTTGGTGGCATCATCCATGTTATCTCTGCAGCCCACTTTGACATCCGTTCTCTATAGGAGAGTGGTTCCCAAGTCAGACTCCCACGTACTTTTGACTGATTCTGTTGTGGGGTCCACCTTCTTGCCAAGCCTCCAACTTGGGTATGTTCCCTCACTTCCCCTTCATCACAGGCCTGCTGTGTTCCAGGTCCCATGGGCAATGCTGGGTCCGTCCGCCAATCGGTGGGAGTGCCTTATGCTGCTTTGCACACCTGGGGTCATCCACATACCAGGGCTTCTCCTGCAAGGGTGGCACACCTAGAGCTGTCACATGCCCGGGACCTTCTCAATCAGACCTCTGGCTTTTTTCTCCCAGAGTATGACCTACTCTATGGCTTTCTTTTTTTAACACCCAAAGTCCAAGGTCCAAATTGCTTTTATGCACTTGTTTTCAATCCAAGGGAAATGCAAGCCCTACTTTTAGCAATGCTTGAAGGAAATGCACTTAGAATATTCCTGAGAGTTTCATTTCCAGCCCCGAAATTTGTTGGACTCTTAAATAATGCACACACACACACACACACACACACACACAACCTCCAGAAGATGTCCACGTCCTAATCCCTAGAACCTATGACTATCTATCCTACAAGGTAAAAGAGACTTTATTGGTATGATTAAGGGTCATGAGATGAGGAACTGATCCTAGATTATCTGGGTGTGCTCAGTGTAATCCTGTAAATCAGTGATGGAGCCACAACCAATGAATGCGGGCAGCCTCTAGCGCAGTGGTTCTCAACCTTCCTAATGCCGTGACCTTTAATACAGCTCCTCATGTTGTGGTGACCCCCAACCATAAAATTATTTTTGGTGCTACTTCATACCTGTAATTTTGCTACTGTTATGAATCATAATGTAAATATCTGATATGCAGGATGTATTTTCACTGTTACAAGTTGAACATAATTAAAGCATAGTGATGGTCTCGCGCTCTCGCTCTCTCTCTCTTGTGCCCCCTTCATGCGGCTTGGTGAAGGGGCCTTCTCCATGCAGATTAAAGCTGAGTTCTCCATGAGGTTTTGAGAGGGCTCTCCAGGCCGCTTTAGGAGGCTCTCGCCATGCGGTTTTGAGGAGAGGAGATCCATGCGGTTTGCAGGAAGAAGGCGGTTTATAAGGAGGCTGAGAATCCAGGCGGTCCTGCATTGAGAGCTGGAGGGCACCACAGCACAGAAATGACCTCCCCAATCAGAACTGAGTGATTGGCAGCTACTGAGATGCTCCCCCATGATGCCACGGAGAATAGAGAAGGTCACGTTGGAGAGTGAGAGGACAGTGACAGAGCCTGGAAAACAGGCACCTGTGGAGGACACACCTTCCCAAAGGAACCAGAGGAAAAAGTTTAATAAGTTAGAGGAGAACTTGAAAGTTTTCTGTAGGACCTGGCGTTCACTTTAGGCTTACCGTGCAGGGCAGGCACAAAACTGGCCATGTGAGTGTGCCCACATCCTAATCCCTGGCCCCTGACAGGACAAAAGGGACTTTGCAAATATGGTTAAGTTAAGGAGTTTGAGAGAGGGAGATTATCTTGGATTATCTGGGGAAACTCCATGTACTCCCAAGGGTCCCTGTGAGTGAAAGAGGGAGGCAAGAGAGCGGAGGTTTAAACATGCTACTCTGCATGGACGTGGAAATGGAAAAGTGCCGGAGAGCTTCCACGGTGATAACAGCAACAAGAAAAGGCTGTTAAAAAAAAAAGAAAGAAGAAACAAGAAACAATGCAAAAAGAATGAGTTTACGCCAAATGGAAGGAATAAAATCAATTATATATATACTATGTGAATTACAGAATTCTTACATCAAAGAAACTATCACAAGAGGCATTTTAAAAATGTTATTAAGTCTTTAAGCAAGTTTTTATGAAGTGTTTAAGTTAAAAATAAACAGATGACTTTATAAAAAAAAAAGCATAGTGATTAACCACAAAAGCAATATGTAATTATATATGTGTTTTCCGATGGTCTTCAGCGACCCCTGTGAAAGGATCATTCGACCCCCAAAGGGGTGGCAACCCACAGGTTGAGAACCGCTGCTCTAGAGGCTCAAAAGGGCAAGAATGAATTCTCTCCCGGAGCTGCCAGAAGGAACGCAGCTCTGCAGGCTCCTTGCTTTTAGCCTTCTGTGCCCACTTCTCCAGAACTGTAGGACACATTTGCATTGTTGTAAGCACTAAATCCGTTTGTTACAGAAGCAATAGGAAATGCGGAGACTCCCACAGAGACACTTGCACCACTCACAGTGAGTTTCGGCTCAGGAGCATTAATGAATTAAACACAGGGAAGGACGTTCTGGCCCCCAGCAGCAAGAGTGATCCAACAGCTCCCTTGGAGTGAGATTGCCTGGGATGGGATCTTGGTTCAGTCCATTGGGTACTTACTGTCTGGAGAGTTAATTCACCTTCCTGTGTCTCAGTTTCCATACAACGAGTGATTATAAAGAATGCGGTCCTTGGAACACTACTACATGGTGAGCACAGTCAATGCCAGTTGTTCCAACTGGTACTACATACTTTAATCGTGGAACTCAAACCCTGGCCCGCAACCCAGGCCTGTGCCCTGACTGGGAATCGGACCACCAACCCTTTGGCTCCTAGGCCAGCGCTCAGTTCACTGAGCCACACCAGCCAGAGCCGAGGCAAGAGAAAATTTTCAGCTCCATTATAATCTTACGGGGACCACCTTCATATATGCAATCCGTCACTCACTGAAACATGGTTATCAGGCATATAACCAGAGGGCAAAATCTCTGTTCCTTCCCAGTTCTGATACCCATATGTTCCTTTAAGAATCCAGAGCTCAAAAAAGAGACCAAATCCATTTAACAAAAAGCACCATCTTACTCTGCACACACACTAAAGAAGACCCAGTAAACATCATGTTTGGAGAGCACTTTATTAAGTCTACAAATTGGCGCAGTTTTATTGTCATGATAGTTTGAATCATTTTATAGTAACAGGAACATTTCAAATATTTTTTAGTAACAATATTTTTATAGTAACTGAATTTTTGAATAATTTTAATAGTAAGAGACAAAAATAATTTTCCCCACACAGTTAAAATTTTCACAACTCTGGAAATTTCCAACGTCTGTCCAGTTCTGGCTCAGAACAATAGATAGCTAATATAGTTTATTCATTTTTTCCCCTATTGCTTTTAAAAGTTACTTCGAATAGTAACTGGGAAGGTAGGGCTATTTGTGGCAAAAAGGAGAGTAGAAAGAATTTGGTTTCCTGGCAGACAGGGTTTTATTAACAAGTGCCCCAAGCAACAGAGGTTTGGGGCCAAGTCACGCACACACTCTTTGCAAGAGTCCCAGCAGCCTTCACGGCTCTCATGTTCACACACACGGGGAAGGCAAAGGAAGACAGCCTGCAAAGGCCTGTGAGTGCCACGTACTTCTTTCAGGTCCTAACATGCATTTTTCTCCTGTAAGTGTGGCGCCAGCCCGTGGGAACGCGGCGATGGCAGCCCTGGGAGGAGATCAGAACCCTGGCGACCCCTCCAGCCCCCCAGGACTCAATGGCATAACCTTGGGACTCAGCGGAAGGAGGTGTTCCCTCCAGCACTCACCACAGAGCCATGGAAGTCCTGCGCTGGGGACAGGCAATGATGGGGACAGGACTTGGTGCCCTCCCAGGTGAGAGATGAATAAATCAGACAGACAATCCTGATACAGCGGCCAAACTGGGTCACTGGCCTTCCTCAGACCCCCCAGGCAGCTTTTGAATGTCCCTGCCTGGGGGAGGGAAGGGAGTTGCCAACAGGTGGCAAGAAAAAACCTGAAGGGCAAAATGAGGCGCGGGAGAAGGCGTGAGGCTGGAATCGGGCCATAATTCTCCTCCTCGTTTAGCAGAAGTCTGAGAGTTGTCCAGGGAACTCAGGGCTACTTGCTCTAACTTATACAACAAACGTATTCATCCTGGTCTACCCGGTGCTTGTTTCCTTTCTAGGTGCCTATTAAGTACAACCCCATTCCAGTTCTATCTGGCTAACAACTTACAGAATGTTTAAAATAACCAGGTAGGTGAACACCTCTTCATGGCTTATATGCAAGGGCCTGAGCAGAACAGCCAAAACGAGAGTCCTACCCAGTACCCCCTGCGGGGACACTGCTCGCAAGAGAAGCTGCTTTGTGGATTTCGTCTGGTAATCAATCCTCTTATTGCTCTTCAGTGACTTAAAATGCCATGTTTGCAGCCAGATCTGAATCACCCCAATCAAGGCTATTTTTAAATTTTCATTTAAAAGATTAATCACACATTTAACTAGTTACCCAGTTGGCAAACACATGCCTCCTGCTTCTGACAGTGGCTCCGAGGCATCTTTCTTCATTCTGCCGGGCTTGAAAGTGGAGCAAAGGTGAGAGTCTGCAAGGCCAGACACACTCCTGGGTTGGCAAAGCCCGTGAGATGCATCGGCCGGCTTCACCTGCCCACAGCCTTGCCTGGGCTGAGCTGGGCGACTTGATGGGAAGAGAGGGGTATGACCCCAGGGGTCACCACCCCAGCGCCATGCGCTCACGGCTTTCCAGGAGGCTCAGCCTGTGAAAGGGAACCAATGAGAGCACGCAGCCTGGAGAGAAGTGACATCTGGCCAAAGAATCCCGGCAGAATGAACCTAATAAAAATGTGAAATAACCCATGGTGTCAGTGCTGCACTTCTTACAGGCAACTGCTGCCAAGTGAGTCAAAACGAGGCCCAGAAGGGACGCTGGGCCCTGTGGCAAGTCTGGGAGTCCCAGGAGGGCTCCGCGGACCTCCCCAGTCCCCCGGCTCGGGGTGCCAGCTGCCGTGCCCCAGTCTGGCTGGCAGTGTTGAGATGGCCCCAGCGCTCCTGTGACAAGGCCATGGGGCAAATGCCAGCCAACCTTTTAAAAATATTTATGTATTATCTTTTTCTTATTGAAATACCAAGGGACCCTGACCCCTGTCCAGCCTCGGGACTGTGACATGCAGGACAAACTTTGCCTCTTCAGTGCAGAGGCTGCCTTGAAACCTCGCCGGCGTGTGGCCGGCCCTGAGCCCTGGTCACCTTGGGGAGCCAGCACGAGGAAATGCGTAAGGCTGGGGCCCCCTGATGCCGATCTGCTCCGGCCCCCAGAGGGTTACAGTGCCCTGACGCGCCGCAGCGGGCCGCACGCAGCCGGACCTTCCTGGCACACGGCAGCAGCTAGCTGAGCCCACTGCGGGGGTCCCGACCCTCCTGGACCTGCGCTTTGGTGAAGCTCTTATCTGTGAGGTATTTTCTGTGTGTGGAACACTGACAGTGGAGGGAAACAACTTTTTTAAAAAAGAAAGAACAAACAGACAAAAGCGCTGTACCTTATACTGGTTTCTTCCAATGTAATGCCCAAGCCGAGAACTGGGCAAGAGGGCACTTGTGAAATGAGTGTAATAACTTAGCCTCAGGCACGCCCTCCACGCTGGCTTAGAGGTACCCCCGCTACCCCCCAACGCACACAGCACAAACAACTCGTCTGTGCGGGGCTGGCGGGGCTGGCTCTCAGGACGCCGGCAGGGCTTCCAAAAGCCCCAGGGGATGTCCGCACGTGGGCTCCCGAGACTTGCCTTTGGGAGAGCCACTCCAAAGTCACGGGCTCTAGAGCGCGCCAGAGGGGGTAAGGGCAAGCGGGTGGGCGACAGGCCTGGTGCCCGCACCAAGGTCTTTGTCCTGAAGCACTCTGCTAGAATAGGGCCGCCTCCGGGGGAGGGAAGACTTGCGGGGACCCGCAGGACGCTGTCAGTGTGGGTGCAGGGGACACCCTGTCTCGGCTATTTCAACACTTGGCTCTGTTTACCAAGGAAATTCTTCCTAAGGGACAGAGCGCACGTTAGGGCTTCCCTCTAATTTTAGGACAACTAAAATTTGCTGTCCTCCTATAGAAGAGCTGGAGCTCTGGGGTGGAAGGAACCCTGACATCACGTGTCACCTGTGTGCACCAGGGGCGGTCGGGCGCATGTGTTTCCTTGAAGGGAGGAAAAGGGCCGACTGTGTCCACAGCTGAAATCTGTCTTCCGAGGGTGTTAGGAAATAAATGCAGGCCTTTCCCTCTGGAGTGAACCGTTCCCAGAGGGGTCCGGCGGGTTCATTCAGTTGCACTGCGGTGACCTGTCACATGTCACCGGTTTGCTGGGGCATCTTCCTGAGTAATCGGATGAGCACAGGCCAGCAGAGCAAGGCCCTTGGAAAAGCCACACACCAGGCAGGCAGGGCTGCCCTCGCCGGGGAAAGGAAAGGAGCGCAGGCGTGTGCACAGGCACCCGCCCACCTGCCCTCATGCCCCCGCCCCGACTCCACCCCGGGGGCCGCTGGCATCACCCGGTGGACTGGTCACAGTGCAACCCTGGCCTCCCATCCCGCCCCGAGGTCTGCCCGAGGCTCCGGCTAGAAGTGGGGCTGGTGAAGGGCTGCAGACGCGGGGCCTTTCTCCAGCCTCTTCACGTGGCAGGGCTGGCAGAACAGGCGGCCCTCCAGGGGGTAGCAGCGGCGGCCGTCCTCGTCGTTGAGCTCCAGGCCGCAGTCCTGGGTGAGGCAAACGTGTGGTGGTAGCAAAAAGACTGCAAGACGGACACAGAGGCCACTGTCCCTGGGACCAGCGGCGGGATTCTACGGGGGTGCAGACTGCGGAACCCGGGAAGGTCTGCACTGCACCGTCCCATACGCGGGCCGCCGGCCACGTGTCACTATCGAGCACGTGAAACAGGGCTGGTCAGAAATGGGATGTGACGTCACTGTAGGCACACACCAGGTTTCCAGGACTTGGGGAAAAGAAGGGTATAAAATAGCCCACGAAAATGTTTTATACTGACTATGTGAAATGATAACGTTCTGGGTTGAATAAAATTTTATCACAAAAATTGATCCCACCTGTTTCTTTCACTTTTCTAATGGGGCTACTAGAAAACAGAGTGGCACACAGGACCCGAATCAGTGGCTCTCGAATGTCCACTGGACGGCACTGGTCTGCGATGTGTGGAGGGGACAGTCAAGCAAGTGTCTTCACCTTTTCCCCTGACAATTCCCACCTATTTCTTCAGTGCTGGTGGTGGGATCGAGCTATCTGTCCCCCCTGTACCCCCCTGTTCTCCTGATCCCCCACATCACAAAATAAATCTCATCTCCTTCCACTTAATTCTGGCCGAAAGTCCACGGGCCCTTAGAAGTGTTTGCACCCTTCACAAAGGCTAGTGAGGGGTGACCCCTGGCTGGCCTAACAGTCACGGGCCCCAGTGGCTCCATCAGCCTGGGGATGATACAGTGACTGAGGAGGGGCAGATGGCCCCCACCCACCTTCACAAGGACCAACCACACATCCCTGTTTCCAAGGGCAGGGGTGGGGTGGGGTGAATTTCTTCATGATTTCCAGGGCTCAGCTGAGACAGAGGCCCCTGGCATATAGAACAGCCTACAAGCTGGAGGAGCGGGAGTCTATTCCCCAAATCGCACATCTGCCTGACAATGTGGTCCCCAAACAGGACTGAATCCCACACTCCCCATGCCCCTCCCGCTCCACAGCTTTAGGCAGGGCAGCTGCGGTGGACTCGGGCCTTGGCAGTTACGAATCAGGAGAAAACAGTAAAGACCTTCATGTCCGAAGCGTCCAACCTCCCCTCCCTCTACCCCATTTCCTCCGTCAGCTCGGACAGCTGCCCCTGGCCCGAAACTTGATGACGGTCTCCTGACACAGTCAACTGGGCCGCTTTTCCCTTGGACTGCTGATCGGGGGTTGCGGGCCTGGGCAGGGAGGGGCCTACCTCACAGTGGTAACATTCCACATGGTAGTCTCTGTCCATGGACACGACACGGATGGTCTCATCTGAGCCCTGGACCGAGAAAAAGCAAGACCAAGGAGCCAGTTTGGGAGGGGCACATGCCGAGGGGGTGTGTGTTTTGGGGGGATTCTGAGTAACAAACAGGCAGCCTTAGGAGAAGAGCAGAAATTGGAGAAAGATACTAACACTGGGGAGGGGGGGTAAGAATGCATTTATGTACTTATGGGAAGAAGTGGAGGGGCAGGAGCCCTACCTTCTGGGGGGTCCAAATCACCACTGAAAAAAGCATCTACGTGCCTTAGCCCACCTGCTCATCTTCTCATCTGGGGTTAGCGTTGAGTCAGTTTGTCCTGATTACAGGGACAACCGGGACACAAGGAAGGCACTGGACTGGGCAAGCCAGCTAATGAGAAGGGGCCGTCTGGGTGAGGGCACGAAGGACAGGACACAGATCGTGTAAATGACCCCAGCGAGAAACCCGCGCCGTGGGAGATCCCGGGTCCACAGGAGCGTCTTACCTCAGGCGGAAGGATGGGAAGTCCGCAGGCTGCACACTTAGGGGCCAACACCCTGGGGGGAGACGCAAAGAGGCAATGAGATGCACGCTGTGTTTCTGGGGGGCAAGGCCCAGTGTTCTGGGGAGCCTGGCTCCCTCTCTGGGACTCCTTCAGTAAAGCTTCCGGATCATTCCTCAGTGGTACCAAGCACATCTGGCCCCTCTCACTTGACTCGGGACAGACACTGTCTGCTTACTCCCCTCATGGTGCCCAGCACAGGCCAGGTGCTGTGAGGTGGGTGGAGGTCAGTCACATCCGTGGTTTGTGAAATCAGGCAAAGCGGGAGCCATGAGCCTAGCAGATTTGATCTGTTTTGTTTTGTTTTTTCCCAGGTAAACATGATTCTTTAATCAGCTCCTCTCTGCACAGGGATCCCCTGAGCTTCTGAGGCCCGGGCTACCCCTTGCTGGTCTGGGGGCTTACAGGACCGGCGGCCTGCAGACGCGCCTCAGCAGGTGTCCCTGTCGGCCACTGCTGCGCGTCCACCGGTGCCCGGCCCTCCTTACTTGTGGTAATCGCGGACACAGTAGATCTTGTTCTCCGAGTCCACGGTGAAGGGCACCCCATCCAGGCACTCGTTACAGACGACACAGCGGAAACAGCCGGGGTGGTAGGACTTCCCCAGGGCCTGCAGGATCTGGGGACACAGAGGACAAGGCTGGGCCTCAGTGGGATGGTGGGGAGGAGGGGACGGTGGAAGGGAGAACAGCAGGCGGAGGAAGCACGTGATCACCCCACATGAGGCCCTCGTCCCGGAGTGTCGTTTGGACCAAAGTCAAGGAGGGACCACGCAGGAAAGCTAATCCAGTCACATGGCCAAAGGGGACGAGGCCAAACGGGATCCTTCTCCTGAATTCATAAAAACTCCAGGAGGAAAGTTAAACGCCTCCCTACCGAAAAATGTGCCATTCTCTGCAGGAACCAGTGCACGGCACAGCTGTGGGAGGATCCATCCGGGTTTGGAAGCAGCAAAAACGTGGGAAAGTGAAAGGAAACGCCTCGCGAAAAAGCAGAGCTCGGAGAAAGCCTCTTAACTCTTCCGGGCGGCTCTGCCTCTGCAGCAGGAAAATCCAGAAGCCGCGAGCCAGCCCCTGACGGCCTCACCTCCAAGGGCAAGCAGAGCCTCTTTGTTGTTTATAAACCCAGGGACGAGAAAGCCCCACAAGCCTCCTCTCAGCGTCATCTGATCCTCGGGTGATACCTGGGACCGTCAGAGGCCACCCTGAAACAGGACGGAGCTGAGACACGAGGGAAGGGGAGGGCACATCCCTGGGGACATCAGCGAGGGACCAAATTCACCCACCACGGAAGTGCCCACCTCCAACCTCTTGTGAGGTGCAAGAAAGCAGGTTCCCTACCAAGTCAGGGCTTCTCAAAGCACGACGCCTGGCCTGCAGCATCAGCACCGCCTGGAAACTGGTTCACAACACACCGTCTCGGGCCTCAGCCCAGATCTCCTGAATCACCCACTCTGGGGCAGAGCTCCGCAGTGGGTGTCTTCACGAAGTGCGTCTGCCCACGTAAACGTTTGAGCCGCACAGGCCTGAGTTAACGTGAGTCTGGGTTGTTCTATAACGTGGACCTGAAAGCATCTCTCCTGCCTCAATAGGAGGTTCATTTCTGCAAATACCCGGGCTGTGAAGCCCAGCACACAGTGGAGCTGTGGAATCGATACCTGCTAGGAGGCACCAAAGCACCCATCTACAGGCGACGCACAGAACGGTCATCAGTATTCGGGAGTGGGGGCCACCCAGGGTCCTTCAGAAGGGAATTGCAACTGAGGGGAGCTTGTCAGCGCGTTGTGAGACCCGTGGGAGCGATGGGCTGTGTCCTGGCACCTTCCAGAGCCCTGACGCTGCCTCCAGAGGCCTCCCCACCCCCCTGCACACCGTGGCCGCTGGCAAGCGGGTAGGACCTCCTGCTTTTCCGGTTTTCCAGCTTCCTCACCCCCTCTGAGGTCTCACAAGCCTTAGAGGCCTCTCTCAAGCTACGAAAATAAAAAGAAACACTGGCTGGGCTTCCACTTTGCAATTCAGACCCTGTCTTGGCAGAAAGAGACCCTTGAAGAGACCCAGAAAGAGACGCACAGTGGGATCAAGGTGCCATTCTGCTGCCCTCTGAGTAGCTGTTTCTTTTCACGTCAGATCTTTTTATGTAGTTTTCTTTTAACATGGGAAAATGCCCAGGTCCAAGCTGCAAGCCCGGAGCGTGCAATCCGTCTGTGAACAAAGGGGGCGCAGACCCACAATTCACACAGTTGGGAAGTTGGGGTTCTGTTGGAGAACCAAGAATGGCATCCGAAGGAATCTTTCTCTGCATCGTTATCATTTTGGGTGGCAGGTAAGGTTTCTATTTTTATTTTAAAACCAGGCATCACTCCCAGACAGACATTCACTACAAGCTGTCCAGTCCTAGAGAAGGCCCCCAGGAATCCAGGTTTAAGTTCGCCTTCTCCGGGGCGCTAAGAGATTGTCGCCCAAACTCAATTCCTTCCCTTCCCATATGCACAGGCTGATTCGCGCTTCAAAAAGAGAAGGATATTTGCCTTCCCCCTTGAGTCGAGACTGGTCTTGCGACATTCTCTGATCAATGGAATGAGGAAGAAATGATGTTCTGAAATGTCTCAGTCAGGAGGTAAGAAGACTGGCAGCTTCTGCTTCCTCTCTTCTGCTTATCTGAGTTCCTGTGCCCGACTCCGGGGTAGCTGAGAATTCTCTAGTAAAACCAGGCTCCACCCGACAGTTCACGTGGGATGCCGTGGGGATCACAGAAAATCAGAAGGAGCCCAGTGTGATCTGAACAGCCCAGAGCAGAGAGGATCGTCAGAAACACAACGCTGTGTGGACTGGATGGCGGAGGGAGCGAACAGCCGCCCAGGCCAGCGGTGTGGGCTCTTAACTACAGCAGGCGAGGTGTGTGTACTGCGTAGCACCTGCTTTTAACGGAGCCGGACGCACCCACCAGTCAAGCTGGGAGACCACTGTCCTCCGTGGTTGCTTTCTCATTTCTCTGGATGCCGCCCCCCACCCCCCACCCATGCCTTGCTCGGCTGACCCTACTCACCATGTCCATGATCAGATGGCCACAGAGAAAACACCTGTCAGCAGACTGCTGGAAACCAGAGTACTGCAGAGGAAAGAGAAAAAACAGTCACGCGCAGGCAGGGCAGATGGGTCCGGCCACTTGCCTGCCAGTCACGAGCATAACGTGGACGTTCTCAGAGGCGTCACTCCGTTCGGGAGTTTGTCATTTCACGGAGGACAACACAGCTGTGTGATGAATCGCGGAATATTCTCTGCCGCAAAAGCCATGACAAATACTACCACCACCTGCCCTAACAATAAGTACGTGACGTGCCAGGGAGCCCTTAGTCTAGGCAGGTCGTTCTAAAAGAGGGGCTCCCTGGCATCACCTGGGAGCTTTAAGAAGGGCACATCTGTACAATCCAGCCCAGACCTCCTGAGGCGGAAACTCGGGGCGAGGCCCTTGAATCTGTTTTCACGGGCCCTTCAGAGAGCTTATCATCACGTGCTTTGAGCCCTGGGGACGCAGGGCCCGGCAGGCCCGGCGGACGGGCCGAGTGTGGAGGAGGTCACCGGGCCAGCTGACACTGAGAGCCGTGCAGACCTGGAGGACGCAGCGGCACAAGGCTCAGCGCTTGGCTGCGTTCTGGGGGGGATGGGGAGGGGCAGGGGCAAAGAGGAGCCTAGGACACAGTCCTCAGAGACGAGGGTCCCAGGCACGGAGATGTTTCTGCTTCAGGCAGGTGGAGGAGGAGGAGCTGGGGACAGCCCAGGAACTGTCGCGTGGGGACTGAGAGGTCAGCAGCTGGCCTCAGAGGTGCGGACAGGGCTGGGGCTCAGAGCTGGAGGTCACTGGCATGTGGGGGGGCTGTCCATGCTTGGGAGAGGCTGGATTCCAGTGAGGAGGCTGGTATCCCAGTCTGAAGGAGTTTTTGGGTGTGGTGTGGGGGTGGGGTAGGCAGAAATGGGTGAAGCAACAAGAGGACAGTCCGAGTGGCCCTCAAGTCCCTTCAAAGCACAAAGCCCTGTGGTTTGCCACCCTGTGCATCTACAGAAAGAAAGCGAGAACCCCCTTTCTTGAGCAGTGCAGCTTCCCACCGACGCTGGGGACCACGGAGAGAAACCGCCCTCCTCTCCCAGCCAGGCCTCTCTGCGTGCTCCCTGACTCTGCTCAGGACTGCAGGGAGGGCAGCCCCGGGGGACACACTCACCAGGAAGTCTTCCTCACAAAACACTTTGCCGTTGACGAAATAAAAGGCTTTTCCTCTCAGCTTCCGGCCTAAGGAAAAAATACAAAGGCAACGTAAAAAGAAAGTGTTACTATGCGATGAACAAAGACACAAGGAAGGCCCAGGCTCTGTGAACAGAAATACACACGCAGACTATGCCAACTGTGGATACGTTTCTGGTTCACGGAAAGCTGCCGGCAGCCCCTGGCCCTGGGCAGGCGGAGGCCAGAGGACGGCCCCCTGGGGCTGCTGCCTGGTGGGTCAGCCGAGGGCTGACTTGGGGAATCGTCCTGCTGAGAAGCCAGCAAGACATTTGGTGGCAGGATGGCCCAGGCACAGACAAGAGGGGCTGCCGGGGAGCAGCCTCTTGTGAAGCTGCTGTTCCCCACAGGTGTGTGGGACCGTCACCTGACGTGTTCTACAGGGGATGCTGGTGACGACCTCTCAGGAAAGTCCTATACCTTGGTCAAGTCTTATTTTCAGATCATTTTTTCATGTGAACATAGAAAAGACACACTGTTGGAAAGATAATGGTTTTCCTTGTTTTCTTGTGATCTACGTGGGGTGAGCGGGGCGTGGGGAAAATTCAAAGTGCCCTGACACTTCAGTCACCGTAAAGCTACGTTCCTTGAGGATCTAACAATTTCAACTCAGCTACGTACTAGTGGGGCTTGGCCATGGTCTGACCGAGGGCAGTACGTGCTGAGCTGAGCTGAAGAAGTAAAAGGCAAGCCAGGGACCAGAAGGTGGCTGCAACCCACGTAACAAGGCACTACACCTAAAACAGAAAGAACACCAGTAATCGATAAGACAAAGACAAGTAACTCAATGGAAAAACGGGCGAAGAGCAGGAAGGGAAGCGGCAAAGGAGAAAAAAACCTGTTCAGTTCTAGGCAATGACCACTGTAAAAGATGTTCGATTCCACCAGCCATCAGAAAGTGCAAATTAAAACACAATGAGACACTCCCACTCCCTGGTGGGCAAAGCCCCCAAGCCTGACAATTCCATGTCCCGGTGAAGCTGTGGGACAAGAGGAGGCCTTTCGCACTGCTGCCGGGGTGGGGGGCGCCGAGCCGCATGACCACTTCAGGAAGAACTTGGCAAGGGCCCGTGATCCTGAAACTCCACGTTACCCGCCACACAGGCCTAGGCTGCCTCTTGAGATCTCCTAACGTGCTCGGACAGACGCTCACTGTAGCACTGAAATGAAAACCTGGGAGCCCCGAAGCATCTTCGGTGTCACCGGTACAGAAAACTTGATCAATACACAGAGGAAGAATCTCGAGTTCTAGTCACAGGGTGAGACTGTGCAGCTGTCAAAGCGAATGAACTGGGTTTGCACCCGGCATTCTGAACTAAACACACTGACGCGCAGATAACAAACACTGCCCAGTGATGCGTTATAGGATAGATGCTATTTTTATGTAAGTTAAGGCACGCACACCAAATACTGCTGTATGTTGTTTGTTAATACTTGTGCGTGTGGTAACAGTAGAAACACTGGGACTGAAGGATCCAGGCACTCAGGTCATGATTGCAGCTGCCCTGGGGAAGGGGAAATAAAATGGGAAGCCAGATGACTCCAATTTATCTGTAACATTCTACTTCCTTTATGGAAAAAAAAAAAAAGAGCTAAACGACAACATATAAATGTTTGTGCATGGTGGGTGGTAGGTAAATCAAGTTATTTCCTATAGCACTGTCCTGTGTTTTTTTAACTGTACACACACACACACACAAACTTCTTGAGATGAAATTATATAAATCAAAAGGCAAATGACAAACTAGAGAAAACATCTGCACTATATGACAAAAAAGAACTTAATCCTAATATGCAAATAGCTCAATTAACAGTCCAATATTAAAAAAAAAAAAAGTCAAAGAGAGGTGACAAAAGAAGATTGGATGGCCAAAAAATATTTTTAAAATCTTTAACTTTTCTCATGATTTAAAAAAATTGCAAATTAAAATAACACTCCATGTTTTATCACACTGGCAGAGGTTAAAAGGAGCGATGCTCAGAGTTGACAATGACATTGACAGACATTCTCCACCCTGAGAGGGACAGTGGAAACTGGAACAAGGGTTTAAGAGAAAATTTGGTATTAAGTATTCACAGAATTCAGAAAGTTCAGATTATTTTGACCTAAGAACTCTTCTGCAAGAATTTATCCTGAGGAAATAATCAGACGTCAATTGTTTCAAGGATCTTCATCTCAGCATCACTTATAATAGCATAAAAAAAATGACACCAACCAGCCCTGGCTGGTGCGGCTCAGTGGATTGAGCACTGGCCTGTGAACTGAAGGGTCTCTGGTTCGATTCCTGGTCAGGGCACATGCCTGGGTTGCAGGCCAGGTACCCAATGGGTGTATCTCTTACAGATCAATGTTTCTCTTCCTTTCTTTCTCCTTCCCTTCCCCACTCTCTAAAAATAAATTCATAAAGTCTTTAAAAAAAGACGACAGCAACTAAATGTCTAATTCCTGTAAAACAAATGACGGTATTTTTACTTTTATGTGACCATAAAAAAGACTGTTTTCAAAAAGAGATTTAATGACACAGAGATGCAATTAAAATACTTTAAAGGGAGGTATAAAAGGGTGTGTGAGTGTACAGATACAGATATACATATTCATACACCTATGTGACTGCAAAATTATATGTATGCTCACACACATCAAATATACACTCACTGTCACCAGTCATTATCACTGAGCATGGAAATGGGGGATTTTTAATTAGTTCTTTCTCTGAAGTGAATCTTAGCCATAGCCTGAAACAAATTGTAATGGAGGAGTGTGAAAACGGCCGTGGGGCATGTCAGAAGGCTACAAACCTTTCCTGTCCTTCCTTCAAAGTTAGTCACCCTCACTTCTAGAAGGTTCTAGACCTTCAGAAGTATTTCCTGACTCTGCTAACCTAAGGTAACAAGATGACTGCTTACAACTAAGTGAGTTCAGGGATCACTAACAGAACCCCCTGACAGCCCTGCAAGTTAATTTTAATTACTCACTCCATCCTGGGGTTTCCTACCGGGATGATGGGACAGGGGGTGAGGCTGCAGCTGCCGGGGAGGCCATGAGAGGAAGCCAGCGGGCCACCCCTACAAGCGGCACAAGACTTCCTAGAGAGAGGTGAGGCTGCCGACCCTGTGAGGTGGCACCCCAGCTCTGGGCCCAAGAACAGGTGCCGGAAGTTCTAAGGAATCTGAGCTGGGAATTAATGCTTTGTTTTAATAGAGGGCAGAGAACCTCTGTTCCAAACATCATCGAGGAAGATCATTAAACATGCCAGGGCACTGAACCCTCTCGTATTCTAAGAAACACAAATTAAACAAGAGCTTTTACACTCATATCAACAAAGCTTTTTTCAAGCGATGACAGTCGTTTGTGATTGTATCACTGCATATTTCTGTAAACTACCGATGAGAGTGTAAAACCATAAACTCTCTTTGGAAAGGAAACTTCAAAATGTTTATCTCTGACTCCGCAGGGCGGTCTGGGACTGAGCTGAGGGAAAGAATCTGAACTGTGAATAAATATTTACTTAGATCTAAATTGGCAGCCTTAGAGA
Organism: Furipterus horrens; assembly: GCF_987537825.1. Lineage (NCBI taxonomy): Eukaryota > Metazoa > Chordata > Mammalia > Chiroptera > Furipteridae > Furipterus > Furipterus horrens. The sequence continues at coordinate 137,994,853 of NW_028327177.1, read as the reverse complement.
GTGACTACATAAAACAGAGTACATCTGAATGTTAAAATATTATGTAGCCATTGAAATACCATTCAAATAAGTGTTTTAGTGATACTGGAAAATGCTTATATTATAGAAACATAATCAAAATACATTAGTAAGTAAAAAAAGAAAGCTGGACAACTGTATTTATAGTACAATTCCATTTCAGTAACATATACACAGACTACTAATATGCAAAAGAAAAAAACCCTGGAAGACTGCAAAATAAAACTATGGTAATAGTGGTTACAATACTGGGAGCTAGCATTACAGAAAAATTTTACTTTCAATTTTATAAAATTAAAAAAAACTTATCTAGTATTATGTATCACTGGTAGGTTGCCTGAAATGGAAGTTTTACTTACAACTTTATACATTTCAGTATTTAAAATTTTTTGAAGTATTAGGTACACTGGTAGATAACATGAGAGAGAAATTTCACTTTTTGCTTCATATACGTCTGTATTAAATTTTTTTAGAATTATGTATTTATAATCCAAAAAGTATTTTTTAAATTTTTAAAGGAAATCCCATATGTAATACTATGAAAGGTAAAAATAATCTAAAAATTATGTATTTCAACTATGTAAAGAAGAAATTCAAAGAAAAAAACACCGAAAAAGAAATCTGCCTAAGAGTGGCAATGCCTCTGAGTAGACCTATATGGTCTACTCAGGGGGCCGTGTCAGCGGCTGGGGGGTGTTTGCTATTTATACTCTCCTACACCTCCCCAAACCTTTAATAACAAGCAGGTATTACTTCGGTCATCATTCTGAAAAGTGCCCAGCTGGCTTGACAAACCTCTTGCTGTTAGTCCCCAGAGATGACAAGCCCCATGTCCAGAGGCCAGGGAAGGGGCTTAGGGGCTGCACCTGCTTTTGCTTTAAAAAAAGTAAAATAAAATTAAAAAAGCCCTGGCTGGTGTGGCTCAGTGCTTTGAGCACCGGCCTGCGAACCAAAGGGTAACCGGTTCGATTCCCACTCAGAGCACAGGCCTGGGTTGTGGACCGGGTCCCCAGTTGGGGGTGTGCAAGAGGCAACCACACATTGATGCCTCTCTCCCTCTTTCTCCCTCCCTTCCCCTCTCTAAAAAAGTAAATAAATAAAATCTTTAAAGTAATAATAATAAATTGAGGACTCCCCCACAGACCTGAGAGAGTGGGGCCTTAGTCTTCTCCCCTGGAGGACTCAAAGTCCAGTTTTTACTTCAGTCTTAAAACACCATCTAAGTTTAGATACTGAATTCCACATCCACATGTTTCAGTTTGTATTTTGTCAGTGGGACAAAAAGGCTAACATCTGTTGACTGCCTTCTATGTTTCAAGTACTATATTTAGAACTTTCATATTTAAAAAAAATTTTTTAAATGACCAAAAACAGTGTTCCATGTGACTGTATCATTAGTGCCCCTTTCTGACCCTGTCCCATCACATGCCTCTTACAGAGAAGTCCACGCGTCACTCCATGTCACTGCCTCTGGGTTCCAGCGAGTGTGGAAAGGTCCCACAGAGAATGAGGCAGAAACAAAATCCATCCCATGTCAACATCACGGAGCAGCACAAGGTGGCGGGTACTGACTGTTCTTGGGAATCCCTGGAAATGACACCCCAGGATGGTTCCCAAGTCTCCAGGTTTCCTTTTCTCTTCATAAAAACGCAGTACTCATCCGTGACACGTTATCATCTGCATTTGGTAAATTCTGAGGCTCAGGGAGGCTTGCCCAGGTGGTGAGAGGGCAGGACGGGAGCCCAGGTTGGTGTGGTTCTCTGTGCATGCCTGTCCCACGGTCCCACGGGCACCCCCTTATGGGGTGCACTCTGGTACATGGAATCCAGTTTCTCTCCTCCCACCAGGGAACGGCAAGGGAATCATCATCTTTGAAGCCCTTTCTGTTTATCGGGCACTTTACCTACATTGCATCTCGCTTAATTATCCTGACAATTCCGAACCGATCTCTCTCGATGGCACCCGTGTGCTGCAGCCTCACTGGGGACTGACTCCCATTGGCTCGTGGAGGGGAAGGGACGGTCAGGCTGAAAACAGCAAACGACTTTGAGAAGCAGGAAGGCAGAGGGAAAGCCACCACTCCAGATCTGGCCGGTGAAACAGACACCGACCAACCTGGGAATCCCTGGAGCAAGGGACCCTCTCCTGAGAGTTCCATTCCCCTGCGGACCCAGAACCTCCTCACTGGCACAGAAGCTAGAGCGGCCGACCACCACTAGGTGGCCCCAAAGCACAGCCAGGACCAGGACAGGTTGCCCAGCGGGTGGAGGCGGCTGGCCGCGGTCATTTCATAAATTCCACAATAATGTGACCCGCACGTCAGGCAGTTCAGCTCCACGTATCACACTATGTGACGGCTACAGCAGCCAGGCCAACTTGCCTATGTGGCGAAAAGTAAGTAGAAGAGCTGGGATTGGAACCCAGGTCTCTCGGGTGCGAAGTCTCCATTTCCCACCACACGATACTATATCCTTGTCCCAGGAGGAATCTCTCTCGCAGGCCAGGCGGCCTTCCCGATCAAACCGCGTGGAAGTAGAGCGGAATCAAGTCTCGCTGTCCTCACTCCCACGGCAGCACGTACGTGGGCAGAAGTGACACCAACTGGGCTCCTACAGACCAAGGACAAAATGGAATGGTGGAGGGGTGAGCACCACGCTACGCAGCCAGGGGCTCTCAAACTTCAGTATGCTTCAGACCAGCTGGCGGGTTTGCTAAAAGCACAGATTTCTGGGCTCCAGGCCCAAGATTCTGACTAAGTGGGTCTGCGAGGCTCCGAGAACCTGCCTTTCCCCAGGCGATGCTGCCACCGCTGGGGCAGGATGAGAACCACTGGGGCCGGTCTCCGAACCAGCGCTTCCACTGGCTGGGAGTCATCTTGGTCAAACAGGAGTGCTAAGACCTAGCCCGCCCCCACGAACAATCAGAATCAAACACAAAGCCACAGAAGGAGAACGAATGTCATCAGGCAGACATCTTTATAATTCTAGTTTCAGAATCATCCCGCAGCTAGTGATACGCACACCTGAAATACATCAGTTTTCCCAGGGCTTTAGAAGACAGGAGCTAAAGTTGCTCTTTATTTAATAGTTTATAAAATATTGATGAACAAATATACAGACGCAGCAGGAATCCCCTATAAAAGCCACGTCCCATAGATGCAGTGAATGAATATTTTATATTTGCCTTTGGGGCGCCTCCAGTTGTAACGAGAAAAGTGGGGGCAAAGCCAACGTGGCTGATGAAGGCAAGAGCGGTGGAGGGTGTCCCAGGGAGGTCACGGACGGTCAGCATTGAATTGGACAATAAAACGAATCGGCCACACTGCCCGTTTTCCCTATTTCGCTCTAGAAATAGATGCGATGCGTCTAGTCTGGAAAAGTAATTGGCCCTTAGCTATAAGCCCTCACCACAAATTTCAGTTTCCAAAATACCTCCCTGAAAAGTAAAAATGCGAGGTTTTCCTGACGATGAGACAAGTTCCAAGGTAAAAACTAGCAATTGTTTAGACCAGTGATTTTCAACCTTTCTGACTGCATGGCCCACACAAACCAAGTACTAAAATTCTGGGGCACACCAAAAAATATATTTGTTGCCCATCTGAGAAAATAAATAGGTATACTTTTGATTCGTTCACAGCTGTGGTCATTTGTTTATTGGACAATCGCAGGGAAAAGAGGTCAGTGCTCCTGCTGGACGCTTGCGACTGGGCAGCTTTAGCGCTGCTGCCCCGTTTCAGCAAGTTCTACCCAATCTGCTCCTTCAAACAGCTGTACCCAAAATAGGGCAACGCTTCAATGTATCGCTAATAAAGCAACAGGAAGAAACCAGCCACATTGGTTTGGTTCCGATGAAACGGATCAGCCGGGATTGCACAGCTCACGCAGCCTTGACGGCCAAAGGACAAGGCTGGGGGCGGGGGGCGGGGTGGAAAAGCGCTTGGGATGGCGTCCTTGGCTTTGCCACTGCCCAGAAGCGAGAGGCTGGCCGGTCACTAACTCCCTGGGTCCTTGGTAGAGGGTGCTGGAGAGGACGAAACTGGGGACCAGAGTGGGGAACCCAGCACACACAGTGCTGGCCCATACGAAGCATTCGGCATAATGACCATTGTCAGGGTCTCTGCAGGGACCTTCAGTGTCCTCAGCTGAACCCCCCCGAGCTAACAATCACCTCCGCCACCGTCCCCCTCTTGTCCAACGCCTCCAGGTCACTCCATCCTTCTCTGCTGACCGGTGGTAAAGGGCAGGGTTTCTGTTTTGTTTTGAATTTCCACCTGTCAGTTTTATTTTCATAATAATGGGGGGAAAATGAAACATAAAACCCAAGCCCTGATTTACTCTGTCAAATTGTTATGAAAGTTTCTAAACAGCCTCCATTTCTGTGCTTCCCCTCCTTCCGGCCAGCGCTGGCCGAGGTCCACGCGCCAACTCTCTTCTCACCGCCACCACGCGTTCTCTGTTCTCTCCCAGTTTCCCATTCCCACTATTCCAGGCCGCCGTCATCCGGATCAGAGAGGACCCCTGCACAGAGAGAAGACCCTGGAGACTTCTCGGCAGAGCAGAGAACTGTGTGGAGGAACTGGCACGGCCGGGGGAGAAGACATCCAAAAGGATGAGGGAGAACAGAGCCTGCTGCCCACGAGGGCCGGAAACAGCACCTACGCCCACCAGCCAGACTGGGAAAACTCATTATAATCCACGGGATATTAAGTGAAACACTCAGGGAGGTTTTGCCCTGGGAGTGGGTAATAATCAGACTGAGTCCTGCTCTGAACTCACTTAACAAATCTTAAGAGCCGCACTGGGAAGGAGCATTGTTTCCACATCACTTATTTGCAGACTGAAGAGAGCTCCAGCAGATTCAAAGGAATTCAAAGATATCCAGGACTCAACAAGGCACAACGCACAATGTCTGGCATCCGATCAAAGATTACCAGACACGCAAAGAGGCCGGAAAACACGACCCGTGATGAAGAGACCAATCAATCTCTGGAAATCAACCCAGAGCTGACAGACATTAGAACTCACAGAGAAGAACATTACAAATTGTTACTGTATCCCATAGAGCCAAAAAGTTAAGTAGTGACACAGAAGAGGGTCGTTTATTTTTTAATGTTATTTATTTATTTTAGAAAGAGGGCAAGGGAGGGAGAGAAGGAGAAAAGCCTCAATGTGAGAGAGAACCATCAATTGGGTTAATTGGCTGCCACTCGTTTGTGCCCCGAATGGAAACCGAACCCACAACGTAGGCACGTGCCCTGACTGGGAATTGAACTGGCGACCTTTTGCTCTGTGGGATGATGCCCAACCCACTAAGCCACACCAGTCAGGGTGAAGAATTTTCTTTTTTTAAAGGCCCAACTTTAGCTGCTAAAGATGAAAACTAAAATCTGAGATGGAAAGAATACTGGATGGGTCAAAGGGCAGATTACACATTGTGGGAGAAAAGGGTAGTGAATGTAAATGCATAACCATAGACACCGTCCAACCGGACACAGGGGAAAACCTTAAAAACTGAAAACGGCATGAGTGTGAGGCCGCAAAAATAAAGATGACATTGAGTTTCTGTCTGAAAACAATAGAAGCAAGGAAACAATGGAACAACGCCTTTTAAAAATTAAAAGAGAAAACTATCAACCTAGAATTCTATAACCCAGCAAAAAATCTCTTTTAAAACCGAAGGAGAAATAAAGATGAATGCATTCAAAATCGGAAAGAATTTATCACCAGCAGATCTGCACTACCCCAAAAAGTTGTTAAGACAGTCCTTTGTTCTGATATGGGGTCATGGGTGATTTTCTTCTCCTATATATACATATATTTGTAATCTGATCATATTGCCTTTGTGATAAATAAAATACTAAAAATAATACACTTCACTGATTATTTCCTATGAATAAGTGAACTCTGGTTTAGGAACAGAGACTATATTGGCACTGTTCAAAATGGTAGCCACTAGCTACGTGTGGTTATTTACATTTAAACTTTTACTGAAGTGAGATAAAATTAAAACATCAACTTTTCAGTCTCAGTAGCCACATTTCAAGGGCTCCGCAGTCTCGTGTGTGACCATTGGCTGCCACATGGGGTGATGTGAGTCTAGAGGTCAGGAAAGCAGCCGGAGACCTGGAGGCCAAATGAGAGTGAAGAGGGGTGGGAGGAGAGGCAGCTGCGGGGCCACAGACAAGTCCGGTCCCTGGGACGCTCGCCATGATGCACGTGCCTGGGCTCTGCTCTCTGGATTCCAGGGATCAAGACCTTGCAGGTGGAGCCAGGTGTCTGCATCACGACAGGCTCCTCGTGACGGTGTCTGATGCAGGAAACGGTGAGGACCACGGACGCAGTGGCAAGCACATACCCCGCACGGCCACCTAGAACTGAGTTGGGACCCCGGTCCCCCTGCACCAGCTGTGCGACCGCCCTGAGACTCCGCTTCCCCTTATGTACACGAGCGTGGCTGGGAGGCACGTGAGGGGCCACGAGGAGGCGGGCGAGAACGTCACAAACGCAGGTTCACGTCACAGCCAGCGACAGAGGCACAGAAGTGCGGTGGAAACCGGAGGGTGCGGAAGACGTTGTTGGTGAGGGAACGTGGGAGAGAGGAAGTGAGGAGGGAAGGGCAAGTAAAGGAGAAGGAAGAAGAAAAGGCCTGTAATAGTCAGGGTTCCCCAGAGGAACAGAACCATGTGTGTGTGTGTGTGTGTGTGTGTGTGTGTGTGTGTAGGTAGATTTATTACAAAAGGAATTGGCTCACGCAATTATAGAGGCTGACAGGTCCCAAGCTGGAGACCCAGGAGAGCTGAGGGTATAGTTCTAGTATAAAGGCAGGAAAAAATGATGCCCTAGCTCCAACTTCCTCCCTTGAAGGAGGGTCAGCCATTTTGTGGCATTCAGACCATCAACCGATTGGGCGAGGACCACCCGTTTGGAAGGGCAATCTGCTTTACTCAGATTACCACCTGTTCATCTCATGCAGAAACACTCTCACAGACAGACACACCTGCAATAATGTTTGATCAAGCATCTGTGCACCCCATGGCCGTTGAGCTGAAACACAAAATGAACCATCACAGGGCCAGAGTTGCGACAGTAATCTTAAGAGAAGATTTTAGAAACAGGACGTTCAAGAGAGAAAAGAAGAGATGCTCTTAGCAAAATGAGAGAGCCAAGGAGACCCAGGTCGTGTCTATGATGCCAGAGTCAAGTTCAGACCTCCAGAAAAGACCTTCCTCCCTAAATCCAGGGTTCTGGCTCTGACATGTGGCATCCAATGCAATCTCTTCACGCTACTCGGGTGCAGTGTCCCCTGGCACAGCGGCACACTCTCCATTCTCCTCTGAGAGCTGGGGAGACAGGTGACACGTTCCGGGGACACGCGGGGCACAGCCAGGTCTCACCCGTGCTCTGGGATTACTGAAGGAAAGGAAAGCAGACTTCCACCCAAAACCACGCGTGCGCTTGGAATGTAGGTGTGGCCATTAATGACACCAGTTACACTGGAGTTACCCGGACAGTATAGTTCAAAAACCCCAACTCGATTAATGTGTCACCACCACGAAGAAGCAGACGTTCTTCTAGGCCAGGGACTTTGTGCCTCTGGTTGAATCAACGAAGCCTGACCTAAGAAAGCAAGTCTGGTCCCAATTCCAGTGCACCCAGCAGAACTGGCTTTGCTTGAGATGGACGCAAGAGAGCCTTTGACCCGCCAAGTAAAAGAGGCCCCTCTGCTCTCTCCCGACCCGCATGGCCCTGGGCCCAGCTGTCTATTCCGGTTGTTTGCCGATTTCTCCCTCGCCCACTGATTTCCTTTGGGACCTGCCCACTCTTCCTTTCTCAGTTTCTTGATCTTCAGCTTCTTCCTTAGGTCCAGCTGACTCATTCGGCTCCGGCATAAATTCTGAATCCAATGAGAAATACTGGGATGACTCAAGGGCTCAGAAATTCAGGGAGCAAAGGCCTTAAGAAGGAAGAAACCGCGGATTAAAGCCCTTAATCCGTTTCCCTGCTATGGGTGCAGCCTGCTCTTGAGTCCTGTCTCCCCTCTTCCAGGTCCCAGGCAGCTAGCTCTTCTGCATTCCCAAGCCCAGAGCATTCGAACACCGGGCCTTTATTGTCACACGACCCCGAGGCGACAGCTGGATCTGAAAAGTCACAGCCAGACCCCATGTCCAGAGCCCGCCCCTTGCTTCGGCGCACGTTCTCAGCAAAAGTAACAGTAGAGTGTCTGAGAGCAAGGGCTTGTGGGTCCACACGGTCCTGCACTCAAGGGCCGACCACCGCACTCAACCGCCATGGAGCCAAGCGCAAGCCAACGCAATTCTCCCGGCCACTGTCTGGTCGTCTGTAAAAGGAGGGTGATGATAATGCTGGACTCACTGGATTGTTTTTGTTACAGGACTTGGTGAGCTCCGGTGGGGGGGGGGGGGGTCAGGCTGACAGGGAGCTAGAAAGCTCACCTATGAACTACACTAGGTCCTCCAATATCACCGTTGCATTGTCACGCTGATGATGAGGAAGATGCCTTAGGGACTTAACTCTTGTTTACATCAATTAGCTCATCGTGAAAAGCATGTAGTTATACCTGAATTCTGCTTAAAGTCGCAGAGCCTAGCGATGATGCTGAGTGAGGCCTTCCTGCCCTTAACACTGTGATGATTGCTTTAAGGAAGCAGGCCTGCTGTGAATTAAGGAAGACCTCCCTAACCCAGGCTCCAGTATTTGAGACTCGGAGCATTTTCAAAGTCAATGATAAAGGCAAACAGGATTTCAGGGGTGGTATTTAGACTTGGTAAGAAAAACCGAGTGGCTGATCAGAACCCTCCTGTACTTCAGGACTCACTGGATGGTGAGCTGCCAACCACTGAGTGATTCATTAGAACCTCTATTCCACACGCTGGGCTTACTCCTAGTCGCTTTATTTATCTGAAGGAATAAAATGGCACTTTTTGTGTGTTCCGGGTGCAGGCTGTCCACTGATTCAGACTTCCCCACAGCTGGGTCTAAATGGGTAAGATTTCATTATAAAACCCACTCTCGATCCTTAACAGGCGCGGATGTTTGGTTTCTGGACAGTGGGATGGGCAATGGCATATATTCTTAACTTTGCTGGGTCTTTCTCCCTAAGGTACGGCTGGTGGGGTGCAGAGCACCCCACCCTGGAATGTAAGCCCTAGGTCACAGCACTGAAAGTCACCAGCTCAGGCCTCGGCTTGCACCTCCCAGCACGGTCCCCTGAATGGGCCCTCCGTGGCCTGCTGCTGAGCTCGGGCCAACACTGGGCATAGTTCCCGTCAGCACGGACCACCTGTGCCCCACTCCCAGGACCCGTGCACCCCTGTGTTCCATGAGCCCCAGGGCAGGGAAGCATGTGGAATGTCTCCGCTGGTCCATCACTTTCCAATTCCTGCACACAAGCCGTATGTGGCAGACAGGTCTCCTCTGGATTCCAGGTGGATTTCCGCTCGTCTTTACAAATGAACAAAATCTTACTTTCTAGACCTGAAGCTGCCCTGGAGCGAGGACAGAGCCCTGCCTTCGCTGTCCCTCGTCTGCTCTGCAAGGTGCCAGCAAGAACGCCACTTGACCCCACAAGTTCAGCCCACTTTCTCTTCCTTCCCACGCCACCGCTCTGAAGCCGCGGTGGGCGCCAGCGTCCCCTCAGACAGGCCACTTGAACCACGGTGTCCAGACACAGTGTTTGTGGCCACCAGCCAAGGCCATGCCTGCTCTCTCCACTGACCCTCCCTCCTGAGGGAGCCCAGTGGGGACACGGCCGCGTGGGTGGGCAGACCCACAGCACCCATCTCCATGGCAACCGAGCACACGCGCGGCCTGAGGAGCATGGCGAGAAAGAAGGGAACTTGAAGAGACCACAGAAATCCCCGTACACGGCACCCAAAAGCTACTTCTGGGAGCGGACACCAAGGAAACAATTCAGTAGCGGGAAAAAGAGACGCACGCATGAGGACACTTGTGGGCCGTGGGCGATAATCAACAGGCTGCTAACGAACCTCGGAACCGCCCCGTCGGTTACTAGGTAACAGTTAAAAGGATTACCATGAAGGCTGCAGAGACATGGACGGATTTATGACAAAGAGTAAATCAAAAAGGATATAGTTTATATGCTATGATTACAATTAATAAAACTGTGCAGAAATGGTGGACACATTTGTATGGGTTTGGACAAAGCCTAGGAGGGAAAATAACAGGTGAAACATCTGTGTTATAGTCACAGAACAGGTTCCTGCCTCTAAGATTTTCTTTGGGGTTGCCACGCTGTTCTCACCACTCAAAAGGAACTGAACGCTGTTGCTTCTTGTCCCCGGTGGGGAACCGCCATGGTCCCCGAGAGACCCTGCACCCTCCAGGGAGTGGGAACACCTGTGACCCTCCCAGGACCCAAGAGGACGAGAGGCTGTAAGAGCGTCTCCCCAGCTCCCTGGGTGCCTGTTTGAGACGAGACAGCTTCTCACCCCTGATGAGAGGTGGGGCTGCGTCCGGGACCGGCTGCTCAGCATCCCATGACTGTCATCAGGCCCCTTTTGCGTCATCCTTTTGGGTGTGTGGGACAAGGACCGGGGAAGCTGGAACCTTGGGCATGTCCTTTGTTTTGTTGTCTGTGCAAGTAATAAACTGTCTGAACCTATCAGTGGCACATTGTGTCCTTACCAGTCAGACCAGTCAGGCCTGGCCTTGTAAGCATGTGGGAACTGACAAGATCCCAGAATTTTGTTTTAATAAATTATCAGTTACAATCCAAGAAGTGTGTGCCTGCGTGTGTGTGTGCCTACAGAAACATGTCTCTATTGCTGTCATAAATGAAACGGGGAAACAGGAAAATACAGACATATACACACGCACAAACACACACACTAACCAACGGAAAAACACAGCATATGAGGCTCACCTAGATTTGGGGGGCCGTGCATTCTGATGCCAGCTCCATGTTAGGTTTTCAATCTTGAGAAACTGTCTTCCCCTCTGTGGGCCTCCATTTCCAGTTCCCCTACCAGGGAGGGGATGGATGGATGAGCCCGGCCCCAGCTGTGCTGTTCCCACGACACTGAGCTTCACAGACACACACGAGGGTCTGCACAGTCAGGTCACGGGGCGCCCGGGCCCCTCCTTCTGCTGCCAGCAGTTACAGGGCAGCAAGAAGTGAACCGAACCAAAGTAAGTAACTGTTAGTGGCCCAGAGAAGCTGCTCAGACACGTGCCTGGTCTCCAGCTGCTCCAGCAGAGTGAAGAGGAAGCTGTGTGTCTGCACACGACAGCAGCGCGTGCAGGCGCGTGGCAAGCAGGACTGCACAGCCCTCACTTTCGGAGGGAGTCCCCATCCCCGTGCCTGCAGCCGCTCCGCTCTCGGGCCTGGGGGGCTGGCACCGGAGTCACAGAGTGTGGTTCTTAGGCGGTAGCGGAGCACCGATGAGCAAGCAGGGCAAGACACATTCAGGAGAATGGTTCCTTCCCGATAGGGGAACAAGGAAGGCTTCCTGGAAGAGGCAGTCTTCAGGCTGGGTCCTAAAGACTGGTCAGAATTTAAATACACAGAATGAGTAGAGAGAGGAGTCTCCAGGGCGCTGTGTATTCAGAGACATGGACGGGGAGAAGGGAAATGGAGTTTGACTGGGTAAGTCAGCAGGAAGCAATGACAGAGACCAGACCACGAGGGCCTTGAATGCTGGGCCAAGCAAACACCCAGGCCAGCTGTCGCCCATAGGCCTCTGTGCTTCGCACAATGTGAAATCGATAGCGGGTCATGCAGCCACAGGAGGAACCAACGGACTCATTAATAATGTTTTTCCCCAACAACTTTCTCAGTTCAAATGATAACTGCTTGAAAAGAAACACAGCTTCTACTTAGTATTTTCTTTTTATCCTGAAATATAGAGCAAATATTAAAAAATCAAAGATAACTCTGAAAAGAAAGCATGATCACAACTCTGGTCCAGGTACAACAAAAACGCGGGTCAAATGTGTTATCTGACTTGTGAATCAATGAGGGAACCAGAGAGGTGTGACCGGGAGCCTGCAGAGACCCACACATTTGGCCGTCGGAACTGCTAGAATCGACTTGCTAAACAGACATGAAACCAACAGTGGTCGATCCCCACAGGGCGACGGTCCACCGCACCTGCACCGACAGCCTGCACTGTCACGGACAAGAAACACGTGTGTTGCCGTCAGGACTGTACAACCTGCAGCGTGTGACGTGGCTCAAGGACAAGGCACGGCCTAGGAACCGGAGAATCTGGTAACCAGACAAAGCCTGTCCACTCAGGATACTCAGCAGACTTCAGATCCATTGCAAAGTCTTCCACGGTGTCTCCTACAAAGGTCAGCACTGACCACACACACGCTGTAAACTCTCAGGCACGTGTTTTACGGGAAATCGCAGTGAGGACTGAAGCATGAATTTGAGCCTGGCCATCGAGCCTTGGCAGGTGCGGAGGCAGGTCTATGCCCACCTGGTTCACTTTAGACCGGGAGTCAGAGCACCTCCAGGACTGTGCCATGGGCCAGCTGAGAGCAAGTCCCTCCCTGCCCCTCTCCAGAGGCTCCTAAAGTGAGGAGCCTGGCACTAGTCCAGGGTGCTCGGCCCTGGCCACCCTCTGGAGTCACCCAAGAAGCTTCGAACTGTACACTCTCCCCGCTCTGGAAACTCCACCCACGGTGCTTCTGGTTCTGCCAGTCACGGTGGGGCAGAGGCATGGCTGGTTCTTCTCCCCCTGGTGATTCTCAGGGGCAGCCCGGATGGAGAACCACTGGAGACCATTAGACCGCTTCGTCCCTGACACTCGGTCTTTGTGGTGATGTCCCCTTTATCCGACAGCTGCTAGCCTCGGTACAGAACTGGAGAACATCAGAAGGGCATTTTCCAAAACTGCTCCTCAAAACTGATCTTCGGTAGAGACCAGAAAACAAGTACCATTCCAGGCCTGGTCAGACTTGGCAAACGTCCTGCAATGTGTTAGGCTCTTCGCACTGTGGTTGCCAGCAAGTCAGTGAGACGCTGGCTGAGCTGGGCCCAGGCCTGGCCCCCCGATTTGCTGCTTTGGTCACGATGCACGGACCAGAGAACAAAGGGGCCCATGGGTGCGCTGCTAGGCCCCGCCCCTTGGGCGGTGTGCACACACACCCACACTGCACACTCGTACAGCAGCCTTCAACGCAGAGACTAGAGTTAGAGTTCTGAAGGAGCCGCGCCTCACACTGGCGTAACTGGCCCCCGCCGTGGGGGAGAGCGCTGACCACAGGCAGGCAATGGTAAATCCCTGTGCGCCCCCCCCCCCCCCCGCCCCTTACTCTTTGGAGACCGCTGACAGGCATTACAAGCCTGATGTCACTAGGGGTCACTCTGCAGCCACTCAGCTTATCCCCCAAGTGCACCCAGGGTGCTCCGTGATCAGGCAGGCGCCTTACCTGGATGGGCCCCGTGGGGGAGGCACGAACCCCTGCTCTAGAAGGCACTGTCCTTTCAGTGGGGCCAGTGTCTCCAGGATGGATGCTCTTCCCTCTCCTCCCTTTCTCGGCCCCCATGACCCTTAGCCACCCCCCACCCCCCACGCACACACTTACTGCAGGCCGCACAGGTGAAGCAGGCATCGTGGTAGAGGTTCCCCATGGCCTGGCAGGCCTGGCCGGCCCCAAACACCCCTTTGTTGCACTTGACACAGGTACCTGCAAGGGCGAGAACACGGGAGTGAGTCAGGAGGGAACTGCGTAAACTGAGTCATAAAAAGCCAACAAACAAAGTCAGATAACCCTCCCATTAGCAGCCCATCACCAAATCCCATGGGCTTCTCCTTTGAAATGTCTTTTCCTCTCACACTCTCTCCCTCCCCCAGCTTTTCAAGGATCGGTGCTTCCAACAGCAGGGGACAGCCACCAGGCTGGCTCCAGGCCCCCGCCCTCCACCCGCTGTCCACCCCTCTGCACGCCTCCACCTTGTCAATCCACTCCCTTGCCCAAAGCTCTCAGAGTCTCCCACCATCTCTAAGACAATGTCCAGGCCCTGGCTGGTGTGGCTCAGTGGATTGAGCGCCCTGCAAACCAAAGGGTCGCCGGTTCGATTCCCAGTCAGGGCACATGCCTGGGTTGCAGGCCAAATCCCTGGTTGGGGGCACACGAGAGGCAACCACACCTTGAAGGTTCTCTTCCTCTCTTTCTTCCTCCCTTCCCCTCGCTCTACAAATAAATAAATAAAATCTTCAAAAAAGAAAAAAAAAAAAAAAAAGACAATGTCCAAAATGCCGTGTCAAGTATGCAGATCGCCAGATTCCAGGTCAATAATTTCCTTCAGTTCTCCATGGGAACCACCAGCTAGGATTTACTCTCCCCGCTTTCTCCAAAAGCATCAGGCCCCCAGCCCCAGGTCCGTCAGCCTGCAAAGCAGGTGCTCTCCCCTGCCGCCCATCACCTGGCCCCTCACCTCCAAACACAACCCCCCGCCCCCAGGATCTCAGCTCTTAGCCTTGCTCATGGGCTCCCGTGCCTGGCGTCCTGCGCCCACTTACTGTCCCTTCACGCCCTTCAGGCCTAGCCCCGCCGCTCCAGCTCTCCGGCTCTGAAGCAACACGGTGAACCAGAAGTCAGAGAGCCAGGGCCCCTCCCACGTGACTCGAGTTAACCCGGGAAGGTCTCTGAGCATCAGTTCTTAATTAGGGAAAAGGTTCACCCCGGCCGCTCTGCACGTCTGCAGGTGCAGCAGTAAGGGCTGCTTTGCAGACCAAGGGTTCTGAAGAGCTCATTGACCTCGGCCACAGCGTGTTCGGAGGAAGCTCTGGCCTTGAACTGTAATGCCACAGCCTACTATCGCCCACACCGTGGGGTGACGGTGGCCCCTTCGAGCACTGGCCTGTGATGAGGGTTGCCAGTTCAATCCAGGTCCGGGCACAAGCCTGGGTTGCAGGCTGGGTCTCCATTTGGGGGTACGCAGGAGGCAACCACACACTGATATTTCTCTCCCTCTCTTTCTCCCTCCCTTCCCTTCTCTCCGAAAATAAACAAAATCTTAAAAAAAAAAAAAAAGACATTCCTGGGCCTCTGAGGACCTCGCCCTGTGAACAAGCCAGAGGCCTGTCTGTGTGTCTGTCTGGACCAACCCAAAAGCAGTGCGACCACAGCCCAGGCTCCGGGCCAGTCCACAGGATGGAGGCCCTGGGGCCCTTCTTCCAAAGAGCTCCCCCATTATGGTCAAGTGAGAAACACCGCAATTACATAAGCAATGCAGGATAGTAAAAAAAGATTCAGGGAAATATACCAAAATGTAAAGAGGGGTTTCTGTAGGTTGAGAATTTATGGCTGGTTTTACCTGTCTGCAGTGTCTACATTTAAAAAATAATTCTTATAAGAGCAAACAGGGCTTTATAGCTAAAAAATAAACAAAATTTTTTTTTTTAAGTCTAGCTTTAAAAACACTTGGATATATCTAAGTATATGGTATAATGTTAAAGTTCTTGAGAAGTCAGTTCTGTAGACACACATAGAGAAGAAAAGAGCTCCCCGGGCAGCCCGCGGGTACCAGCCCCCATATTTGGTCAGTGGGGGAGCAGCCCCTTCTAACTCTGTCTGTCCAGCTGAAAACCCCCGCTCCTGCGTTCAGAGTTCCTATCACCCCCAGCTGATAAGCAAACGAGACCACCTTCAGAGGAAGCCCTAGCCCACTCCTCCTTCATGAAAGACTCACACCGACCCGCTATGTGTCCAAAGAACACACCAGGCCGAGGGCCCTCGGGCCGCTTCTCCTAACTCCCCGGGAAGCAGGCAAGGCCGTCTATAGGGACGTAGGGCGTTGGCTGAGGAAACTGCTCTCGGGAAAACTTGTTCATAGAAAACTCTAGAGAACACAATTTGTAGTTCTGCATTTTCAACATTGTGAAAATTTTTCAAACATGCAGGAGAGTTGAAAGAATCCTATAGGGAACCCCCCATCCATCCCACCCCCCAATTCTATCACTGTTAACATCATCAATCCAACTTCCCACCTTCTCTTCAATGGCTATGAAATTGCCTGTATGTCTGCATGTGTATGTGTGTGCATGTGTGTGCATGCATGTAGGACAAGACTACTGGGCAGCTGGTATTTCTGTCAGAAAGGTAACAGGTGCCCCCATTGCTATGAAATGGAAAATGTCAAGGAACTCAGAGGCATCAGCATTTCTTTTTGTCTGATAATTTCATGTACAACTTAGGCAGCTCTTACGTCCGGAAAGACATCAGTTCTGGACACAGTCGGAGCTGGGACTGTCAGCGGGGAAGCTGACGTGAAGATGACAGGGTCGTGTCATGACGACATCTCCATAAGGCTCATCTCAGAGGCTCACCACCCTAGAGACTGGTGGAGTTGGCAGCGGCCACTGGGACCCGGAGGACTGGTCGCTGAAGCTGGCTGGGCCAGGTGTGGCCTCTGGGGTGTCGGACACTGGGAGCGCGGGGACGTGACAGCGATGGCATTGGCACGTTTGCCACTGGACTAAGCACCTGCCGTGCTGTGGAGGCTCCTGGCTGCCCGGGCGTCTGCCTGCCTCTGCGGGTACCCGCACGTGTCTTCAGGAGGGGCTGCGCCCTAACGCGGCCTCTGCGAAGGTCCAACCAACAACCGCTGGGTTGCATCCCTTCCTGCGTAGTTCCACGCACAGCCCTGTCCTCTCCCCGCTCGTCCCCTTGTACCTGGGGTACACACGTGCGCTCCCCTGGTAAGTGTCTGTTACAGAGATTCGGAGTCTTATTCGTCTCTGAACACTCCCAGCCCGACAGAGTGCACTTAGTAGGCCCTCAACAAACATGTAAAAACAGAAACGGATGACTTGGCATCTCTGAGCACCGGCTGTGGCCTGATCCAAAAGCAACGATGGGGCAGGATGCCCCTGAGAAACGTCAAATATCAAGTAACGGTGTGGTGCTGATTACACTATTTGGGGATCTCGAGATCTACTTCCAGTCCCCTGGTTGACCTGACTCTCAACCTTGACACCAGGCGATGAAGGCAATGGACGTGCACTCAAAGCAGAGGGGACGGAACGTCAAAGCAACACGAACACACCTCTGCTCGCCCACAGGAGCAAGACCACCCCCAAGGGCAACACCCCTTCTTCCCTGCTGAGTGCTGCGGCTGCTTCGCTGCACCCACTGTGGAGAGGTTGCTGCAAAGAGCCAGGAGCCGAGCAGGTCAAGGGCGTGGTCAGCTCTGCGGCCGCCGAGCACAGGTGAGCACAGCAAGGGGCCCAGCCTTCCACGCAGCGCGCCAAGGAGGAAAGCAGCAGGAGGCTCATGGGCAGGGGGATCCTGTCGGCGCACAGCGGAGACGTGAACTCATCTTGTGTGGGTGTGGGGAGTGAGACCTGAGCAGCTGGGCCGCTCCTGCTCACAAAGCGAACAAACGGCGGGATGGACAGCGCCTTCAAGTGGATGCGGACAACCGCCGGGCCTCCTGGGCTTCCTGCCCCTTTATCTCTGGCCGTCAGGCCTTCCTCCGCTCCCTGCAGGCAGCGGAGCGGAGCGACACCGTCTTCTGGCTTCCTCTTTATCTGAGGGCTGCGACCTACTGACTTCAACCCTGCCCCTCCCCCCACTTCTCTTACTTAACCCTGCAGCCGGACCTGAAGGGGCTGACATCATTTCTCACCACGCTGACCGTCTCACACAGATTCAAAGCAAGGAAGGACCACCAGTCACAGAGTGAGGAAGGTCCCAGAAGAAGCCACGCAGGTAGGAAAGTATTTCATCCTTGTGGCTTGCGGTGAGGGGACAGAAAAGTACCACGTGGGCAGGAAACATTTGTTCTTCCTTTCGTAGGAAAAGAAAAAAAAATCAGCCACGGTGAGTTTCATGTTCTAGGAAATCACGCACCTACCAGACCCCAGGCTGGGCGGGACTTTTCTTCCAGTGAAGGAGCTGTGGCCAACACCCCTTTCTGACAGCCCAATTCTAGGAGGAAAGATGCTGTAACGTGCTGAAGGTCACACTGCCGGTCACTTGAGAGACGGAATCGGAGCCCAGGCTCTCACTCCAAGGTCCTGTTATCCCTGTCTTGTTGCCAGTCGGGGACTGTTACAAATAAGGCAGCTTGTGTACAAGAGTTTGCGTGGCCATATATTTCCTTTTCTCTTGGGTAAGGACCTAGGAGTGGAGTGGCTGGGTCTTAGGGTGGGTGCATGTTTAACTTCATTAAGAAACTGCCCAACTGTGTCCCAAAGAAGTTCTGCCATCTTACACCCCCGCCGGCAGTTCATGCGGGTTCCAATTTCCCCACATCCGTGCCCACACGTGCCACTAACAGTGTGCCTGGGGAGCTCTTCATGGGCTTATCTGCCAGCCTCCGCCTTCTGTGGGGAGGTGTCTGTACAAACCTTTGGCCTCCTTTTTTTCCTTAATACTGTGTTATGAGAATTTCTTATCTATTAGGGATATAAATCCTTGATCAGATACTTGCTTTGTGAAGATTTTGCTGGATTCCTATGAACTCCAGCGGCCTCAGCTGCTGCCCTGACGCTCAGCAGCACTTCGGCTCAAGGGTCTGTGGGCTTGGCCTCGCCGCTCCCTGCTGGGATCCGAGCCTGGCACTGTCCCCCAGCCAGGGGGCTGCGGCAACCCCAGCGCTCGCCTCGTTTCCTGCCTGGCTCTCAAAAATCACTATCCTTCCCTGCCTGATGTCCGGTATCTTGGAAACCTCTGCTTCACACATTTTGTCTGGCTTTTGCTTTGTGTGTGCTTTTTCGGTTGCTTCAGGCAGGAGGGCAATCCGGTCCTTGCTACTCTATCCTTGGTGGGAATCATTAAGCATCTTACATACCGAGCACAGGGCTGCACAATTTATACATGTTTCTTCCCTCAACAACAATCCTATAAAATGGGCATTATCTTTGTTTTACAGATGAAGAAACTGAAGCTCGATGATTAAGCAGAAGGCCCAGAGGTGGGCTTCACGGTGCCCACCCCACTGCATAAATAAGAGGGGCAAAGGCAGTAGCAGGGGCGGGGCGGGGAAGGCCTGCGGGGCTAAACACTTAACGTTTCCACATTTTCGGGCGCCAGCGAATCCATAAGTACCCACTCACTGGTGGGAGCAGAGCCTCTCTCAGCTGTAGCCTGCGGTGGAGGCCAAGCCCCCCCGCCCCCCACCAGAGATGTGGCCTTGGGGGTTGTGGGCATGGAAGGACCCCTGCAGAAAGTGCGTGCGTGCCCAGGGCCTCTGCCTCACAGGATTGCCTGGGGGGCCTGGGGAGCTGGGTGAGTTTTTGAAAGATCATTAATAATCAATACCTGGGGTAGGGATTCTTTTTTTTTTTGACTGTTTATTCCCTCGTGGCATTTTTCAAAGTAGAATTTGCTTTTTAAAGCAGTGTTAGGTTCACAGCAAAACTGAGTGGGAGGGTCAGAGGTTTCCCACATGCTCTCTGCCCCCCAAATGACCAACAGCCCCCACTAGCACGGTATGCTTGTTAGCACTGATGACCCCGCACCCGGAGTCCGCCGTCTGCGTTAGGGTTCTGCGATACATTCTGTGGCTGTGGACACGTGTCCAATGACAGGGACCCAGCTTTATCAGAGCAGACAGGGAATTTTCACTGCCTTACCGGTCCTCTGCGCTCCGCCTGCACACCCCTCCCTCCCCTCGAGCATCTGGCAACCACTCATCCATTTACTGCCTCCACCGCGTCGCCTTCTCCAGAATGTCACGCCGTCGGAGTCACGCCTCGTATGTGGCCTTTCCAGACGGGCCGCTTTCACTTAGTCAGGTACACTTAAGGTTCCTCCGTGTCTGATTAGGGCTCGACAGCTCATTTCTTTGTCACTGAATAACACTCCAGTGTCTGGATGTACTACAGTTTGTTTACCCAATCACCTACCGAAGGTGACGTCCCCCCAAGGTTCTGGGGATGATGAACACAGCCGCTCTAAACACCCACGTGCACGTGTTTGTGCAGACACAGGTTTTCAGCTCATTTGGGTAAATGCCGAGGAGCAAGAACGCCGGATTGTATGGTAAGCATATGTCTTGCAAAGTGGCTGTTTGGGATTCTTTTTAAAAATGATGGTATTCCCACAGCGGGAGACAAGGACGAGGGACGGCTTCCTGGTTTAAAAGATGCACAACAGGAGGCAAATGCCACCAGAGATGGCCTGAGCCCTCCGCCCACCTCTCTTTGCGGCTTGTGGTTTTCTGCCAGGAAGAGCTAGTCACACCTGTCCCCTCCCGTCTGTCAAAGAATAAGCTGGCTGAGGGCCGGGGCCTGGCTGCATGGCTGGGTCCCCACCAGCAGAAGGGAAGCAGGGTGCTCACAAGCCCTGAGTGCATTCGGAAGCTGGAGCAGGGGGCGGGAGGGCGGGCCGGGGTCAGGAAAAAGCATGAGCAGGCTGCGCAGAGACAGGAAGACCAGAGGCATGGGCGCAGCTGTGGGGTGATTCCCGCGACAGCAATGAGCCAGCTCGGTGGCAGGGAGGAGGGGCTGGACGCAAAGAAACCCCATAGAGGCCCCAGGACACAGGAGGGGACGGGCAGTGGCTGTCTGAGCCAGGGAGGGCGTGTGGCGCCGGGGAGGGAGGACAGGAGAGACTGCACAGCTCGGGCGGCAGGAAGGGCTTCAAGGGGCCGCAGAGGGTCCGAGGGAGCCAGGCTTCCCCCTGAGATGCTCGAAGACGGTCTCCAACCGCTGCGGCCCAGACCTGTGGGGCTGCTGCCGGGCAGAAGCTCCGGGAAGATGAGGCCCTTAGTCACAGTGGATTTGCTCCCCTAGGGTGGGCTGGCTCCCATCCTGGAGGCTACAGGTGGGCGGGCCGGGGCCTGGGGCAGCTGTCCAGAGCCTTACCCAGACTTCCATGTGACAGAGAAGAAAACCTGGGTACCCATGACAACGCTCCTCTCGGAGGCCAAAGCGACATAACAGCCCTTCCCAAAAGCTTTCAATTTGCCAGAAGTACACAGAAAGTTTTACTCCTAAGGGAAGGTGACATTTTATTATTACTGTTGTCACTGCCACCATCATTTTTTCAGCTCCATGTTAATGACATTGGCAAAATACAATCCAGGCTGGCTTGTGTCTCTCTGCACAATGGCAGCTGTCAAACTGCTTAAAGGAGAAACTTTTCTCAAAAACCATGTCAGCGGAACCTCAACTATGTATAAGGGGCGCAAGAGAGCCCACTTGACGATTTGGGTGGGACAGAGCCCACTCTGCCTCCTGGAATGTCCCAGTCCCCGACAGCAGCTCCAGGAAAAGCATCTGATGACCAATGATATAGTGGAACTGATCGAACACAGACCCCACCCAGCCAGGCCTGGGCAGCGTTCCCTGGCAAATACGTGCGTTACCCCAAGTTGGTATTAAATTATCTTCCACACACCTGAAGCCAAACACTAACTTGGCTTTAGGGCCGTGGCACCTTCCCTACTCCCTGCAGAGGCAAGATTTACACACAGGGAGGCCAGCAAAGCAGCCACCGCATGAGGTTTGCCTGCAGCTAGGTCCCCGCCTCCTGCCCACGGACAGCCAGTGCTGAGAACCCTGCAGCCCTCCTTCCCTGGACGCACAGCCGAGCTGGGTGACAACCGCGTCCGCGTCTCCTGTTGCGATGCTAAGGACTGAAATATAAAGGCTCCATCAGGCTAGGTGGTGGGTGTGGCCCTGCATCCCAGCTCACACACCGGCCTGTCCCGTGACTGCGCCTCTCTCGGGGAGCCCTCCTGAAGCTGCCCCACCCTTCACTGGACATGGAGGGGCAGCCTCTCTAGCTCTGCCCCATGCAGCGAATCAAGGGGATGGGGTTGGGGCGGGGGTGTTGGACCACATAGCCATCAACAACCTACTGTGCTGAAAGGGGGCTCAGGCAAAGGTCAGAGCCCCCAGCCAGCGTGTGGGAGCAGGCTGGGAGGGGGCAGGTCTGCCTGGAACATATCCGGCTGATTTATTCCAGACACAAGTCGAACAAGGCTTTTTCTCAGCTGAGGGTTGCAGCCTAGGGATCTGGGCAGCTCTGGGAGTGAACAGGTTCTGGAAGAGGTGCCAAGAGCTTGGGGCAGAGCTGGCCCAACGACCCCAGCAATGGTCTTCCTCCTGGCCACACCAGAAGCCCCAGTAAAACCCCAGACGCAGTGGGGGCTGGGCTCCTGCCTCACAGGCAGATGGCCCTTCTCGTGACGGGCTGTAGGAACCAGTGGATATGCCCACCATGACCTCCAGGGACGGGTTTGGTTTGCGGGTGGGGCCAAACCACCTCAGGTGACGCTAAGGTGTGCAGCCTGGGCCCCCACGCCTCTGCCCTCTCTCCCAGGCACCCTGTAGTTCCTGAGTTGAGGGGTGAACACTAAGCAAGCCACAAAGGAAGTAGTTAAGGCCATTCTGCTCTCCGGGGTCATTGCACCAACCCGCTTTCTTCACTCTGAAGGCTGCTCAAAACCAACCACGGCTGCACTTCATTGCCGGGGGAAAGGAAGTTTCTATCGCAATTTCCCAATCACTGTGTGCTGAGCTGGCCTCCCGGCTGCCCGGGCGCTTCTCCCTCCCTGCCCTCCACTCCCTGAAGGAAGAAAAGAATTCAAGGTGTCCCCCAGCCAGCCCTGCACCCCCGCAAGGCCGGCAGCTGCTGGGCTCACCCTCCCCGCCCTTCCCTTCTCCTCCCGGCTCTCCACTCAGAGGCCAGTTTGCTCTCTCGGCTCTAATATGAAGTAGGAATGGCCAATCCGCACAGGAAGAAAATGTGCCACTGTGCCAGGAGTCAAACGCAAAGGTGGGATGCCACCTGTCACTGATCCGCCGGCAAAGACGAAACACAGTCATGGCTGCCACCGCCAGCACTTCGGCACACTGTTGGCAGAAGCACACACGTGGCCACCCTTGTGGAAGGCAGTTTGACACGACCTAACGAAAGCCTTAAACAGCTTCACACCCCTGGACGCAGTGACGTAACAGCCCTGGAGGTGGCCCTACAAGGAGGTTCTCGTTCTTTACCGCGGGGATCTCCATAAAGCCACCGCAAGTGCCGACGTGGCGAATACTGAACCATGGCTCCGAGAGGAAATGCAAGGCTAGGTTCCCGGGGGCCTCTGGTCACATTTCCACCGACCAATCAATACAGGACATGGTTTCATCTGTGCTTTTGACACCTTATTTAGCAGATACTGTTGATTCATTAACACTGAACTCACGCCCACGGCACTATGACTCATACCTGGGCGAGGCGTACGGAACATGCGCACTCTCTCCGTGGGCCACGTCAGAGCCTTCTTACGTTTAGGAACAAACACTTCAGCACTGCTTTCGGGGGCCGCTGAAAACTGAGAAATCACTGACAAAAAGCACAGAAATGCAAAAACCGTGGCACTGAATAGACCACGAAGAGGACACTTGTTTACAGCCCGAAAGCCGAGACAGGCACAGCATCACCCCCCAAGACTTCAGCTGGGACACCTGCGGGTGACTCAAAATGTTCCCTGCTCTGTGCATGTCCCCAAATGATCGTCAAAGAGCTGGCTACAGATTAGGGGGTTACAAGTAAATTTCAGGATGTAGGCAAAGGCACAAAACAGAATCTGAATAATAAGCATCAATTATATATGAATGCCTTATAAATCCCTTTATATTACCATTAGGACAGGCAAACGAATAAAAGGATGAAGAAATCAGAGCAGCGGTTGCCTGGGGTGGGCAGTGGCTGGGAAGAGGTGCTGGGAACTTGCTGGGGCCAGAACTTCCTATATTCTGATAGGAGTGTGGGTTACATGGGAGCAGGCGTTTGTCAAAACTCATGGACCTAAACAGTTCACTGTGCGTAAATTAAGTTTTTTAAGAACGCAGCCACAAATTCCTTGACGCTCCTTCCAACGGGAGACGGGGGTCCACAACCTCTCCCCTCGAGTGGGGCTGGGCCGGTGACGGTCATTAGAGCCCCGGGTGTCCCGTGCAGAGATGAGAAGGCCACAGTGTACAGCTGCCTGTGGCCCTGTCTGTTTGCTCAGCAGCGGCCCGTTCCTCCTGCCCCCCCATCCTGTGCTGCCTCGGACTGTAAACTTGGACAGGGCTGCCTCTCCCCAGCCCAGCCCCATGCCACACACCGCTGTCGGGTGTGGGTAACCTGGGGAGGTGGCAGCCACAGGTAGGCCACGGCAGAGGCGGGGCTGCCGGCCCTAAAACTGGCCTCAGTGGCAGGTCCACAAAGGGCCTCTGTGCGGGCCCGGCCACCTGAGAGGACGGCCTCAGCTGCATTAGAAGAGGCCCCAGACAATGGGGTCTTTGGAGGCTGCCCGGAAAGCCACCCTGACTTGGCCACCCTCCCCCACGCCCAGGCAAGCCCTCCAGAGCCTGGCCAGAGGCGCAGGGTGTGGGCGGCCTGTCAGCTGGGGCCCCAGAGGAGCCAACTCTGAGGGGTCCCCTCCCACCTCTCTGGACAGGAAACAGCGATTTTCACTTCTCTAACTACAGCAAGGGGCGGGGCAGTCTCTTTGGAGGCTCTGCCCCATGCTCACTGAGCGGAGCGTGTTTTTAAGGTTTTGGAAAATTGGCTGGCTCAGTGACATGACCACCTGCTAGGTCGTGTCCCATGCAGACACCAGCTTGGGGCCCCAGAGTGTCTTCTTTCGGTGTCACAGCACACATGAGCCCCAGGGGGCTCACAGTGCTGGGGGTAGGGGGGCATGGTGAAATCAGGCTCCCCTGGATAAATTACAACCTTCTTGTTTAAGTGCCTGTGGATTTGAACAAATCAGCTGGGCTTGGCTTTCAGATGGGACGAGGTAAGGAGGCTTTGATATTTTTGAGTAAATAATCATTGTAAGTGCCACACCCTGTTCTGAGAGCCTCATACAACATAGTCCCGTCCGATAGAAAAAATGATGCAAGCCATCTGGGATTTTACATTTTCAAGTAGCCACACTTAAAAAGTAAACACAGGTGAAATTAGTTTTAACAATATATTTACTTAGCCCAGTATATCCACAGTATTCTCATTTAAACACAAAGTCACCCCTGGCTGGTGTGGCTCAGTGGATTGCATGCCAGCCTGTGAACCAAAGGGTCACAGGTTCGATTCCCAGTCAGGACACATGCCTGGGGTTGGGGGGCACACGAGAGGCAACCACACATGGATGTTCCTCTTCCTCTCTTTCTCCCTCCCTTCCCCTCTCTCTAAAAATAAATAAATAAAGCTTTCAAACATAAAGTCAACATAAAAATATGAATGAGCTATTCACATATTTTTCCACACCAAGTCTTCACACTCCAGGTCTCTTTCACACGTAGGACACAGCTCAGTTCGGACCAGTTGCCTTCTGAAGTGCTCAGAACTACGTGCGGCGAACGCCTCCCACGCTGAACAGAACAGACATGTACTGTGCTAATTCCTTCAGTCCTCGCAACAACCAAACCTACACTTTCCTGACGGGGAAACGCAGGCACGAGACCGGTGAGCAGCCTGCGCAGGGCGGACCCAGCCGGGGCCAAGCCAGAGCCTACACCCTCACGCGGCTTTCTGTGCTCACAGACAGCACCTCAAGTTCTGATTTTCACGTAATGCAAGTGTCTTTTCTGATAAGAACATGAGCGCCGTGCAGGGAGTCTCCCTGCCCTCTCCCACCTCCCCAGGACTTAGGTGAGCGGGGCCCCCAGTTCTGCAAACGCGGACCATGGCACTGAGCCTCTTCTGGCCCCTCCAGTCCTCGGTCACCCCGGGCACCTTCCACCCAGGTGAGTAACTCCTGGTCAGGGTCACAGCTGAGGACAGCTGGTCCCGCGTGCCAACCTCCCTAGCACGTAGGTGTGGGGTGTGCCCACCACGGCTGTGACGCCCCCTCTCAGAGCACTGAGGCTCGGGAGGGAATCAGGGAATGTCCCCCTGCCTCCAGCAGCCATGGCATCCCCTCTTGTGCTCATCCAGGACCTACTGAGCATCCGCTGTGTGTCAGGTGCTGCCCTGGGCCCTGGAGACACACCAGGGACCAGGGCAGACACCTCACTCTCCTGGGGCGCACATTCCAGCAGGGGTGCCAGGGAAGAAGTCTCTGTGCACAGAGGAAGCCCCCCCCAATCTGAATGCAGCCCCTTGCATACAGCAGGTGCCCCACAGCGGCTGTGAAGGGAATAGATGACTTGGGCCTGGGACTGGATGTCGTGACGGGCAGAGGTGGGGGGAAGGTCTGGGGAAGGACAGGGGAGGGGCAGGTGAGCGCCGCAGGGACGCAGTAGGCACGGCAGCGCCCCACTGGGGTTCACGTCCACAGCACCGGCATCAGGACTCCAGAGCTCCACCCGGCCAAGCAAGGCAGCAAACGTCCGGAGTGTCATGCAGGTCACGGGTGGTCTGGCTAAAATTCCCTTCTCCTCAAAACATGGTCACGTCTCAGGTCTGTGCAGGGAACAGGGCATCTCCAGGCTTACAGACTGTGGAGGTTCAGCGCCCCTCAGGTTCAGCGTCCACCCCGCGTCTGGCCCACCTTCCACTGGCCACGTCACCCAAGTCCTGGCCCAGTAAGTTCGTCCTTCAGCTCGATACGCTGTCAGGGTCTGACAGACATCCAGATATCAGCACAGGGCGTCAGAGCTTACGCGTTCCCGAGAAATTACGCTGTGCCTCAGCCCGCAATGGCCAGGCAAACAGAGGCACTGTGACCAAAACATGTCAACGTTTTATTCTGATGACATAACATTATAAACACACGCCACGCTTCATGCACTCAACACGTCGTGAGTCACTTCTATAGACCAGGCCCTGTGTTTTATATCTTGAATCTTATCACTAATTCAGTGTCTGGTTTTAGTTTTTCATTTTCCTTATTCCTTAAGTGCTGCTTTATCAGAGAGCTTAAATATTTTCCCAAAAGAATGTTGTGTTTTAAAAAATATATTTCATTTATTTATTTTTAGGGAGAGGGGAAAGGAGAGAGAGACAAGGAGAGAAAGATTGATTGATTGCCCCTTACATGCCCCCAACTGGGGGCGTGGCCTACAACACGGGCATGTGCCCTGACTGGGAATTGAACCAGCAACCCTTTGGTTTGTGGGAGGACACCCAACCCACTGAGCCACATCAGTCATGGCAAGAATGTAGTTTTGATTGCATGAGGCAGGCCAACGATGACCAAGCCCTGTTGGTGGCAGAAGGGCACTTGTGAGTCACCTGGATCGGGACACAATGATCTCAGGGAGAAACCTGGTGGGCCAGCTCTTGAAAGGGGCTGCCACCACCATCCACTCGTCGGCCGCCTGGGCGTGTGCGTGTACACGCGGGTCTTCCCCGCCCTCGCCACTCCAGGCTCCTCTGCTCTGTGGCTGGCTACTCCTCCAAGTTCAACCGACACACACACACGTTGCTCACACAGTGCCCGAAGCAGGTCCTGCCCCCAAACAGGGTCACCCTCAGAGCCAGGAGCCTCCTCCCAGCCTCAGCCCTGAACCCCACAGCACAGGAAAGCAAGCAGAAGCACAGGACACCCTCTCCCCATCAGGTGAGGAAACTGAGGCAGGAAAGAGCAGCCACGTGCCCGAGCCGGCACAGCTCCTGGCAGCCAGCACGCGCCAGGCGAGGACAGCTCTGTCAGCAAACGCCCTGGAGCCCGGCCACAGCTGCTGTCAGCTGGCCTGCCCGAAATCCATCCCGTGCTAAATTCAAGACCTACTGCGTCACCGGGAAGCGAATGCCAACCGAGGTGGGGGAGGGACACAGGACAGGCGACACTTCAGCAGAAGCAGAACCCCCGCCCGGTCTCCGGGGTGAGCGCTGACCATCCTATGAGTAAACAGGGGACGCTGGGTCCCGCCAGCTGAAACGAAACCATGCAGTCAGCTCCCAGGAGGCTCCGGAGAACAGGGAAACTGCCGTTGGGGTCAGAGGGGCTTTGGGCAGAAAGGGCAAGTCTGCCACTGTCTCCTCATGCTGAATGGGCCGTCACATGCTGTCCAGCCCCGAGCCTGCTGGGATGCATGTGCACCCTGACTCAGGGCCTGCCTACTGGCGGGGTGCCCTGCCCACTCTGTCCTCAAATTACCTGGGCCTCTGCACCTCCTGGGATCAGCTGCAGGGAGACCAACGCTAAACCCTCGTCCTCTTCTTCTAAATGATAGACGGCACCATGGTAGGCTTCGAGAACTTTCTCTAAGCTACAAGTACATGTGGGCGGGAAGAAAGAGGCCCCGGTATGCTCCCAACAGACTTCCAGTTACAGGGAGTAAGCTGTCCCGGCTCTTCCCGGGACACGCACGGACGAGTCGCCGAACAAGAAGGGTGAGGAAGGAACGGGGCCAAGTCTAAACTCACAGCTCTCGAAACTTAAAAATAACCTGGCCTGAAGAATTCCCTTTAGAACACTCACGCAGAAAGTGTCCAGCCTCCCAGCGTGACCCTGAGATTCTGTGTCCAGCTGGTTTCCCTGGGAGGGGACCAATGAAAAACAAAACCTGGAGTAGATATAAATATTTGCTGGCAAGTGCTGTCCTGCTGGCCACACGCCTTGGAGAGGCCGGAGGCTGTTTTGTTTGAAGGTAACGTTTCTGTTCGGTTTGCCAGCTGGCCTCCCAGCACAGTCCCAGCCAGCGACTGGTGTCAAGCACCTTCTCACAGAGCCTGGACTTGACAGTGACCCTTGGCCAAGGCATCATGGCTGCCCCCAAGAAGAGTGTGGGCTGGCACCCCGCTATCCTTGCCCACAACACTCGGGAGTGTCACACAGGCACCCCTCGCCCTAACCCACACCCTTCAGAGGAACATGAGAAGTCAGGGGCCTGAGGGGTCATGGGTAGTCAAGGCCACGGTCCTATCACTGCCCTGCAGGGAGGGGCTCCTGGCCTGAAGAGGCCCCTGGGCGCCACCCCAGCCCCAAGAGTGGGACCCAGCTCCTCCAGCCAGCTCGGGGTGCCCTCCGCGTCCTGCCTTTCTTGTTGCTCCGCCAGAGAAAGGGGGAGACTTCAGCTCCGACCTCCTTGAGGCCATAGTTCCCCTGAAATTCCCTTCGTCAGGAAGCCACTGTGCCCCCGGAGCTGAGAGGCAGCACAGCGCGGTGGCCAGAACCTCACACTCAGCAGTCACACTCGGCAAAGCTCCTCACTAAATGTATTAGGTGGGTTACTGAATGTCTGTGTCCTCAGTTTCCCCATCTGTAAAATGGGGATAATGGAATAGGGTTGTTGGGATGACTGAACAAGTCAATGCACATGCCATGACGTGCAAACTGCCCGGCACAGAGCGACCGTTCAACAAATTGTAGCAAAACCATCTCTGAGCTATCACCCCAGCTAAACATCCCTTCCCCTCGCCCCTTCACAGCTCCTCCGTTTCATCAACAGACTTCCACTGAGCTCCTGCTGCGTGGGGTCCCGACAGTGTCGGGCCCCGAGGCCAGGGTCCCGTGTCCAGTGACCAAGGCTGAGTGGGTCCACAGGAGAGGCCTGGGAGATGCCGGCAAAAACAAGGTCACTGAGCCTCGCAGCGGGTGCTCACAGATGCCCCCCGCACTGAGGACCGACCCCAAGTTTAACTAGAATGAGAGTCTTGAAAGGCCTCTGGGTGGGCAGCCCCGTCAGACCGCGGCTCCCATGTTTGATCGTTTCCTAAAGGACATCATTGGTCCTTTCCAGTCTCATTTCATCAGACACAGTCCGCAGAGCAGACGGGCCTGTAGTTCAGAAAATGCTTCTGCATCTAGCCAAAGAGCCAAGACCCACAGCCCATGGCACACCCTGCATCCCGGCAGCCTCTGGCCTCCGGCCGCGGCTCTGCACGGGCAATTTTCCGCCAGAAACCCTCATGCTGATTGTTCGCAGGGTGGTAGGCATGTCGGTGATTCATGGGTCTTGTTGTAATTGTATGTATTTTCCAGAAAATCTACAGTACAAGCGATCACTACTTATCACTGAAAATGCAAGCAATTGCAAAGTTTTTTTTTAACTCTGTGGCGGTCTGGAAGGGCGGTGACTGTTCAGCCCCTGCCCCCCCACCCCGGCCCTTGCCATGGCCGACAACACTGCTGCCCGGCTCTGTGTCACCTCGTCAGCTAAAATCCAGGCACTCGACTGCACCCTAAGCCATAGCCGCCGGACTTCGGGTGAGGAGCACACAGCTCGGCAGAGAAAGAGCAGCCTGCCTCACGTCACATCTGGGCTGCGGGAAGGATCAGGCGCGGCACACCTGGCTTCCTCGCTCTCAAGTGCACGCCTCGCTCCCACAGCTCCCTCTCCTGTGTGGAGCCATAAATCAACACGTGTAAAGAAATACAACTTTAAAAAGAAAACTCTCCGGCAAGAATGGCCATGTGCATAGGTCGGTTTCGCGCTCCAGATTCCTAACGGAAAGAGCAGGAGAACCAGAGGGAGAAGACAAGACATTCTTTCCTAGTCCCAAAGGAACAGAGCAGAAACACCATCCCAAGGATGGAGGACCTCAGAGACAGACAGCCCGATGGGACCAGGCAGCCACCGTGGGAAACCGATGTCAGGACACGCCAGTGTTACAGCTGGTGACCCAGGGCCCCGGGGGAAATGGTAGGAGTGGGCCAGAAGGACGCTGGCTGGGAAGGGCAAGGGCAAGAAGCCTGCGGTGGGAAGGAATGCCCCAAGCTCAGGGCCAGCAACGAGGCTGGGGTGGCAGGAGCCAGTGAGCACAGCCCAGGCGCGGGCCTCAAGGGCATAGTAAGAGAACTTTGGTGTCACTGCCAAGTGCGATGGCCTGAGCCTGACCCTCGTGTCCTTCTTGCAGCACCAGTGCTGAAAGGACAGGATCCGACCGTGCACCTTGCTGGCATGTCATCGGGAACAGATGAAGCACGCTGGATGAGGTGTGGGCGCTCGGTCACCCTCTCCCGCGGACACCTCTGAAGAGCGATCCTGTGGCCAGAGCTGGCAGGCAGGGATGGGGCGGAAGGATGATGGCAAGTCCACCCCTTCAGAGAACACAGAGGACCGACAGTGTCCGAGCCCTGACCGCTGACCATAGCAGTAGCCACCTTCCAGCATGAGCCGGACAGTACAGTGGCTGCGACAGTGTTGGCCACACTGATGTCACCGGTTCCTCGCTGTCCGCAGCCAGAGCGGCCCTCCGATCACCCACACGCTGTCCCTTCGCCCCCAAACCTGACCCAAAACGTTTTAAAATTTGCTTAAGGTTTTAGTAGTTATTCCAAATCACACGATTGCTTAAAAACCCATGTTTGCAGTCAGAAGTTATCTGATAACTTTTCTTTCTTTCTGTGGTTATCACACAAGGCCGGTGGTGACTGTAAGGGGCACAGGTAGGGGGCTTCTGGGTGCTGGTCTCATTCTGTGTCCTGATGTGGGTGCAGGCTACGTGGGTGTGTCTTCTTGGTGAACATCTACAATGTGTGTCTGTTATACATCAATAAAAAGTTTAAAAATATACGCCCTTCTGATTTTAAAGGGAAGATTACCTGGTCTACTAAAAAAAAAAAAAAAAATTGCACATAGCTTATGCGATTTCAAAAGGGCTGGGTGTCCCCCTACCTCAGAGGTGCACCTGCGGGCTAGACAGGCAGAACTGAGGTCGTGGGTGCCACTTACAAACGTCACTGCAGGGTCTGCAATCTACCTACATGGTAAGGGACGCCCGGATCCAAGCAGTGGCGCAATGTCTCCAAAAGGAATTCAGGTGCACCCCCGGGTGACGGCGCTGGGTCACATGGAGCCGGAGGGCTGACGACTTTCCGCTGCCTCCTGCTTTGGCACCAGGTTCCAGTTTACGGCCGTGCCCAGTCTTTGGGGGTAACTGGGGTCGGACCAGGTTGCAGGCCCATGCGGTTTCCCTCCCGGCCCTCCGCAGCCGGGGGTCCCAGGAGCAATCCCTACACACTAAGCTCTGTCCCAGAGTCAGCTTCCTAGGCAGCGTGGCCTGTGACAGGTGGTTCGTTCACGTCCTTTGTCCTTGGAAAGGGAGCAGAGGCCCAGTGTGAGGAAGACAAACACACACGGCGGAGGAGAAGCGGGAAAGACGAAACCGAAGGCACGGCGCCCGCCTTGCTCCCTCCGCAGCGTGAACAGCGCTGTTTAAACGGAAGCCCAGAGGGCCCCCCGGGGGGTGTCCTGGGAAAGCGGGACACCATGCGCCGTTCTCCTAGCAGCAAAGCTTGTCCCTAACTCTTTCCTCGGGGACAGAAAGACACAGAGGCCAAGGAATCCTGGAGAAGGAAGGAGGGAGAAATATCTCCCTAGCACCATACGGTACCAAACCTACAAAGACGGCCACGGAAAGGCCAGAAGGGTCCTTGGTGACCAGTTGGTCAATGACTAGAAAGTGAGGTGTCTTCAGACCTCAGTGTTCTCAAAGGTGGAGGCCGGGATTCACGAGCTCTGCCCCAGGAAGGGGCCTACGGAACCAAAACCAAACTCCTGCTTTGCTGTGCTTCTGGCTAGAATCACATCGACTGATGGCACCAGTTACCTTATCCTGGTGCTCTCTCCGGTAGATATTCTTCTAGTTGGAAGAATAATTCCATCGTTATTTAACAAATGCAGTGTGCTGGGCAGACAAACTCTATCCAGTGACACGAGATCTGGGTCACGGAGTGGCGAGCCCACAGCTGGCCCTGCCTCCTGGTACGACAGATTCAGGGAGGCCTGCAGGACAGCGGGGTTCGCTTAAGGTCCCACGGCAGGAGCTGAGCCGAGAACTGACCGCCGGATGCTCCAAGGACAGACATGCTCCTCTGCCACACGGCCAGTCACATCAGAGCGGACGGAAGCTCCCTGCCACATCAGGCATGGCGCAGGCCCCCTCCTCCATGGTGGGCAGTGGGGTCCCCATCACAAGCTCCAAAACAAGCCACCAGGCAGCATGGGAAGGGCACACAGTCCCCAGCCACACAATCCCACCCCTGGGAGGTCACCCCACAGCTCCGCTGGCACCTTGCAGATGGCCCCTTTAAAGGTCCCCCTCCATGGCTGCTTACGTGACCCGGGGTACATCCACATGGCGGTGACGCCGAGCCAGCTCAACGCATGCCAGTACAGAACTGCCAGGACACACTGTCCAGGGCACAGGCAAAGAGCAGCTGACAGCATGCCACCGGTGTCACCGGCAGCTCTATATTCACTGTACTCAGGACAGCCGACTAGATATGGGGTAGGAAGGAGACTACGTACATGTTTTTATGTCTTTTGAATTTTCTGCACATGACTAACACAGTCAAAAAATAAATATGATTCCCCTTATAGGAAACAGCCAGAGTAGGTAAATCTACACGGGATGCAGACTGCTGGTTTCCAGGGGCTGGGAGAGCGGGGCAAACGGCGAGCAACAGCTTGGAGGCAGGGCTTCCTTCTGGGGTGATGAGATGTTCTGGAATGAGGCAGAGGTGGCGTTCGCACAACATTACGAAGGTACTGAAGGCCTCGGAACTGTTAGCTTTAAAATGGTTAATTTTGTTACGTGACGCTCACCACAATTTTTAGAAAGCCATAAAAATAGGCCTGGCTGGTGTGGCTCAGTGGATTGAGCGCTGGCCTGTGAACCAAAGGGTCGCAGGTTCGATTCCCAGTCAGGGCACATGCCTGGGCTGCAGGCCAGGTCCCCAGCTTGGGGCGCGAGAGGCAACCACACATCGAGGTTTCTCTCCCTCTCTTCCTCCCTCCCTTCCTCTCTCTCTAAAAGTAAATAAATGAAAGACATAAAAATAAACGAATGAATGAGGCTTTCTGCATCTGAGCTTGGGGACGGGTGCGGGGGGGGGGGGGGGGTGGGCGGCGTGGCAGCGCTGGTAAGAGGCGCACCCAGCCACACCCAGCGCCATCTGTGGGGCCTCGGTAAGTAATGTAACCGCCCGGGGCTTCAGGTTCCTCCTCAGTGAACGGGCTTAATGACAAAGCCTGCGTCCTAGGGTTGCTGTGACGAGTAAATTAAGCATTCCACGGCCTCTGTGTCACCCAGCGCCTGGCGCAGCCCAGGCCCCCGGCCCCTGCTCCTGCTGTCTGCCCTGCCGAGGACGCCCTTTCCCCGGGCAGACGTGTGGCCCACTGTCTCACTTCCCTCAAGCCTCCTCTCAGATGCCACCTTCTGACCAGCTGGTTTAAAACTGGAACCCCTCCTCTCCCTCCTTCTGTCCCTGAAAACTGGCTTATTTATGTTGTGCATCTCCTGTCTCCTTCTACCGCAGCATCTGCTCAGGGGGACAGAGTGTCTGTCGCTCCTGTGTGCTCTGTACCCCATGGCTCAGGGGAGACATTCAGTAAATATGTGCTGAATGAATGAATGGTGTTAGCGAATATCTCCGCTCTCGTCCAGAGTGTAAACGTGCCTCCCTAAAAAAAGAAAACCATCGTTCTGCTATTTGATGAGCTTGAAATAAATTAAAACAAAAGAGCCCTCAGCCCTGGCTGATGTGGCTCAGTAGATTGAGTGCTGGCTTGGGAACCAAAAAGTCGCTAGTTCGATTCCCGGTCAGGGCACAGGCCTGGGTTGCAGGTCAGGTCTCCAATTGGGGGTGTGAGAGGCAACCACACACTGATATTTCTCTCCCTCTCTTTCTCCCCTGCCTCCTCTGTCTCTAAAAATAAATAAATAATTTTATAAAAAGGCGCTCTCCCTCTCTCTTGGGAACATGCCCACACCTTTCCCGATTTTCGTCCTCTCCCCCCAGGTCCATTACCTTTACTCTCCTTTCTAAACCCCAAGGGCCCTTCTTTTGCCTTTGTAACTTGTTTCCTGAGCCCATTTCTTCAACAGCTCACTTCTTCTACCTCTGTGACTTTCTAAATAAACTTTCTCTTACTAAAAAAAATTAAGCAAAAGTTTAAATTAAAAAACCCACCGCATTTCCCCCTAAGCACTAGTCCCAAAGAGGGGCACTGGCAGAGAAGAAGAGAGGATTCTCAGTAAAATGATGCTACAGGCACGGACAAACGTCACCATGCCCTCTGACTGCCTGGTGTGGCATGAGGGTGGTCACCGTGAGACTGTCACCAACACAGTGCCCCCACGAGAGCCTCGGACCTGCCGATCACCCCAGGACACAGTGGTCCAGTCACGGAGAACAGGGCAGACTGACAGCAGCCAGCCTCCTGCCCCCAGACCACCCCCGCCCCTGCTCGCCTCCAGTGGGCAGAGTGGTCATCCCGTGGGACTCAGCTTCCCAGGGCTCTCAGGCCTCACAGGGAGAAATCGCGACCCCGAGAATCAAGAGTTCAAAAATGAAATAAAAAAAAAACAACAACCCAAAAACAAAAACAACCATCAGACTCTTCTAAAAATAGGCTGTCTTCCAGTCAGGTCTCCTGTGAGACGGCCACACCACTGCTCCGCGGGAGAACTCAGCTGCCCTCCTGCTGCCCCCAAACCCCGTGCGGAGAAAACAGCTGAGGCCAGCGGTCTCCAGAAGTCTGTGGTTTTGAAATAAAAAGAGAATAAAACCAAATCTGCAAGTTGGAGCAAAACCAGAAAGGAGCATCTTCCATCCCATTGTCAGCAACCTGGCGGCTGGCTGGAACCCCAGGTTTGGGGGGTGGCGGCTCAATCAGGAGGCATCTAGTCCACGGGTCTCCAAATGTCCCCCCATGTCAGGCTTGTGAAAACGCCAGGTCTCACCCCAATTTCTGATGCAGTAGGTCTGGGGTGGGGCCCTATAAGCTGCAAATCAGGGGGAGGGACGGGGCTGGCCCAGAGACAGCGAACCACTGGTCTAGAACCAATTCTTTCATGTTAGTGTGACACCTGCCTCAATTACATACAATACGTACAAACAGACACACACACACACACAGCCCTGCAGGGCCCCTGCCTGACCACTGGTCCTCTAACAGCCAGGCCTACCCGGCCCAGCCAGTTCCTGGTGCATGGCTCACGGGCACCAGGACTGAGAAAGCCGCTCCCATGCATGTCCTTTAACAAGCCTGTCACTGTGAGAGGCTCTAAGGCCCACATGAAACCCCTGAAAACCAAAGTCACAGCATTTCCCTTTTTTGAAAAAGGTCATGAGCAATCCCACCCTGCTTCACCCTTTGCACATGGGTAACCCCCAGCTGCAAGATCCGCTTTCTGCCCAGGGATGCTTTCAAGTTTCTGAATCAGAAGCACCTGAAAGAGGAAGCCCCCCCCCCCCAAAAAAGGGACAAGCCAAAGACACCTGCAGCATCCCTGGTGGCAACCCCATCACCCACTGTGGGCAGCTCCGCCAGCCTCTCACTCACCAAAGTAGTCGGCCTTCGGATGAGCATCCATCTCACGCTCCAGACGCTGAGTGAGGGCTTCTAGTTTCAATTCAGCAGCAGAGGGCCCGGGCTCAGGGCCGGGGCTGAGGGTCTGGCAGGGCAGCTTTACTCTGTGGGGGCTGGGGCTCTCTGGGAGCACAGAGCCCAGGCTGCCCTCCGAAGCCCAGCCGGGGGGGCCTTCTTTACAAGATAACTCAAGCGGGGTGGACATCACCGAAGGGACACGGCTGGTGGGGCTGAGTCTGGGACCAATGCCAGGGTCTGTACAGCCAGGCTTGGGACCCAGCCCAGGGACTGCACCCAGCTGCAAACTGTCCATGCTGGCTGGCAAAGATGACGGCCCAGAACTAGAAAGGTAGGATTTGGGCCCATCCTGGAACCAGGGCTGTGGGTGCACATTTGGTTTGGGCATCACGCCTGAAACCTCACTTCCCACCCCCGAGTTTGTTCTTGGAAGAGCTCCTTGACTGGGGCAGCTCAGGGCCAGCGGTGCTGAGAAAGGGGTCCTGGGATGAGCCGGCCCCAGGAGGGCCCCGTTCTCCGGGCCTCGGGAGGGAAGGCCAGGCCTCACCCACTGGGAGGAGGCAGTGGTCCACAGACCTGCCGGCTTCTCACTGCTGCGGCCATCAGCACCACCAGCCCGGCCGCTCTCCAGTGACCTGCTGGAGCTGGGGGACAGCTGCGGCTGGTATAGGTGGGGATCCCTGGAGGGTTTGGGCGGTGATGGGTCACTTCCTGGGGCTCCAGGCCACCCGGTCCCTACACCCAGCCTGGTGCTGGAAGACACTCCTGCTTCTTCACCCCACTTTGGGCTTGCCAAGGAGAGGTTGTCATAATAGTCTCCATGAGTGAGGCAGGAAGGATCCTCGCAGGGACTCACCCCGTGGAAAGCAGACACCTCGGAACTCGTCGGCCTCTCTCTGGAACCACAGTGCTGGCTACCGAGGCTCGTGCCACGGACAAACGGCCTGGTCCTCTGCTCCTGGGGTGGGTACGAGGGCTGCCCAGCAGCAATGGTGGTGGCTGTCCCAGGAGCTACTGTCAAGGCAGCCAGAGGGGGCTTGGCAGCTCCGTCCGTGGTCAGCTTGCTGCCCGCACCAGCGTCCCGGTGGGCTTGTGGGCCTGGGCGGCCCCCACCGTTGACAGGACCTCGGCTAGCCCTGGGCAGTGTCTCCTCCTGCAGGAGCTGTTGCTGCTGCTGAAGGTGGATTTTGGCCATCTTGGTGGCAAACACCCGGCGTGTTTCCTCAAACTCCGGGTTGTTGCCTGCCCCCTTGTCCACCCGGAAGAGTCCATCCTTCGATGCCTCATACATGTTCAGGTCCTCGATGAATTTACTGGCCTCCAGGCCCAGGTCGTCGTATTTATCCATGGCGCAGACTGATGTGGAGGCCTAGGCCTGGGGCCAGATGGGGTGGCGTGTGTGCGTGCTTGGAGGGGCTGGAGGGGCTGACGCTGGCCAGGAACGGGGGATCTCAAGTCCTGCCCAGAACAGGTAAAGCCTTCCACCTGCCCAGAGTGTGAGTCATGACCCCAGGCCTTAAAGCGCAGCCCAAGTTGAGGCCTCCAGGCCAGATGGACCAAGTTCTCTTCCAACTCCGTTTCCTCTCTGAAGTGTCCACGTGGGAGCAGATGGTGGCGCTTCCCTGTCCCAGCTTACAGTGCGTTCTTTTCTCCTTTTCAAATCATAAAAGGAGAAAGAAAAAAAAAAAAATCACATCCTCCTTAACCAACCAAACTCAGAAACCCACAAGGCAGCAGTCACGAGACGGGGCGGGCGAAGCAGCTCGGGCCGGGGAGTCTAGAAGTGGCCGGGCCGCCGGCCGGAGCGAAGGCGCGGCGGCCGGAGGCGCAGGCACGTCCCCGGCGCGCGGTCCCCGATGCTTACCCCGCAGCCGCGCGGCTGGGATCCCGGCCCGCGCTGAACGGGAGCGCGGTCCCCGGCGCACGGGCCGGCCCCGCCGCGGCAGGAAGTCCCCGGCGGCCGGAGCGAGCGGCCTATTGTCCGAGAGCGGCGGCGGCTGGGCGCGCGCGGGCCGAAGGGCGGCGGGACGCGGAAGTGAGTGCGCCGGACGCCGTACCCGCCGCTCGGTCGCCAGCCCGGCACGTCCCGGGCCTGCGAGGAGGCGGGGGCGGGGGAGGTGGCCGAGGGGCGGGGGCGCGGCCGAGGGGCGGGGCCGGCGCGCGGGAGGGCGGGCGCCCCGGGGCAGGTCTGCCCAGGGCAACGTGGCGTGGAGCGCCGGGGCTGGGGGGCCCGGAGGCGTGGCCCGCACGCGGGTCCGCGCTCAAGCGCGGGGATTGCGCGAGGTCTCCCCGCTACCGCCGCTGCCCCGTGCGGCTCCCCAGCCGGCTCCGGGCCTCCGGTTCCGCCCTGTCCCCGGCAGCGCTGGGCCCGGGCTTCTGCGCAGAGACCGCTGGCGGGAGGACGGGGCGGTGGGCCCGAGACGTGCCGCCTGCGGTTTGCGGGAGTCTCGAGGGCGCACGCTCCTCTCCCCGCTATGCCTAGTTTCCAGGGCAGGAAGCCCACCCCGCGTGTGCCGCTGGCCGCTGCCTCTGGCCGGGCTGTGCCCACCGCTCGACTTGACCGAAGTGCAGTAGTGGAGGTCTGGGTGTCACTCGTGGGCGTCACCCGTGGGCTGGGCTGAAGTCCTCTCTGACAGGTGGGGAGACTAAGGTACAGAGTGGGACGTGTCCAAGATGCCGTGGTAACCAGCAAAGCGTGGATGGAAGCCCAAGTGCCCTGGAAGGGGAAAAAGTCATGTTCTGGAGCGCTCGGGTTTGAGGTCCTCAGAGCAGCAAGAAAAACTCGTCCCCTGGTGGCTCGTTATTCATATGGCCATTTCTGACTTCTAAGTATGTAGATCCAAACGACTTGGGGGGGGGGGCGCGGGGGCCGATTCCTGAGCGCCCCTGCATGGCCCGGGCTCCCTGCACCAGCTCCGAGGTGAGGAGAGGCTTCATTTCCCACACAGCAGCCTGAGTGATCTTAAAAGTTGCCAGACCCGTCGCTTCCCTGCTTAAACCCTAGTCAGCTAAGAACGTCCAAGCCTGTAGAGAATTTTTATAAAAATTGATCTGTGCCAGACAGAAGATACGCCTCGAAGCAGGACTAACAGACGGAGATAATCGTTTCCAAGAAAGTGACGGTTTGCAACTTCTTTTATGCATTTGGAATTAAGGGGGAACCTCAGGAGGACTGCATGGAGGGGAGAGAGAGCCAGGTGGGGATGGGATTGCAGGGTAGTTAAGATTATGTGCTCTCTTGAGGGGTCTGGTCTGAAATGCGGTCACATATTAGAAGCAGGAACTGGAAAGAGACATCACAAAGGCGTGTTAACTAGCTGCCCAGAAACAATGGACAGGGCTTGCGTAAGGCAAAGATGAGCCTTTCGCTAAAGAAGCTGTATGCCTGGGGCGTGACTACCCACCATACCCACCTAGTTAAGAATTTATGATCAGATCGCCCTGTGAGGTTACCTCCTGCAGAACCCCTTTTCTATCCACAGCCTCCATGCTGACCCTCAGCTTAGGTTAAAATCGGCCCCCTATCTCAGCCCTCCTGCACTGGCTCCCTGGAACTGATTTGGTGGGGGGGGCCTTTCCACCCTGTGTTCTAGCTTCCTAGGGTATGCCAAGAACCTGACCTTGGCCTTCTCAGGGGCTCATCCTTCCCATCTCTGCTGAAGTCGCCCCCTCCTAGAGGCTGAGTGGTTTATTTGCACAATAAAGTTCGAGAATCAATGTTGTGAGAAGTATACTAGAATAAGGTATTTTTACTTAGAAAAACTTTTAATTTTTTTATCTATGAAATAATACACGTTTATGGTAACAACTCTGAACAAAGAGATACATAAACTTCTTAAAAGTTGTCCACAATCCCCTTGTTCAGAGGTAATCATTATTAAACATTATTATACCCTTAGGTAGTCAGTAATACTTGCTAATTAATAACAGGATTACTCATAAACTGGATAATTTGCTTATGAAATTTCTAGAGCAGTGGTTCTCCAAGGAGGTACTGGAACCAGCAGCATTAGTATCGCTGGGAAACGGGCCCAGGTCAGCGGTTCCCAATGCATTAGGATTTCTT
The DNA here is from genome assembly GCF_987537825.1 of Furipterus horrens. NCBI lineage: Eukaryota > Metazoa > Chordata > Mammalia > Chiroptera > Furipteridae > Furipterus > Furipterus horrens. The sequence goes on along the minus strand of NW_028327177.1, from coordinate 137,954,615 downwards.
AGGAAGCCTGTGAAAACGCTGGTTGCTGGACCTACCCCCAGAGTTTCTGATTCAGCAGCTCCGTCGAGGTAGGGCCTGAGAATTTGCACCTCTAACAGGGTTTCAGGTGATGCTGATGTGGCTGCCTCAGGAACCACACCACCCTTGGGAACCACTAGTCTACAGTCCCAAGTCCCATGCTTCCTCGGAGCACTGTGACAGGCATGCGGACATCTATCAGAGTGGAAATTTGAGGCCCGCTTTGTCTGATCCCCGAGTTTTGGGGGCATAGCTAAGTGGAAACACGAGGCCATCCCTGTGCAGTCTGAAAGCCCAGGGCCGGCTCCCTGGGTGCTCAGTGCTAACAGCTGGGAACCGGGTGCAGGCACTACAGACCCCAGCCAGGGCCTCTTGCAAATCACTTTCCTCCTTTCACTCTAGTTGGGCAGCTGCCCAGGCCCATACTTTTTGGTCCCTTCCAGCCGCCAACCCCCATCTTGACTTGCCTGCACCATGCAAGTCGCCAACCGGCTCAGGTCTGCACTCAATCGTCACTTCCCCAGGAAGTCCCCTCTCTCCATCCTTGTCCCTGACACCACAGTGAACATCTGCCTCCTCTCTAAAAGCTATGGCCTATGCGCCCCACTCCCACTCAGGTCTAGAAGCAGCCATGCCATCTCCACCCATAGACAAACACACCTGAACCCACAATCCACATATTTCCTGGCTCATCCCCTCTTAGTCCGTGGAGTACCTTAGACCTTTACAAAACAGCTTATGAAGATACCCTCCCATGGACATCAAAGCACACACTACACCTCTATGAAAGGGTACTTATTAATGCTGGAAATGACCAGGCGACCACTGGGTGTTTTACTGCTGTATTTACTTCTTAAGAGCAGAAATGCTTTCAAATTCTGTGCCCTACATTTAGAATTGCACCAGTGCCCTGACCAGTGTGGCTCAGTTTGTTGGGCGTTGTCCCTCAAAGCAAAAGCTCGCCAGTTCGATTCCCGGTCCGGGCACATACTTGAGTCGTGGGTTCAGTTCCTGGTCAGGGCACTTACAAGAGGCAACCGATCAATGTTTCTCTCCCTCTCTTTCTCCCTCCCTTCCCTTCTCTCTAGAAAATAAAATAAGAACAATAAAATAAAAAAGAATAAGAATGGCAACCGTGGTTATTTAATATGTATAGACCAGTTTTGTCCGTGCCATGTGCTTGGAAATATCTGTTTATTAATATCTCAAAGTATGTATTTTTAAACAACACCAGTTCAAAAAGCAAAATAATGAAGAGTTAAATATTTTATCAATAAGTAGGCAGAGCACAGATGGTGTCAGTGTTTACTGATAACATTTTGTTTTGTTGTGTTGAGTGAGAAATGTTCTGATTTCTATTTTACCAGTAAGGCCACTCCCGGCAGGGCTCATTCCCTGTGGCCCGGCCTGCCTGACAGGGGCCATTATCAGCGCCCAGCTTTGCTTTAGTCTTAATGTCTGTTTTCATCAGAACGCAGATGTCAAAACCGCCTGCCGGCGGACATACTCATGAACTGTGCGATTTTCAACTTGTGCCCAAAATCTCAGTAACATCAGTCAGATCATGTCCCTCCCCAGCTGCAACCCCCATCCTCCTGCTTCAAGCGTCCCACCTAGAGTAAAACCCGCCCCTTGACCCCCTGTGATGGGGCCTCTTGCTACCTCTACCCACTAATGTCCCCCCTCCCCCCCAGCCACAAGGGCTTCCTGACCATTCCCAGCCCTTGCCCTCACATGCATTCATTCCCCCACCGAACAAATGTCATGGGGCACCTAAGATGCCCTTTCTCAGGAGCTGAGGATGTGACTGTGAACCAAATACAGACTTTGTTTTGTCCTATCTGGGCTCACCCGGGGAAGGGATGTAAACAAGAGAGACACACAGGCCGTGCCGTGCACTAAAATAAGATGAGAGCCGTGGAGAGAAAGGAAGCTGGGGAGGAGGGGTGCGGTTTTAAATACAATGGCCAGGGAAGATGTCACTGAGGACGTGACATCGGAGCAAAGACTTGAAGAGCAAATGCAAGGAGACGCTGGAGACAGCCACTTCCTAGGCATTTTGTTGGGTCTAGTGGGATAGAGGGGAACGTGCCATAAGAGAGGGCTTTTAGATTTTCTTTCAAGATTTTATTTCTTTATTTTTAGAGAGAGGGGAAGGGAGGGAGAAAGAGAGAGAAGAGAAACATTGGTTGGCTGCCTCTCGCACACGCCCCGACCGGGGACCAAACCTGCAACCCACGCCTGTGCCCCGACTGGGAATCAAACTGACGGCCTTTCGCTTTGTGGGGGACGATGCCCAGCCAACTGAGCCACACGGGTCAGGGCTAGATTTTTTTTTAAATATGGGAAAGATACCCCATATTTCTATGCTGATGGCATGATTCCGTGAAATGGGGGTTGGGAGGAGGAGGACGGCTACTGTGGGGGAGAGGGAGAATTTTTGGAGTGACATGCCTGAGTAGCAGACTGGGACTGGGCACCATTGCACATTTCATCCAGGGTCACAGGGAGGAAGGACTTGGGCCGGAATGAAGTAGGTACGTGCACAGGCGTTGGAATCTTGGAGTGGTGGGTAGCTCTTTGGTTACTCAGGGGAAGAGGAAGGGCAGTGGGCTGAGAGGGAAGCCGGCGAGTTGCTGCTGGGGACTGGCCACCTCGGGAGTGAGAGAGCGAATGGCTCGCAGAGCGTGGCGTGGTGGAGGCGTGGGGGCTCCCCCTCGCTCCCGCCCTCCACCCTGAGATTCTGGGCATGACTCTCAGCAAGGCCAGCCAGCACGGTGGCATGGCTTTCTGCGGCCAAGTTCCGCTGTGCAGATGTGGGTTTGTGGTGGGTGGAGAGTTGCGTCTAACAGGGCTGGCTTTTGCCAAGGGAGTGCAATGTAACCGAAGTGAGCCAGGGAGTGGCCCCCCCCTCCTGCCTAGAACCCCAGATATCCATGTGACTCCCTGGCTTATAACCCTCAGGTCTGCACTCAATGGTCACTTCCCCAGAAAGTCCCCTCTCTCCATCCTTGTCTCTATCTGACACCACAGGGAACATCGGTCTCCTCACTAGAATGCAAATCCCGAGCCATGGATCGCCAACCACATTGTTCACTGATCCATCCCAGGAACCCAGAACAGTCCGGCGTTTGCAGGGCCCCTCCAATGCTCGGTAAATGAACGCATGAGTCACGACACAAAAGGTACAACAGGTGTCACGTCTGCTGGTGGAAAGAATGAAGGGGCTGAACGATGACTCAGACTTGGAGAAACAAAGAAAGGAGGCTGTTATTACTCTTATCACTTTACATGTCACTTCAAACCTTCTGTGGATCCTATTTGTTACCTGGTACTACATATCTGATCTGCTGGTTATCATCTGTGTTGCCAGTCAAGAGTACGACTACATACAAATATGCGTGTGCATGTATATTTGAATGTGTAAAGGATATTTGAAGAATATGCTTGTATGTGTACATACATGTTTTTCATATAAGTGTATATAAAGAATTGTGGACTACAGGACATTTGAAAAACCTGAAGGCAATACAGTAAATGGTTCTCAGACAGCCTGTGAATTCCCAGGGGCCCGGGAAGCAGAGGGCGAGTCTTTGAACAGAGCTCAGCTTCTTCTGCAGTTAACTGAAAGGGCCTCTCTGTCCCTTTTGCTGGCTACAGGGAAGTCTCCACACACAATGCTGTGTGTGTCCCACAGCTGGAGGGCCCTTCGAGGGAGAGCTCTGAAAAGCATCTTTATATTTTAGCTGAGCAGACAGATGAAGACTTAAGAATCCGGGTTCCGCTGGGCTCTCTCCAGCCCACTGATGCCCAGAGCAGGCCAGGAAACCCTGGTCCCTCCAGATGCGCTTCCTGAACCTTGGGCTGCTCTGACCCCAGGTTTCACTGGGAAATTGCCCTGTGAACGGTGACAAGCAGCTTCGATGAAGACCCTTTCCTGGTGCTTATAACAAACGAGGCTGTGCATCATGACTGTCTGCCCCGGAAAGCTGCCCAGGCCCGACCCAGATATTAGGACCGTGACCTTGCGCTGTGTGTGCGACCTGTGCCAGGCAGCTGGGCCCGCTCTTCAGCAGTCTCAGCCCCACACCCGGCCCTCTGCCACACAGGAAGACCCAGCTGGAGGCATGTGCCTAGCCGCAGGGGCCCACGTGGCTCCCCACTCTCCCACAGGGGAGGGAGGCTGCCTGCTGGCCCCGGCCCAACCCCTCCCGGGGCCATCTGCTCGGAGAGCCGCTGAAGATGTTTAACAGGACACAGTGAGGGGGAGAGCCGAGTCCTGAATCAGCTCCAGTCTCTGCTTACTCCTCTTTTCTTTCTTTCTTTTTCAAAATAAGCAATACATGTGTACGGCTTCAAATTCAAAAGGTGCCAACAAGCACAGGGCGAAGGGAATGTGTCTCTCCACCTCTGAGCGCAGCTGCCACCGTATCTCCAAAGTGCACAGGCCTGCGCAGTTCTCTGTGCGTGTGCGCGCGCGTGTGTGTTAACACAGCGCGACACTGCACTGCCCCTTGCTTTCCGCATTTAACAATACTCTTGGAAATCTTTTCACATCACTTCCCACGCAGCTGCGGCGGCTCGTATTTCTCTTTGGGTGGGTCACGCGGTTCGTAACGGAGCCCCATCCCGGGCCTTCGCTTCCATGTATCACTGTTCCTACGCCGTAGCCGTGGATGACTTAGAAAATCCTTCACGCTGCTGTGAGCCGCACTGGCGGAGGAACACCCACGAGGTAGGCCCATTCTCAGGAACTCCACCGGGCCGCAGAAATGACTTGGCTGTCTGGATTTCTTCATCGACACCAAGGAAGTCTGCCTCGCTTTCCCCTGGTTCCCATCGCAGGGGGCAGCGTTCCAGCCGCTGGTGAGTCAGAACAAGGACAAGAACAAGAAAGGTCGCTAACACGTCACAGCGCCTGCTCTGTGCCCAGCACCTCTCTCTGCGCTCAGCATATGTAACACAGTTTAATCCTCCCGACAACTCATGAGATACCTTCTGTTATGTACTCCTTTATACAGATGGGGACGCTGAGGCACACAGGAGGTAAAGAACTTGCCCCAAGTCCCGCAGCTAGGACGCGCTGGGTCTCGGGTTGGACCCCTGGCAGGCCGGTTCTGTGCCACGCCACGTCTCGTCGCAAAACCTTCTGAGTGATCGCTTGGCTGCTGAAGCCGCCTGAGCTGCTGCCAGGGTGTGCGTATCGGCGGGTGCTGGCCTGCAAAGCCCGAATGGGAACCATGTCCTCTGTTCCCTACACCACCTCGTGCCCGGACAGATGCTGGACTAGACTGGAAGCCTTGTTCCCTCGGGGACCTGGCACACTGCTCAATGAATTATCATGGAATGAATGAATATTGTACTGGATAATAACAACGTGAATAATAGCTAACATTTATGGAGTACCGGCTAAGTTTGCCATAAATTACCTCATCTATAAATGAGATAAATCCCATTACTTCATTTTACGGATGGAGAAACACAGGCTCACAGAGGTTAAGTAAATTGCCCAAGGCACACAGCGGGTAAGCAGAAGAGCGGGATTTGACCTCTGGATGTCTGCTCTCTGCCTTGGTGATCTCTGTGTGGTGTCTGAGGTCCTGGCTGCAACTCAGTTTGTGAATCCATGGATTTCCCTTCTAGGTATTAACCTCCACTGGGTGCAGGCTGAAGATAATAGCCACACATCCTTTAAAAAAGTGAATAACTTTGTATGTTAGACCAGTTTTAAGTCAAGCGGAAAGTATAGTTTTGTACACTTATAAGTACAATTTTGAGTTTCATGGCAAAACTGAGTAAAAAGGAGAGAAAGTTCCCATGCACCTCTGGCGCCCCCTTACTCCCTCCCTTCCCCACCCAAGTGCCTCATCCGTCACCAACATCCCCCACCCGAGTGGTGCATTTGTTCCAACACTGAACCTACATTGACATCATTATCAGCCGAAGCCTGAAGTTCACACGAGGCTTTGCTTTTGGTCTTGCGCGTTCTACAGGTTTTGACAAACATACGAAGACGGGCACCCACCACGATAGTGCAATATCATACAGGGCAGCTTCACTACCCTACAAAATTCTGTGCCCCTCCTGTTCATTCCTCTCTCTCCCAACTGAGTCAACGACTGATTTTTTTACTATCTCCATAGTTTTGCCTTTTATAGACTGATATGTTTGAAATAATACAGTCTGTAGCCTCTTCAAGGTGGCTTCTTTCACTTAGTGATATGCACTTGACCCCCCCCCCCCCAATGTCTTTTCATGTTTGATAGCTCGTTTCTCTTTAGTGCTGAATAATATTCCCTTTTCTGGATGGACCACTGTTCATCAACCCATTCACCTACCGAAGGACATCTTGGTTGCTTCCAAGCATTGGCAATGATGAACAAAGCTGCTCTAAACATCTGTGTGGGGATTTTTTGCGGGGACAGAAGTTTTTCAATTCCTTGGATAAACATCAAGGAGCAGGATGGCAGGATTATAGGGTTAAAGTATGTTTTGTTTTGTAAGAAACTGCCAAACTGTAGTTTTGCCTTCCCGCCCTCAGCCCTCTAACTCCCAGGAGGCGACCTCAGGAGCCACCTCATCTCGGCCCCACCTCTGGGACCAGCATGTCATGCGAGAAAGCTGCTCACTGCATACGCCACCAAATGGGAACCAATCGCAAAGCCCAGGGACACCGAGTCCTGTCAAGGATGTAGAACAGGGACAGCTCCCTTCCTCTGCTGGGAACGTACGCTCAGGACCACCTGGGAAAGTCATCTTGCGGAGCAGTGCATGACCTCACCCAGTGACTCCATTCCCACGCTATCCCCAGGGAAACCCTCGACCCAGGGGACAGGCACTGAACTCTCAACAGCGGCATTGTTAGTAATAGCAGAATCCCGGAAACAGCTCCAAACCCCACTGATGGTAGAACGGGTAAAAACATATACATTCCCGTCACACATGCTATGAACTACAGCTCTGTGCTCTGCTGTGGGGGCATCCTAATGTCTCGGAAGACAATGTAGAGCAAGAGACACACTTATAAAGTTCAGAAACAAGCAAAAGTATAGGAAATACAAGGGAGTGATAAGAAGTAATAAATTTCAGGTAGTGGGTACTTGCCTGTATTACTGGGGAGGGGGACACACGAGCTTCAACATGTAGGAAACATTCCAGTTCTTAAATGGGGTGCTGGTTTCACGGGTGTGATGTTTGGTGTTATGCTTCACACCTTAAATATATGTTTATATGTATTAATTATTTCCTAATTAAAAGTTAAAAATAATTAAAAAAAATAAGATGTTGAAAGCATATACACCAAGCTATTACGAGTGGTTATTCTGAAGGCAGGACTTTCATTTCCTATTTTATACAATTCTAATCGTTTGAATCCTTTAGAGTAAAGGGGTTACAGTTTGTATTTGGAAAAACGAAAGGCCGATAAAGTTTCAAGATAGCAAAAAGGGAGAAAGCTAAAAATTAAACCACTGAGGGGTGACCTATCTGAAAAAAACAGAAGCAGGCGGTAGTCTGCCCACCAAGGGCCCAAGAGGCACAGAGAAGCACCAAGATGGAAATGAGACCTTTGTCACACAGCTTCATGCCTCTGTCCCATTGCCAGCCATATTGCCCCTATTGTGTACAAGCAGTTCAATATTTCAAAAAATAAATTCTGTAACCATGCCACACCCGTGGAAGTTTTATGGGAGTCTGAGTGTGTTAAGCATACTCTTTTGTTCAAGGTAAATATTTAAAATACACCACAGACTTTGAACTCTCTTTTGATGCTGTTTCCAAATATACTGGAAGCCTCAACAAATCAAAGCAGCCAGGGCCTCTCTTGACCCTTGAGAGTCCCTGTCTACTGGGGATCTGGGGGAAAAGGAGCCCCAAAGAGTGTGTGTCCCTGTTGTCAGCCATTTCCCCACGGAGAAAATCTAGAATGCTGGAACGGGCTGACAGAGGATTCGAGGCATGAGCAGGGGCCCCATTGGGGGCAGAGAGGGCTGACACTCTGTTCTGTCTGCTCCAGGAAGCTCTGTGCTGCGCCACTAAGAATTCTGTCTCCTTTGTGAGATGGGAAATGAATTGCAGGTAAACGAGACACCCATTATTTTGTTAAGCAAATCAATCCCACGATCCACGCGGCTTCCACTTTTCAGAGCATATTTAAATACAAAGATAGCACCTGTATACATATTTATGCTTCAAGTCAAAGAAAACATGTTTTCTGATGCCAGTAATAATATAATTTTAATTGACTAAAATTGGGGAAGCGAGGCAAACACATAGGAGCACATCAAAGTCAGCCACCGTCCCCTGGGAAACAAAAGCCAAGACAGAGTCAAAGTCCAAATGATTTATCCAGTTTACCACCTGTGGTATATAATGGGTGAGGGACTAGGGGCAGGTGGGAGAGGCCAAAGGCAGTGATGCCCATCAACATCTGCGAGAACAGAGGGAGAAGGAAGGAGGGTTGGGGAGGAAGGACCACAGACAGCGGAGAGCTGCGGCACACAGACTGCCTAGAGGAGTCCCGTGCTGGGCAGCAATGACCACGCCTAGCGCCCCGCTGCGCTCCGCCATCAGCTGGGGCGCTGCAGAGAGCGGGCCACGGCCCAGCACTGCAGCAGCCGGCTCTCAGCTAGCCCCAGGCCCCTCGGCCGGCTCTCTCTTTAAGGGAGATCTGAGAGGCCCACGCCCACGGCCGCCATCGGTATGCGTATGAGTGTGCTACCATGTGTGTGGATGTAAATTGTTTTTAGAAAATTGTGATATTGTACACATTACTGGTAATCTGACTTTTTTCCTACTTAATTTAGGTCACTGGGCACACTCACACATAACATTAAAGGGTTCTTTTAAATAATTATTCATTCAATGATGCTTCAGGGGACCCATGAGTTTTCTGAAATGTGCTAAGGTTTGTGAAGATGTACATACGGGCATTGTCCCAAGGAGAAGGCTGGTCGCCTTCCTTCCATCCTCAAAGGGGTCCAGAAAGGTGGAGAACCACAGTCTAAAACGCCGTTTCTGACAGGGGTACGCCATGACGTATGAAACCAGGCCCCTACCACTGAGTCATTTCCAACTCTTGGCAACGAGGAACACTGACGTTCATAAATCTCAGCAAAATGTGATCCTTCGTTCCCCTGGGATGAGTCAATAGGTATAGGCTGCTTCTTCAAGGCTTTTGATACTATTGCCAAAGACACCAGATGCTTGGAAACAGGGAGCTTCGCTCAGAAAACGAGAAAATCCTGGCCGCCGTAACGTTCCCTCCCTTTTCTCTTCTCCAGAGCACTGGCGGGCGTTACTCCCACCGTTTTACTGAGGACCTCACTGAGCCTCGGAGAGGTTCAGTGACCGGGCCAGGGTCACTGGGTCTAAACTAGGATTCAAAGTCAGATCTGTCTGGTTCCAGAGAGGACAGACTAGAGGGGATTTAAAAAAATAAAATAAAACACCCCCACTATTTAATACCAATAGGTTGACTCTTCACCTACTTCCCTTCTGTATTATTTATGATTCTTCTGCTTGCATGTAGCAGGGGCCCATCTCAGCTTAACGTAAGAGAAAAGGAAGTTGATGGCAGGATGCGGGCATGGGCCGTGGTGCACAAAGCCAGGAATGCAGGTGACAAAGTGGGTGCTCAGGGAGGGTGTCCTTCCTCACCCCTCTCCTCTCTGCTCACTGCAGATGCTCCGCTGGCTTCCTAGGCTGCAGGGTGACCCTCGCCAACTCTCCGGAGGGTCCTGCCTGTCAGAGTCTAGGCCCTCATAGGAGAATCGACCATCTTTTCTGTCTCAAACCCAGATTCCTGGGAAGGAACTCCGATCGGCCAGGATTGAGTCAGGTGATTCCCCAGCTCAGTCACTGTTGCCCTGTTGCTGAGGAGGAGAGAAGGGGGCAGCGTGAACCTGTATTAAAGCTCCAAACAGTGAGTAGTCACCAGGACCAGGGAGGGGAGATGCTATGGCTCCTAAAATTTCCCCTATTAGGAAGAGAATAGGGTTTTCCATTACCCCTCTTCAGCTCTTACAGATAGCTGTTCAGGGGAGCAGCACATGGCCTTGACCTTGAGCTCCATCCAAGAGTGTGGTAGGAGGAGCTCGGTGAAGCTGCAAGGGAACAAGTGTCACTGAATTGCTCAGCCAGTTCTTTGTACGGCCAACAAGGAGGATCAGATGAAAATAATTAACCAGACTTTTGGTTATAAACAGCCTGCCCCCCCCCCCACACACACACGCCCTGCTCATAGTCTAGAAGAGCAATTTTCAACCAGTGTGCCACTGACCTCTTTCCCCTCAGACTGTCAAATAAAAATATAATAGCCAATACAACAATACCCATCCGGTATGAATGAATCAAAATTTTACCTATTTTTAATTTTTGGTCAGATTGGCAAAAAACATATTTTTTGGTCTGCTGCAGATTTTCGTCATTAGTTTATGTTGCCATAAGATGAAACAGGTTGAAAAATCGCTGGTCTAGAAGGAGGAGATGAAGTAAAGGGGGAGGTGAAAGCTCTCTGCACAATAAAGTCATGGGAATTTTCAGGGACCCTGGTAGGGAGGTAACAGTGGAGCGGGGAGCTGAAGGCTGAGAAAAAGCTGGGCACCTGGATCCCACCGGGAGCCTTCCTGCAGAGGGGAGGGCAGTGTCCCCTTCTGGGAGAGCGAGGCCAGTGTGGCTGGATCCTGGGGAACCCTGGAGTGGGGGAGGTGCACAGCGGGCTGGGGCGGGAGGGTCTCACCGGCCCATTGTCCGTTAAGCAGGAGAGTGACAAGATCTGAGCCAAGCTCTTAAAAAAACCACTCCGGGAGGGGCCGGGAGATGGGCGAGACGTGGGGGAGGGTGCAGGGACAGTGGGGAGACGGGGCTGTTCGCAGGAGAGGACTCTGGTGTCAGAGGACAGCGGGTGGACTCGGGATACCTGGGAGGGCAGCAGACAGAAGCTGTGGATGGGGATGTAGGAAGCCAGAAAGGGCGACACCAAGGAGCGTTCCTAAGTTTTGGAAGAGTGGGCTGGCCGGTGGCGGGTCATTTCCCGAATGGGGGCAGACTTCGCGAGAAATTTGAAGGGAAAAAATTGAGAGGAGAGGCCAGGAGGCCAGCTGTGTGGCCCGGGGCAGGTCCGGCTGGCCGCTGGCGTCGTGGGTGCTCGAAGCCACGAGCCTGAGCGAGCTCACCTGGGCGGCGGGTGGCTGGAGAGAAGGACGCCCGGCCACAGAGGGCAGAGCTGGAGGTGAGGCGGGCGTGGGCGGCCGGGGAGGCAGGAGCAGAAGAGGGAAGAGAATGGGTCTGCAGAGCTGAGAGGAGGCTGCAGACCCGTCCATGGCTTTGCAACGCAGACGTCATCGGCAGGGCGGCTTCAGTGGGGAGGGGGCGTGACTTCCCCCAGTCTCGTGGGATGGGGGGCTGGATCTCTTTCCTTGGGGTCATAAAAAAGTGCCACAGGACCTGGGGACATTCGTGCTACATTGGTAAAGCAACAACAAGCAGAAAGAAGGGCTGTGGCGTTTTCAGGAGTCCACCTGGGCGGGGTGTGAACTATAAAAGAGGCACCTCCCAGCCTCAGGAAACCCCAGAAGCCGCTAGAGGAACGGAACTGAGGGCCTGGGTGTGAGCAGTTCCCGTTCGCTACCTGGAGAGGTGACAGGCCACCGAGAGAACATGAGCCCTGGGGACGGGCAGAATGCCCTTCCTTGCCGGATTCCACAACCACTGAGGTCCCACACCCGAGCTCCTCCCCTTCTGTAAACCTCAGCCATTTAGGAGATAAAAATTCAGCCCCGAGGCCAAAGCTGTGTGCCATGCTCAGTCCACTTGGCACAACCAGTCTCCTGGAGACCTCAGAAGAGGAACTACTGAGAAGTACCAAGCACTCACGACCTCCTAATCCTGTAAACAAACAAGCCCAGAAGATGAAAGCTTTGCTCCATGGCCCCCCAGTGCCGTGGATGGGCGGTAAGACAGCAGGGTGCCCGCCACATCTGGGCACTGGCTGGAGCCACTATACTTTTTCTTGTCAAAATAAATGGGCCTTTTGTGTTAAAGATGACTTCATGGTTTGATTTCCATGAAGGACATCTGCAACCCTCGCTGATGTTGAAGTACCCACTGAAGCTCCCACTGACTGCTGTGGTGGCTGTTCTGGGTGACCCTCCAGGGGAAGCCTGCTGGGGACATCTGCCTCCTTCCCGCAGCCCAGTCCACTTGAGAGCTGCCCTAGCTGGGCTCCATTGGGCCCCAGGCTTCCTACCCCACAGGGGCGGAGCTGTGATGCAGGGCGGGGAGAGGGCTGCTGGGCCTCTGGGTCCCCGGGCAGGCCTTGTGATCTCTTGCTGTGGAAAGGACCATTGTCAGATGCCCCAGATGTCACCCTGGAGCAGGGATACTAAGGCAGGCCCAGTCCTGCAAGATGGGGGCTCCTCCAACAGGTGACCTGGACTGGGGGCCGCTGCTTTGGACGGCAGCCTAACACCTCCCTTCCTCCTCCCTTTCACAGGGGGTCAGCCTACGTCTCGGGCTGAGGGCTCACCCAGTCTCCTCTGTCCCCCTGCCCGTTCTGCACAGGCGTGTCCTCCACAGATTTCTTGCCTGCCTAGTACCATCTCGGTGTCTGCTTCTCAGAGGCCTCAGATGAACACACCAGGGGTCAGTGGGAGTGCAGGGAACTACTCCATGTTCATTGCCTGGGGCCCAGGCCAGTCTGACCCATCACTCTTATGCGAATTCTTGCCCCTAACTGGGGTCACTGTTCTGCCCCCTTCTGAAGAGACACCAATTCCCTCGTGAGAGGGGTGCATTGCACCCCATGCCTTTGTGGTGCCTGTGGCAGAGTGCTGACACTGAGCCCTCCCTGTACCCCATGACCCCCCAAGAAGTACCTGCATGTCCCCATTATGGGCGCCTCAATGAGTTGGCGAGTCCCACGTTCAAGGGCGGGGTGACATGTAACTTCACTCTGAAAAACATAAAGGGCTTTGGGGTTTGGTCAGCAGGTCCTCCTCTTGTTTGGGATGGGGACCATGATGTTGAGCTTAACCAGGGACTCTAGGTGCCATGAGATTAGGAAAAAAGAGGCAAAAAATGGAAGCAAACACACAGACTCAGATGTTGGATCTGCAGACAAGGGTTTTAAAACAACTATTTAAATATGTTAAAGAATTTATGGAAAAAGATGGACAAATATAGGAAAATATGAAGTAACTTAGCAGAAAAATAAAAACTTACTGAAGTATATAGTATCTAAATTGAAGAGCTCATTACTTAAGTGTAACAGTAGACTGGGCACAGGAGAAAAAAAATCGGTGAAGTCAAAAACATGTCAGTGAACATACAATTACCACATGACCCAGGAATTGCACTCTTGGCACTTACCCCAGAGAAATAAAAACTTATGTTCACATGAAAACCTGTACACAAATGCAGACACCAGTTCCACTGATAACAGCCCCAAACCGGAAACCACTCGGCTGTCCTCTCATGGGTGAATGGCTATCCCAACAACAGCATGTGCATATCACAGGGACATCTCAGTAATAAAAAGGGATGAACCATTGAGAAATGCAACAACTTGGATGCATTTCAAGGGAATCGTGTTGAGGAAAAATCCCTGTCCTAAAGGTTATACAGTGATCCTTCACTTATTGTGGGTATTACATTCTAGACCCCCCGCGATAGGTGAAAATCCGTGAAGTAGGAACCTTACATTCATTTTTGTATTTATATATATTTTAAGGTCTTATCAACCCTTCCCACACACTTATAAACTGTTCCCAGTCCCTTATTAACCTTTTCCACACTTTTATAAACACTACTTATGTTCTTAAACATATTCAACACTCTTAAACCTCCGTAACTTTAACAATATACATATACAGTACCGCAGAATCCTGCAATATAGCGAAAAATCCGCGAAAAATAATTAAATATATTTGTAAAAATCCCGCGATACATGAACCGCGATATAGAGAGGGACTACTGTATACCGTATAATCCTGTTCTTGAAATGACAAATTTATAGAGATAAAGAACAGATTAGCGGGTATCAGGGCTCAGGGATGGAGGGGATATGGCGGAGAGATGGGGGTGGTTATGAAAGGGCAACATAAGGGCTCCTTATAGTGATGGCAGTGTGCTGTGTCCTGACTGAGGTAATGGCCGTGAACCTATATTTGTTATCAAATTGAATTAAACTACACACACACACACATACACACACACACACCCCCCAGGCAGTATGAATAAAACTGAGACCATTTGAGTAAGATCAGTGGATCGTATTTTCATAATCCTGGTTGTGACATTGTACTCTATAGTTCCGTAAGATGTTACCATTGGGGAAACTGAGTAAAGGGTATGTTTGTATTATTTCTTACAACTGCATGTGAATCTATTAAAAAATAAGAAAAAAAAATAGAACAGAGTGTCAGAGGATCATGAGACAATATCACAGTTGTAACATAAATGTAAGTGACAGAGCAGGAAGAGAGAAGAGGGAAAAATGAGATAGAAGAATTATGTGAAGACTTAATGGCTGAGAATTTTCCCAAATTAGTGAAAAATATCAACCCATAGACCTATGAATCTCATGAAACCCCAAGGAGGATAAATACAAAGAAAACCACCTCTAGGCATATCCTACTAAAATGACTAAAATACGGAGTTTTACAGAAAACCTGAAAAGCAGCCAAAGGAAAGCAGACATATTCAATGGAACAACAAATGATGACTAATTTCATCAGGACAACGAAAGCCAATGGGATGACATCTAAAATGAAAGAAAGAAGTGTCACCAAGAAGACTATGTCAAGTGAAAGTATAGGGCAAAAAATTTTAAGACAAACAAAAGCTGAGAAAACTTGAGATATTTACTGCCAGCAGAACCACCATAAGAAACACTAAAGAAAATTCTTTAAGCCAAAGCGGCGTTATCTCAGATCAAAGGCCAGACTTGCAGAAGAATCAAGAACGCAAGAAATGATAAGTATCTGAGTGTATTGTAAAAGATGATGTTTCTTTTTTTTTTTTAATTTCTTTTAAGACTGCTGGCTATTTGAAGCAAAAACAATACAATTTGTGTGGGGATTTACAACATACATAGAAATAATCTGACAATAGCTCAAAGGACAGTTCGATTTGTATACTGTTTATGAAGTGGTGCAACATTAACTCAAGGAAGACTATTATCAGTTCAAGTTGCATGTTGTAATATCTTATAATGACTAAAAATAATACAAAGAGGTATAATAAAGATATTTCCTATTTAATCCTCTGGCAATGGGGCATTGCCACCTGATTTCACAAATAAAGAAACAGAGGCTTAGAGATGCCAAAACTTTGAACAAGAGCACCACATGAGAAACAGAACTGAACCCAAGTTTTTGGAACCCCCAGGTCCAATGCCCCTCCATCAATTCAAGGGTCAATAAACTTTCTCTGTACAGAGTCAGATAATAAATATTTTAGGCTTTGTGGGCCACAGAGTTTCCATCACAACTACTCAACTCTTAAAAGCAGCTACAGGGGATTCATAAGTAATTGATCATGGCAGTGTGCCAATAAAACTTAATTTACAAAAACAGGTGGTGAGACAGATTTGGCCCCTGGGCCACAGTTTGCCAGTCTTCATATTATCCCACCATCCAGTGGTTTTCAGTTCTGGCCCAGAAAGGGTCATCCTGAGCCACCCAGCCAGGGCCCAGAACCACCAGCATGACCCACAGGCTCTACTTGGTCCCCACTCCCAGCCCTTGGAGTCAGCCCAGCTATCGACAATCAAGACTTTAAAACACACGCAGACCATACTTGCAACCGGCTGATGTGCTCCATTAATGTCCCATGACTAAACCTGCAGCAACAATTGTGTGGCAGCCCAGAACTAAAACCTTGACCGAAAGGCCAAGGCCCAGCGGGAAATGCTTTTGTTCCCCTGCAGAGAAACCCCCCCCCCCACACCTTCATTCAGGGCTGTTCAGCGCTTTTGGTTTACAAAATATCCCCAAACTATTTCCAGCAGCTGTCCCCCCCCCACCCTCGGGACAGTCGCCTCCCCCACCAGCTGGTGTGGCTGGGTCAGTGTTGTAATTAAGGAAATACAATCTCAGCTGTGTGTAACAACGCACTCGGGGTCGCAGAACCCCACTGCGGGCCATCATCGGAATTCAAAGCTGTTCTGCACAATCAGGCTTCACCCTGAAAGCCCGTAACCACTTTCTGACCCTTGAAATCCCTGTAAAACTCCGGAGCGCTGTGCAGGCCAGTCTGATCACCCAGCTGACCCGCTGCTAAGGTGAGAGGCGCTGCAGCAAACGGGCTCCCAGCCACGAAGTGTGCTTTTGTGACCTAACAATGCCACGCACTCCCGTCACGGGTGGGCGCTGGCAGAGGACGGAGCCCCTGTGACTTGACACCTCGGGTGAAGGTGTCCCACCTGAGCACCTGGGAGGGTGGGGGGGCCTTCCTGTGTAACTGGCCCCCTTGAAACCGGCCTCAGGCGCTTCCCTGACAGCTGTGACCCGGGTTAATTCTCAAGACTACTCTGCCTCCCCCCACGCCCAAGTTACCTCGCTGTGAGGCCTACCCTCTCCCAGGCAAAAAGAAGTTACCAGGTGCCTCCCCCCAAAGCAGGCCCGTGACGGTGTTCTGTGTGTGGGGGTGCATGTGTGTGCTGTATTTCGTGTGTGTGGTGTATGTGTGCGTGTGTGTTGCATGGGTACGTGTGGTGTTATGTACTGTGAGCACATATCGTGTGTGCATGTGTGTCGTGTATGTGACTATGTGTTGTAGTGTTGTATGTGTGCTGTGTGGAGCTGGGGTGGGGGGCGGGGGGTAAGTCTCCAGGACAGAAAACACAGTGAGGCATTCAGGGATGTGTCCCTGAGCGAACAGCCGTGACCCCTGGGAAGCAGGAATCTGAAGAATTTCCCAGGTTTCCTGAGGGCATCTGGAAAGCATGCCTTTCTCTACCTTTCAAAATGCCCCACACTCTCTAAACCAAAAAAAAAAAAAACACTCCAAACCGGCTCCAAAAACCAATGTGTGAGTCTCGCGGAGGGAGGAGGCTGGGGAGAACTGGGACCAGTAAACAAACCTCTGGAGTTAAAACCGGTCATTTATAAAGTGGCACAGAGCAGGTCTATGACTTCGCCCATCACTGTGGAGTGAGGCCCGGAGTCCAGGACAGAGGAAGGGCGGCCATTGGCAGGGCAGGTGACGGCAGGCTGGGTTAGAGCCACACAATTAGCAGCTTTCGCAGATTTAGAAAGGAAACAGCTGTCACTCAGGAGAGGCCCGTGATCCAGGTGCTAGCCCACAAACGAGCTATTTAGAAGATAAAGAAGACCCGTACATACTAACAATCAAGAGTTGGGGAGTAAAGCGTGTTCTGGTGGCAGAGGCACCCAGCTGCCCACGCCGACCTGGGTTCCCCTTGCCTTGTGCACAGCTGTTGCTGAGAAGTGGCTGCCCAGCAGCGCCCACATTTCCCAGCCCCCTAAGGCCAAGTGACTGAATTCCAGCCAAGAGAAAGTAGGCAGAAGTGACGCACGCGTGAGGGAGGAAGGACTTTACCCTCCTAGGTTCTTTTGGTTGCTCTAATAATTAAATCTGCATGAGACAGCCCTTGCCCTGGCCGGTGGCTCAGTTGGTTGGAGCATCGTCCCCGACACAAAAAAGCCATAGTTCGACTCCTGGTCAAGAAACATGCCTAGGTTGCAAGTTCAATTCCTGGTCGGGGCATGTGCAGGAGACAACCAATCGATGTCTCTCTTTTTCTCTCTCCCTCCATTCCTCTCTCTCTCAAATCAAGAAACATATCTAAATTTTTTTTTAAACAATCGACATGAAGCTAATTAGAGTAACAAGAGAAAATGCCCATGTTTCATCACATATGTATGTATGGGAACCCTGCATACATGAGAGAGTCAGAGACTCTCAGACTCTCAGGCACCAGCGGTTCAGAGACAGAAAGGGGAAGTGAGGTATAGTAGACATTCTGAGCCAAGGATGAGGTCAGACCCCTTGGGGCTTCCGAGGGGAAGGCGGTCATTGCAGGACGTTCTGTGATTTAGAGAATGGCCACGAGCAATAGAGTGCTGTGGGAACCCCTGAGGCTGAGGGGTTCCGAAGTTATCATTAGCTTATCCGTTGGCTGATAACTTAAAATTTTTTCTTGCTCAAGATGATTGGTAGACAACAGAGGTATTAGCAGACCGCTAAGGTATTAGCGCACGGTTAAGGTGTGGCAGGTCACGGTGAAGGGACTCAAAACTAAGAGTTCTGCTACATTCACTAAGAGGGGAACTGACACCTAGGTGTTCACTGTTGACTAAGATGTTAACGGTTTCTTAGTTCAGGCTGCTATAACAAAGTGCCATGGGCTGGGTGGCTTACAAACCAGACATTTATATCTCCCAGTTCTGGAGGCTGGAGTCTGAGATCAGGGTGCCAGCTGGGTTGGGTTCAGGTGAGAGTGATCTTCTGGATCGCCGACGGATGACTTCCTGCATCCTCCCATGGCTGAGAGCAGAGAGAAGAAGCAAAGTCTTGTGATACTTATAAGGGCACTAATCCCATTCATGAGGGCCCCACCCTCACGGCCTCATCTAATCCTATTTACCTCCCAAAGGCCCACCTCCTAACACCATGACATTGGGGAGTAGGGTTTCAACATATGAATTTTAGGGGAGACAAACATTCAGTCTATAGTAGTAGTCTGTTTACATATTAATAGAAAACTAAGCTATTTCCGGAAACTAAGATGTTAACAACTAAGAGACTTACCACAGATAACAGAGATGTTCGGTGACATTGGCTTGGGTTCCCTCATCTCAGCTATTTCTCTCAGCCTGTCTGGGCAGCAGCTGCCCTGTGTCTGGCCCACACTGGCCCTGTTTCTAGTGGAAGGGACTTGCCTTTTCCCTGATGGAATAACGGGCCAGGCCCAGTGAAGGACACCACCACTTTGGTAGCCCCACCACCCCTATAGACCCCACAGCACCCATTACACCCACTGTACTCTCGCCCTCACCTCAGTGTCTGACGGAAGAAGGGGGATCCCTCCCCAGGCCTGGCTCTCCTCCTGGTTCTGAGCGTAGCAGCCATGAGGTCTCAGCTGCAGCAGGCGTGGCAGGTGAGTCCCTTTCTGGGTGGGACCAGTGCTCATCAGTCATTCCAGGTGAGGCTCTCCGGTTGTGGTTGGAGAGAATGATCTGGGGAAGACACTGGCCCAGGCAGCTGTCACTGCGGCCGCAGACTGGGCCAGGTCTCCCCACTCCCCTTCCCATGGGGTGTTCTGAGAGGTATGTGGGGTTGAGTTAAGTGGACCCCGACTTCTAGGTCCCACTGATGGGGCCCAAAGAAGGCTCTGTCTGCCAGGGGGGACGGCTTTTTGGAAGCGGTCCATCGCGGGCTCAGAGAGCCCAGAGCTCCCCAGGCAGGGCTGCAGCGGGCGCCCCAGCAGGCCAGTCTCCCAGCCGCAGCTCAGGAAGTGTGCGCCCTGCAGGGGGCTTTGGGGATGACCGGAGGGAAAGTCACAAATCAGGACCAGCTTGAAAAATCCAGGAGGTTCAAGGGCGGGTTTGCAGAGGGGCCTTTACAAAGCAACGCGGTGGAGCAGAGTCAGAATCTTGGCTCCGTCGTCTCAAGTGTGAACTTGAGCGAGGCTCCTTCTGTGGTAAACACTCAGGACAGGGGTTGGCCCGTAACTACTCCTCCAGGAATGGTAACTATTCCAGTTGCTGATATCGGGGAACCGAAGACCGTGGCCCCTACATGCCGGTGTCTGGCATAGGCATGCTCTACCAGAGGTCAAACAAGAACTGGAATTCAAGTTCAGGGCTTGAGGCACAAGCGACTGAGTCATGAGTGTGGGTTTCCAGGCCTGGCCACCACCTCCTCCTGGGGCCCCATTATCCCTGCACCCCCTCCCTCATGTGGGCAGGCCTAGAGACGAGTTGGAGGCTTGGAGTGAGGTCAACCTTTCTGCTCAATCCTTGGCCCATCCTTGGGGTTGGAGGCCTCTGCCCACAGGACGGACCTTTCCCTGGCTGCTCTAGGCTCTCCCCTCCATGCCAGCACCCTGGGAGGGCTCCCCCTTTGCTGCTGGTCACCCCAGATTCCGATCTTCAGACTCATCAACTTGGATGAGAGCCTCTAGCCGCCCACCCTCTGGGAGTCAGACAGGGACCCAGCCCATGAGCCAGATGGGATCTGCTTGCTTTTCCTACAGGCAGGAAGGGGAGAGCAAACTCCTCATTTTGTGGGGCCCACAATTGAGAAAGCTCACCTCCTGAGCTCAGTTTTGCCTGGCACTAGCACTGGGCTTTTCTTGAAAGTAGGGAGAGGGGCGTTCTGCATGAAAAGAGACAGATGGGGGATCAAGAAACTTCACCCACTTACTGTTGTAGTGTCAAGCAAGCACAGGCTGTACGAGCCAGTTTCCATTTGTGGAAGGGATGAAGCACCGTCTGGTTTGGTCGTATCTGGGGCCCTGAATCCCCCGGCAGGGCCCGAGCCGCAGCCCCTGGTGTGAGGCAGCCAGACGCACCAGCTGCTTCCGACGCCATCAGCATTCCACATCTCCTGTGACCGGCTTTTGTCTAGAGCCTTTCCTCGCCCACGGACTCACTGCTTCTCCAGCTTTGGGACTAGCCTTCTCTCCTTGTGGGTGGCCCCCCCTGCTCCCCCCAGATCCTGTCACAGCTTGGTGGGAACTTCCAGGATCCTCATCAGGCCTCAGGTCATCACTTACGGAAAAGAAGGTCTCCGGCACCAGGAAGAAACTGCCGTCACATGACTGGGGCTCCCAGAAACTCACCAAGAGGTTACAATCAGACTATGAGGGATAGCAGGGGCTGGGGGGAACACCGTATAATACAGCAGGTTCTGTGTATGGGTCCAAATCTCCAAGTTTACTGGTTAAATCTCTTTCTCCTCCATAGGCCTAGGATGGCCAGGATTGACATTTGCACCTGGGATGCATCTACTCCTAAACCTTCCCTTCTTTAGACCAAAGATAATCCCCATTCTAGACATCAGCCTATTCTTCCTCAGGCAAGACTAATCATCAAGAAGCCATTTCCCTTTGTTGAGAGCTTGTAATAGGCCATGATGCGCTTTACACGACACTCGTTTTATCCTTATACCCTGGGGCATTATTATTTTTACTCCTATTTGCAGTTGAGGAAACAAAGGTTCATGGGGTTCGTTGCCTAGGCCATGGGGTTTTAAGCGACCCACCCACTTAGTCACAGAACCTGACTCCAGAGCTCACGCCCTCGGTCGCCATATTGCTTTGCCCACCAAGAACAGGACAGTCCTGGGAAGGGAAGGCTACCTTCTGTTCTTCCGTCCTCAGGCTGAGAGATGAGAGGGAGCTCCCCACACCTACCCCCCTGCAAACAGTAGCTGCCCGGGGGCTGGTTTGGCTGCTTTGGACCCCACCTCCCACACACAACACAAGGAGCGTCTTTCCCTAACTGGGGCACACCTCCACAGGCCGCTAGACCCCTTGACTGGGAGGGAAAAGAAAGACACCACCGGGCCATGTCCTTGGCTCCTGGGGAGCTTCCCAAAATTGTACAGTTTGGTGTTTTCTTCCCATCATCAAAATACTACATGGCCAATAAAAATTAGAAAATGCACAAAAGTAAACAGAAGGAAAAAAATATCTTGTAGGACTCTTACCCTGTAATCTGTGGGCAAATTTCCTTCTCTTTGTAATGGTTGGAATTTTAAAAAACGATGGTCGGGATTGCATTGCATATGTATACTGCTTTATTTCTGGGCAAATGTCCATATTTACAAGTTTGTTTTTAAACTGCCCCATCTTCCTGACCCAGCCCCCTTGGGTGTGAACGCGGGCTGGGGAGCACGGCCGCGCTGCGGCCCCACGCTCTGTCCCGGGGTCTCACGGGCCAGTTTCATTTCCTCGAAGACAGTCAGCTGCTACCGCGCTGCCATTTGCTACGGGGCGTCCCATGCACCGCTTCCTGGGGCTCAGACCCTCTTCATTCATTCCTGACAGAAATAATGCTGACATTGGCCACTAGCTTGGGTCTTCCACTGGTTTGACCACACCCCCCGCCCTGTGGGACTGCCACCATGCTCTTGGCCTCGCGGCCACCACCTGTCCCTACCCAGAGGGCACCGCTGTGATTTCCCAGCTTTCCAGAATTGGGGACCTCACAGGAAGGGAGCCCCAGCAAGACTTGGCTTGAAATGCCAGCTTTCGGCCAACACCTCACCTTTCCTGGCTGTCCTACTTCCCGCAGGGTTAGGGGCAGGGACTCGGACACAGAGGGGTGGCATGAGGGCATTCGGGGGCCAGAAGACCCAGGTTGGGAGCCTGGCTCTCCCGCTTACTAGCTGTGGAAGCCGAGCAAATGACCCAACCTCGGAGCCTGGGTTTCTTCATATTTACGAGGGAAGACTTCCTTCCCTCTAGGACCTCTGCGGGAATTAGATGACATAACGCAAGGGGACTTGTCTATTCCAGTTTCTGACCTAACGAAGGCAGTTAATACAGAACTGAGATCACTTCCTACGCCGCCTCCCCACCCCAGGGAGGAGAGCTTTCTGTTCAGTTTTTCCATTGTACTACCTCTTAGTATCACTGAGCCCTTGTTTTCAAAAGCTTTATCCTCTTGGAGGAAAAGGTCTCCAAAGCCATGCCGGTCAATCCGGTAGCCTTGAGGCTTTCCTGGCTCCCTGCTCTGGCCAGATGATGTGCAAAGGGCTCCCTACGCTCCTCTTGTTGACAAGTTCAAGACCACTCCAGCTTATTTTAGGAAAAAACAAGACAAGCAAAAACACTCTTCACTCCTCATACCAAATAACCTCATCTGTTTGCTTATGTTGAATACACATTTGCTGGCAGATGGAATGGGGTTGTGTATACTCAAGCCAGTTCTGGGAATGTCTTAAATACCTGCTTGAGAGTCCTGGCCCCTGCCTTCCCTTCTGGTCCTAATCTTTCCCAGCTCACTTCATCATGTTTCGTTTCTGGACCAAACTCATCCCACCGAAGCTGAAGATGAGGGAGAGGAAGGACTAGTCAGACATGACGGTTCAGATGCACCAAGGAACCCAGTGGTTCTCCTGCGGAGCTTGGAAGATTCCCTGACACCCAAGTGCACCTCACTTCATTCACTCAGGATTTTTGGGCATGAGGACCAGGCACAGTATTAAGCCTGAGCCAAGTTCAAGAACCAGAGACTTAATTGCCGTTGTTAATGAGCCTGACTGTTCCCCATGCGTCTGACTTCATAACTTCCATGTGGAGTCCGGCTCACAGCCAGTGCTTCTGAGATTGACGGACTACCTCCATCCGCTCCTGATTAACCCCTAGAACGGGAATATGGTGGCCATTCCAAGATCACACAGATGTCCCGGAGTCATACATGATACACATTTTATTACATTAAAAAAAAAAGTCATCTGTTAACTGATGAACTGCAGGGGGACCGCATCTGAGGCTACTTCAGAAAAATGACATCGAAGGACAAATATAGATTTTCAGCGTCACAAATGGCTAGAGTCTCCTCCACTTTCTCCATTAAATATTCATCGGTGGCTTTGGCCATTTCTGGTAAGAGCACCGAATTGCTGACCTGACATAAAACCCCTGAGGATTATCCTAATATGTCCACAACACAGGCCCATTCCTGGCCACGTCCCTGGCAGCCAGACAGCTGTGGCTTGAACACAGGAGGCAACGCCCGGGTGGCATTCGTCCCACGTCTCTGCGGTGACATAATGCTCTTCCTAATGGCTGGCTCTGGGGACGGTTTTGATGGTGGCATGCCATCTGGGGCCCATGTGAGCAGACTCCCAGCTGGGCTGCGGTGGGCTCTGAGGTTGTTCCCATCCGAGACGGGAAGCAGCGGGCTCCACCGCACCACACAGCACATTTCCTATCCTGGGGGGGCGTGAGCAGGTGGGTCTCCTCGCTCAGGGCAGGCGTGGTGCTTCGCCCCCGAGCAGGCCCAGCTGGGGACGGCACGACCTGCGAAGCAGAGCTGAGGAGCAGTGGGGACGCCGGCAGAGGGCCTGGCACCGCTGCCTTCTGGTTCAGGGCCGCTTCTGAGGACCCCAGTGTCCATGCCACACACTGGGCATCGGGGCGTGACCCGAGCGGCTTTCCCATGGAGCTGGAAGGCGGGAGCCCATCCGCCTGATGCCCGGGCTGTGTCACCTGTCCAAAGTGGCTGTCCACGCTGCTCCCGGGCCTCGTGGGCTGGCTCAGTTTCCCCTCCTGTGTCTGGGCTGTGCCTAAGGCAGCATGATTCCTGGGATCCAGAAGCACGCAGGCTGCGCGAGAGGCAAGGTGCTCGTTCCCACTCGCTTTCTGCTCCCACGCAGCGGCGCCCCGGTGGCTTCACACGAGGTCAGGTGGCTTCTGTCCAGCATGTCATGGGGGAGCAGAGCAGGGCAGGTGCCCCCCTCCCCCCCCTTTGCTCATTTGTCTCCTCTGCCGACCCTCACCCCTGCGCCAGGCCGCACCACAGAGGCACGGAGGGAGACATTCAGGGCATTCGCCTTTGCCTGCCCCTGGGCCGGCACTTCTTCCCGTCACCCAGGCCTGGATGGAGGTCCCTCAGAGGTCCCGGTAGGCCCCCCGCCCCCCGCCCCCACGTCACTCCTGCACCAGGAAGTTGATGAGGGCCGTTCTGGGGGAGAGGAAGGCCTTCTTGATGCTTCGCCCCTGCAAGTGTCTGGCGCCCAGTTCGCTTTGAAGAACGAGCTCGTGGACTTTGTCCTGGTCCCGGGCCACTCGCTGGGGCACGGGGACCTTGCCACACGCTTTGTTGTTGATCTGAGGAGAAAAGCCAGAGGCAGAGTGCTGAGAGCGGCAGGCGGCCCAGTACCAACCCCCACCCCCTGCGAGGGGCCCGCGGAGGAGGGGACGCGGGGAAGACGGGAGGGAAAGGCGGCCCCCAGCTTCCCACGAGGACAAAGCGCTACAAGAGAGCGCGTGAGCCCCCGTCACCGCCATGGTGGACATTACGCCCCAAATCCTTAGCACGTGATGGCTTCTGCTGTTTGCGGGCAGAGGGACAAGGGTGTCGCTGGGGACCAAGTTGAAGTTCAAGGCCAGCTACAGGGGCTGCACTGAGGGTTTTCCCTTAGGCCTCAGGACGGACTGCTGGGGACCACCGTCAACCTCCCTTTCTGATGACTGGGTTCAGAAAGGGGCGCTCGGTGAGGACCTGGGCACTGAACCCACGCCACGCTAACAACTCCTCCTGCTTAAAGTGGACCCGTCCAGTTCCAGACGGCAGTGGGCGCTCAGCCAATATCGGTTCAGTAAGGACAAACTTCACATCAAATACGACTGGCATCGCCCCCGAGGAAGTGCCCCCACGGTCCCGACAGCGTCTGAGCAGCCGTCCTTCAGACCCTCGGTCCCACTGCTGCCGTGGGAAGGCTTATATTTCTTTCATTAACACGCCTGGGTTTTCCTTGGAAAACAGTCGCCATGTTATGAAAAGTCACCAGGAACAATTTCTCAAGTTTCAACCAAAAGCATATTACCACGCGTTCCTAACCACCCACTTAATTTTTTCAGATTTCCGTAGAACTAAGTGTCATTTTTATTGGTCGCATTAGCCTAGATTATACTGCGTGGGTGACAAATAAAGCACTGTTTCCCAAAATATCCTGAAATGTCAGGGTTTTTAAGTAAAAAAACGTGTGAGGCTCCACAGTTGCAGGGCTTTTGTGTCCCGAAGCTGTGGAGCTCAGACGTCCTGTTTGAAGGACCACGGTCGCGCTCCCTCTCCGTTGCTACGTCCTTGGAAGCCGGGCCATGTGCTTGGTTTGACGGAGACCTTGGAAGAGACCTCCCACCCTGCCACACAAAAGCCACATCCCTTGTGAAGTCCCAGGAACCCCAAACATGGAATTCTCAAGACATGCACTTGATAATGAAGCCGCGTACCAGACCTCCCGTCTCTTTTTTAGGAAAGAGAGGCCGAGGGTAAGGTCTCCTCTGGCCACCAGCCGTGATGTGGGGTCTTGGGGGAGAGGGACCATGTCCTCTTATGAAGGACAGACTCAGGGGGGCTCTCAGGCCGGGACACACAAGCTGTGCGACCTTGGGCCTGAATTTTCTCTTCTTAAGGACAGAGCCACCAGGTGGGTGAGGGAAGGAAGTGACATTACTTGTGTCAAGTGACCAGCTCTCTGTCCTACTTCCTCTGTCATGATTCCCAGCCCCTTCGATGCACGGCCTCAGCACAACAGACAGTGACCCTGCCTGGACTCTCGGCCCAGCCGGCCTTGGTGCTGCCCCGGAGCCGTCGCTGGCGAGGCCTGTGCAGGGAGTTGAGTCACTCCTGCCCACGGCGGGCACCTGGGGGAGGGCCCTGTGACTGCTGGGTGTGCTGTGGGTGCCCCGGCCACTGCTCATGGTTTTGGGCTCCCTGGGACGCCCCTGAGTAGCTTATCTAGGGCAGTCCCTTTGGACTGAGTGGGTCTCAATCACACTCCCCCGTCCTGGGCACGAGGCACCAGTTAAATAAGCAACAGCAGTCTGGTTGGGGCTTGGCCTTCAGGGGCCCAAAGGGGAAGAAGCACTTTCAAATCTCAAACAGCGGCTGTCAGACTTTAGAGAAGTTTCCAGTCCCCATTTGGTGACATGCCACCTCCAAGTCATCCCAGCTGTGGTCCAGGGCCTCATGCTGTTCTCTTGGGCTCTCCCTGCCCCAGCCGCCACTGCTCACCGATGGGAGGGGGGGCCCTTTCAGAGCTCTCACTCGGCTCCACGTCCCCTTGAGGGGGCCTGTTTATCCTTGCCACAACCACTCCGTCCCCGTCACGTCACAGACGGGGACACTGAGGCCCATGAGGTAAAGCACCTGCCCAAGGCCCCACCCCAGCGAGTGGATCCTCTCTGTGCCCTGCTCAGACCCCTGCCAGCCCCCACTCCTCTGCAGCGCCGCCCTGCTGGGCCTCCGCGCCAGCCCCAAGGCTCGCTGCCCCCATGTGGCCAAGGGCTTTCCCTGCCTTTGCTCCTTTTCTCCCGAAGGAAACGCTGCTCCTCCTTCAAAGCCAAGGTCCTGCAGCTCCGTCCTCACGACTCTTTTTCCAACGTGCCTACTGCCGGGAGCGGTGGTGCTGACTCTAGCGGCAGTCAACACTCACTCAGGGAGTGACCGAGCCTGGTTCTGCCACCATGTCCTCACCCGTGAAATGGGGTTAGTCACCTGCCTGCCTTGCCTGTGAGATAGGGAGCAACATCCGGGCTGCTGTGCTGGGCCACTGGGCTAGTATCTAGGAAGTTCTTAGGGCACTGCTGGGCCCTTAGTCAGTGCTCACTACGTGTCACCGGGTCTGTCATTAGTGTGCCCAGAGCAGTCTAAGCACCTCCTAGCATGATCCCATCGTGTTCTCCCAACAACCAGGGAAGGCAGGCACTGTGTTCGCCTCCATTTTCTAACTCAGGAAACTGAGGCTTAGAGAAATTATTTTGCAAAACAGACTTCTACAAGGACAGTAGGACTCCCACACTCGTACCCCTTAACCTCAACGCTTCACACACGCCCTGTGTGTGTGACAACTCACGTGCCCCAAGACTGTCCCTCTGGGCTCCGTATCCTTCGGATCCGGCACAGCCCGTGTCACAGGCACAGAGGACAGAGAACGCGGGCACAGCTGAGCCAAGTCACGCTGCGCGGTGCTGCAGCTTCCATTCCCGGCCGCGGCACCGACCGAGATCACAGGGAGACGGAACACAGGCCTGTACAGAGGTTCTGCCACGTGGCACGGTGCCCTGGCAGGCAGGGCTGAGGGCTGGGCGGGCCAGAGAGGCCTGTGAGGACCTCCCAGACAGACAGGACACGCCTTCCCCTGGCAGGCTGGCCCCAGTGTGGGAGCTCCAGGAGCCACTCACCAGGACGGCCATCTGTACGACGTCCGGCTGCTGCAGGAACCGCGGGTCCACAACTGGCCACGGCTGGAGCAGCACACCAGCATCCCAGGCGTAGCGGGAGCCCTGCTTCTGGGGCACCAGGGCCAGGCCTGCAACATCAAGGCCAGGGAGAGGGTCGCTGAGCACATGCGAGGCTCCAGGCAGCCAAGCAGAAAGTGTGCCCCCAAACACAGCCAGGCTGACGGGGGCCGCTCCCGAGGCCACCGTGTGGCTTTGCACCTACGAGGTGCTCCCCACCTACTCTGGCCTGGCTTATCCTCCCACGGACAGGTAGCTTTCTCCTCAGACAGTACCCAGCGCTGCGAAGACAGCTGGACACACTGTCTGGAGCGTGTGTTGGGAAAGACACAGCTGCTGGCCTGACCCGGTCTTCGCAGTTCTGTTGGTGAAGGAACGCCTGGGGCTCCCGAGAGCAGATCCCCAAAGCCCGGGCTGCCCTTTCTGTCCGGCCTGCGAATACCTGTGGTCTGAGGGCACAACTAGCGTGGCTGGGGTGCCCGTGCTGGGGCAGCGGAGATAGGGTGGCCCGCACCCACCTCCCCCCTAGTAGTAGGAGACGTGTTTGAGGAGCGGCTCGTGGCTTGGGGGATGGGCTGAGGCTGAGTCTGGGACAGAGGCAATGATCCCCCCAACGCCAGCCCCGAGGACACTGGACCGTGAAGAACAAGTTTTTGTCTTGTTTTCTTTGATGGCAAAAATAATGCATGCTCCTTGCAGAAAATCTGTAAAATGTCAAATATGTAGAAGAAAATCCAGTTCAACTGGATAGCATTTCTAAACACTTTTATTTTGAAAGACAGTCACATTATACATTTAAAGAATATTTCTATAAACAATCCTGGCAAAACAAAGCCCAGCTACCACCACCACCAGATCACGCTGTAAGTACAGTTTGAATGCTCTTTTTTCCTATATTTAGAAATAATAATTAATTCTATGGAAAAGAATCATATAGAATAGGATATATAATAAGACTGTAGTTTGATTATAAATTTATATGAACATATAAAAGGTTAGAAGGAAATAAATCAGAACAGTAGCAGTGACCATCCCTGGGAAGGAGAAGTATGAGTGATCATCTTCTTTTTAAAAAACATTTAATAGGTTTTCAAAGGGAACATTTAGTACCGCTGTAATTTGGAAATAAAATTTTATAATTTGAAAATAAAGTTTCCCCATGATGGAAGATCAGTTCAAGATTTTTCTTCTGGTTTCTTTTTGAGGTTTCATTTTCTCCCCCACTTAACTTTTGATTCTATCTGTAATTTATTTTCTGTATCATGGGAAAAAACTTTATTTAAAAACATATGCAGCCCTGGCTGGTGTGGTTCAGTAGATTGAGCACCAGCCTGTGAAGTAAAGGGTCACTGGTTTGATTCCCAGTCAGGGCACAGGCCTGGGTTCAGGGCCAGGTCCCCAGCTGACGTTTCTCTCCCTTCCTTTCCCTCTCTCTAAAAGCAAATAAATAAATAAATAAATAAATAAATCTTTAAAACAAAAATACCATATGAAGCCCATTTTCCAAACCCAATTTTATTCAACAAATTCTCTTCCCTACGGGCTTATGAGTTTTCTTTTACAATATGTTATCCTAGAGATGGTTTCAGGGCTAATCACGACATAGCTCTTCAATGTGCCTATCTGCGAGCAGGTAAAAATCTTGGGTCCCCATGTGAACCAGTAAACACACTGGCCTTTCATTGAGAAAGTCCTGCTACCAGAAGCAACGGTCATCTGTCTCCAATGTGTGCTGAGTGACAGGCTCCCGCCTTGTTGGAGACTGTAACCGGCAGGGCCAGCCAGGGACCCCTCAGAGCAGCACTGGCCCATTCTAGCCCGCTGACCTCCGTCTTGACCCCTGCGTCAGCGTCACAGATTGACTTGTCGTTGCCTTGCACGTTTTCCTCTCTGGCACTCGCATCACCGTGCGCTGCCAAGTCAGTCTGAGGGAAGCGATGGCCCCCGCTGGGTCTGCGGGTCGAGTGCTGTCCCCGACAGGTTCCTGGGCCCTGCTGGGCCCTGGGGTCCCTGAGCTCACCAACGAGCCTGCTCCATTTCTAACAGATGGGCCTCTGGGCAGAAGCAGGAAGGAGCAGCGCTCCGCTTGTTCCTCAGAAGGGATCCTGTTAAGACTCACATCTGAATGGAAGGCAGAGGTCACGGCGGGAGAGAATCGCTTCTCTATTTGAGCGGGCTGGCCCAGGATGGCTTGTCCTGTGACCCAGCTGCACTGGGAAGGACTCCAAAGCCTCCACACGGCCTTGTACAGGATGCCTGGCAGATGGAAGGGCCTTGCACACAAATGTGCTGGGCAGAAACTGTTACAAATTCCACTTAAAAAAATGAGGAAGCCCGGCCTTCCTGGAGCAATCAGAAAGCTTATTTATAGCGGCTTGGGCGCCCGCCAGCATTTCCATACAGATAGGTGTGGGGCCATCTGCCAGAGAGGAACAGAAACTCAGCCCCAGGGTCCTGCGTCATGTGTGTGCTTCCCTACTCTTCTTAGGGAAGTAAGAATACCTACCATTTGCATGGCAGATACAATGGTTTCTTTATGTGACATAGGTCACGTTGAGGCCCAGCTTTTAGGAAGCCCGGGGAGAAAGCCTGCATGCAGGCTGGAAAGTGCCCCATGGGGCCAGGCTGGCCCATGACCTATCTCCTTCCGTTCCTTCCGACCTTCCTGCAGAAGAACCAAATCAAGCCCCCTCTCCCACCCTGAGAGCTGGCAAGGTCGCCAAGCCATTCGGACGTGCATGCTGGGTGGTCATCCTCAGGCCTGCCCTCACATATACACAGAGGACTTGGGGACGCTGTGGCGCCTGACCCCACTGTGCCTCGTCCAGCCCTGGCAATTCCATGGAAATGGACAGGCAGTGAGGCCACTGCACTTCAGCCTTTGCCCACGGAAGCCCGTGGTTCCCCACCCACCCACACCCCGTAATAAACCCAACTTGTCAAAACAAGTGTGTTCCTGGTGGCCTGTGGCTGGGGGACACCAACAGAATGGCAGGCTCATCAGTGGCAGCTGAGACCCTCAAGGCCTTGGACTGAGACCCCTGACTCAGAAGACGCATGTGCAGAGCTCAGACCCCGGCACCTCTACCTGCTCGAGGGGCTGCCCATTGCTGACTGGGAACAAGGCGCACATGGAACTGGGCTCCGGGCTTGGTTGACAACTTTCAGGGCTGTGCTCCTTTGGTTTCCTTAGGGGTAGGTCCCTCTTCAGGCTTCAGTTTCTCTGATCAGAACTGCGCCATTCTTTGGTGAGACCACTTCCTTGCGTCTCCCACCTGGTCAGGGCAGTAGTTTCAACAATGCTTGTTCTTGTCTTTCCTTACCTCCTCCACTGTCACTCTGAGAACCTGTTCCACCCTCACGAAGTCCCTGAAATTACCTCCTCACCTCCCTTTCCTTCTAAATCACGACCTCAGGATCCATCCAAGAACCACATGGCCAACAGTGGCTTTCGCAACCCCCGGAGCCGGTCAGGGAAGCTCAGGTCCCATCACTTCCTTCTTGGGGCTCCGTGCCTTTTCAGCTCGCCTTCGTCTGTGAAGGACCTGAACAGCGCACGTGCGCTCCAAGAGGAGCTTCGGCCAACACGCCTGCTTCAGGAACTGATGTGCTCCGTGCGCCACCTCCCAGCTTCCGGTCACCACACTTGGCAAGGGCCGCTGGGAGGCCTGCTGCTTCTCCGGGGCCTCAGATGAAAGCACTACGTTTCCTACACGCGCCTGTAAAACGTCCCAGGAGGCACAGGAGACCCCTGAGGACAAGGGCTGGGGAACCGGCCCCAACGGCCACTGGCACAGCGCTTGCCGCTTCATTTCCATCTCCACCTGGGGCCACGTGCCGCCCGGGTCGAGGACTCAGCGGTGCTGCAGAGAAACGCGGTGATGCTGCCCTGTCCTCCCCGCCAGACTGGGACCGAGACTGACTCGGGCAAAACGCTTTAATGGCAAATAAATTCTATGCTTTATCTTCTAACAAAGAAACTATAGACCTCACACCATTTTAAAAACTAGTTCCATATTAAAATTACAAAACAGGGAGATGTGAAAAAGAAAAGAACAGGTAAAGAAGATGCGGGTAGTCTAGTGGTGGCCAACATGCCCTGTGAAATGTCCTCGAAGGGCTGCCCAAGACCGAGAGAGTACAGAGAAGTCCTGCCTGGGGCTGTCGTGTGAGAGCCAGGTCCGGAGCCGAGGACACCGTGTCCGACCTGCCTGGGCATCAGAGTCACCCAGGGGTGGGTTGAAAACACAGTGTCCCCAGCCAGTCCCAGAGCTCCGGCATTCAGGTCTCCAAGGGGGTGCAAGGGGCAGGGGCATCCACACCGAGTCCGCCTGAGCCGCAGGCAGTCAGACCTGCTTCAGGGCCCAGGTGAGGGATCCTAGTTTGGTGGCGAGGCCCGACTCAGTCTTGAGGAGTGAGTTTTAGATCTGTAATGCCTTTCCGGGGGGCCTTTCCCCATCTATAAAGTGGGACTAACAGGAGTTTCTACCTAAAAGTATGGCATGGGGTCATTGTACATGGATACCAGGAGGCTGGGTGATGAGGAAGAATGTGCTGTAGTGACATCAATATTCACATTAGTCTGGGCACATTGTTCCAAAGCAGGGAAGTGTCTTTCCCTTTGGCAGGGGTGAGCGCAAAACGAAGACAATGCCAAACCCTGGCCCCTGTGGCTGAGGACCCCCGAGTCCCGAAGCCCACTCAGCAAGAGGCTGGAGCACGTTCCGGAAGGAGTGACCGGTCCAGCAAGGGCTCGCCCACCTACCTGCCCAGAGCTCGGAGGTGATGTGAGGGGCCATTGGAGCAGCCATCACCAGCAGGGCACACAGCGCCTCCTCAAACTCGGGGCTGTGGACAACGACTCCCTGAGACGCTTGCTAGGAAGAGGAGAGGACACGTGAGAGGACGGGGCTCACAGAAGGAGCGCGGGAGGCGCAACCACACACAACTACGAGTCCAGGGACCCCGCAGGCAGGAGGAAGCCCTCTGGACCAGCTGTTTTTGCTCTGGACAAAGACCTTTCCCCATTGATGACAGTATTAAAAGAAGCTTGGGCAGCAGCAACAAGCACATTGCTATTAACTGAGCATTTACTGTGCCCTCGGTCTGATGCTAACATTCAGCTCCCACAGAGGCCCCGCGAGGACGGCTCTCCTACCCCGTGGGACGGAGGAAGCAGCTAAGCGCTGCAGGGAGAGTAAGCTGCCCCCGACTAACCAAGGGCTGAGTCCCGACTGGAATCTGGGTCGGTCTGCATTCAGAGGGGAACTCGGAACCCATCAGCTAGGCCTCCTGTGTGCGCAGGGCCACAGGGAAATGCAGGGAGCCGCTCAAAGGCTTTGCAATGGGAAACCCCCAGGGCGGGGGTCCTCCCGTCCCCCCAGGGGTCCCCCTTCTCTCACTGTAATCGCAGCTTCTGCCTGAGCTGTGGCTAACCAGCTCAGTCACGCCCATCCAATTTAGGACATACCTACTCTACGCCAGATTTTAGGGGTAAAATGTCCAGAATCTTTTTATTATATTTGACAGGATAAATGTCTCTGCCCTCCAGGAGCTTACGGCCAGTGAGGGGACCCAAGAAAGGAATCAAGGACGTCACAGGATTGGACAGGTGGGAGGAGGGGTGGTCGGCACCCTGGGCATGAGCTGGGAACGTGTAGTCAACGAGCGGCCTGGAAGGGAGACGGGCTGCCCCGAGGTGGCCGTAGGGTGAATGTCGCTCAGAAGACCTCCCCGAGGCCGGCAGACTTCGAGGCGCCCTGAGCAAGTCACGGTGAAAACGAGCCCAAGGTGGTTGCGCTGCTCAGTGCAGGCTCCGAACACCCCGTGACGAAAACAGTTTGGGTCTAATTTTATACGCTTGTTACAATTAAGAGTATTTTTGGGGAACAGAGAGGCCAGAAGTACTATGCATGGTCTTTTTAGTAATGCATTGACGTATATGGGAGATGACAGAAAAATATCTGCTGGTCTCTGTCCCTGGATCCTGGTACAGGGCTCCTAAACCCTCGGACATTCCTGGTAGACACGAGGGTCTTTTGTTCTAATCCAGAGACCCTGAGCGTGCTCCTGATGGGCTCCTGGGTGGGGGTCGGTCGCCAGAAAGACCAAGCTGTGAGGATCAGAAGCCTGGGACGTTCGGTCCCGTCCGCTCATTCTCTGGAGAAGAGAGAGGGCCTGGAAATGGAGTTAGTAATGGATCAGGGCTCCTTTAAATCCCCACAGCACAGGTTGGGGGGGCTTCGGGGTTAGCGACCAGGTCGGGGGTCGGGGAGAGCGCCGCGCTCAGGGGGAATGCAGCGCTTCCCGCCACAGTGTGACCTCCGACAAATCGTCTAAGACATCTGAATACAACTTCACGGGGTCAGGGGACACAGTCGGTCTATCGGGGACTGTGGGCAGAATGAGCTGCCGGGGAAGAGACATTTCACGTTTTAATGTAATTTTTCTATACTATTTGTCCCCTTTTGCTGATTAAAAAACAACACACACTCAGCTCAGGACATTTGGGAAATACAAAACCGCTCACGATGGTACCACCCAGGAAAAAAAAATCCGGTGTATTTTATGCCAGTCTCTGAAAAACGCAGAAACATGTGGCCACCCACACTCACACACAGAGCATTTCATGACGCGGGGTGTACCACCCGGACACTGTGTCATGTGCTCTGAGTTAATGCCCGGTGCTGGCACGGCGGCACATCTCCTTGTCACTGATGTGACGGACGTCATTTCCCCACTTCCCCCTGGAGGACATTTGGGGTTCCAAGTTTCACCCAGGGCTGCCACCCCCACGGCCAGGTTGCCTCAACCACAGCCATCAAACGGCACGAAGACTGGTTATGTTACAAAGTCTCTGCATCTTTGACAGGAATAAAAGTAGCAGCTCATTCCTAATTTGCATGTCAAGATCATTAGCAGGGCAGAATTTGTTTTTTGGTTTTTTGGTTTTTTTTTGGCCACAAGTTTATTGGCTATTTCACTCTCATCTTTTGTGAATTATTATCTTTTCGCATCCTTTGACCATTTTTAGGTGTTTTCATATTTGTATGTAAGAGCTCTTTATATACTAAGGATATTAACCTTTGTTTGGACAAAGTTGTTATAATTGTCTTCCCCAGGTTTTATCTATCTTTCAATATGGCATGTTTTAATATACTGAAAATGGTAAGCTTTATCTAGTCAAATCTGTAAATTTCTTCCACTGTTCTCAGACGCTTGGGGAGGGCATCATTATAAAAAGCATTTGTTAATAGTTTTAACGCACCTTTTTTTTTCTTGTCCAAACAGCTAACCACTAGTCTAAGCCCATGATGGGCAGGCAGAGCTGCGAAGGCTGATTTCGGTTCTCAGCGAGAGCCAATCGGACGGGTTAGGTTTAATAACTGTAGACGCTCATGCTAATGGCACATTAACTCAGGCAGTGGGAGTGTGAAGGGAAGAGCACCATGGGCGGGAGACACAGAAGCCCCGTCTGCTCCTGGAGTTGTCACGTCAACCAGGCGTGTCGTCTGCCCTCCCTGGGTTTCTGTGTCCTCGTCACCAAAATACGGGGGAGGGTGGCGGATGGAGTTTGGACCAGATGATCTTTAAGAGTCTCCCGGCTATAAAACAAGGTTGTGACTGTGGAAGAAATGCTCCTTTAAGGTAACAGAGCCACAGTAAGAAGGCGACACCATGGTGCTGCTCTCTGCCCTCCGACCTGAGACCTTGCGGGCCCCCGCACCGTGTGGCCGATGCCTCCCTCTCTCCTCTGCTGCCAGCACACGAGGACAGGCAGACACTTACCGAGAGGGCAGTACTGAGTCCCATCAGCTGAGAAATCACAGAATTCAGTGAGAAGTCCTCTGTGAAGTGGGCGGTCACCTGTGGATGAAAGTGGAAACGTTATTAAAATCCCTTTAAGCTTCCCACAGAAGAAACAAACACTGAATTATCGAAAAGTGTGAAATTAAATGATGTAATCACAGTATTTGTAAATGTATTCACTATCTCAAATAATCACTACCATGTTTCTCAGCATGAAGAGTTAAAATCACATCAGCACTGTTTCCATGGCTCGAGATTGTTCCTCTTCCCCCAGAACGGAATGGGGACAGAGCTGGCGCTCACAGCAGGTCCTTAAGAAAACACTGAATGGGAAGCAGGACCCACTGGTGAGCAAACATCAAAACAACAGTAAACAGGAGATGTCCCTTCTCCTTGGTTACGAGGCTTTAATTCACAAGGATGATCACTAGGGTCTGGGACAATGTTAGTCTCACATTTTCAAATGGGACGTCGACCGAAGAACACTAATAATGCCTGTCAGCTTGTTCCTGTTTGTGTGCCTGTCCATCTGGACCGCGGGCAAGGACACAGGGACGTAACACATCTTTAAGATGCCAAGAGTTCCCAACTCGGCGAAATAACGCAATTCTATGATCTGACAGAACAGCAGAACTGGCCAAATCCAGGGAGAAACTATGTGGGAGGAAAACAATCCCTCCGCCGTCACTCAGCTCATGGAACCCCATTCAGCATGCTCCGCTCCCCACGCCGGGGGGGCAGAGGGTGGGACCGCAGCCTGCGGAGAAGTGGCACCGGAGGAAACCACGCTGGACCCAGAGCCAATCAGGCTACACAAACCAGAGAGGAAATGTCCTGCTCCGTCCATGTCATCAGTTACCGGAGTCCAGAGAAGTGACCTGGGCTGAATCTTATACATTTGAATCAGCACATTAAAGAAGAAAAAAAATCAACCTGAGGATCATTTGGGGTACCTGGTGCCCATTAAAAATGGCTTCAGATTTCCTAAATGCCTTCTTTCAGAGACATAGGCATTTTCCACCAAGTACTTAAAAAGACAAATGTCATTGTTTTATAGCAGACTCCTAGATTTAAAATAAAAAAAAGGTACAGTGTCCTGTTATCAATGAAGAATCTTTTGAAATGACTTAGATAATAATATACTATCCTTTAAGAAGGTAACATGAACAAGTCATTTATTTGCAAAAATGAATCCAAAATAACTCTCATGGACATTGCGTGACAGAGTCACAGCGTGGGCAAGTCCCCGCTAGGCTGAGCAGGAGGGGACATGGATCTCGTCTCTCGGTTCCGCAGGACGTTGACCCTCCTTGTGCCTCATCTCTGTCCCCGTCTGTAAAACGAGGATGCTAAGGAAGAGTCTCCTAACGCCTCTTTGCATTCTCAAATCCTGTTTCCGTTGACACAGGACATGTGGCGTCATCAGCGTGAGCCTGCATTTGGTCCTCTGCCCGCATGTGTTAGGTAGGGAGACTGGGAAAGCAGGCAGCTCCCTGCAGTCCAGGATGGACAAATGTGGGGCCTCAGGGAGCCATCTTCAGAGAGTGACTCTTCCCACAAGAACGGCTGCATGTTCCCTCAACCTTGGTGAAACAGCAAAGCAGTGGGATCGATTATTCAAGGCACGTGGGGCCACCATAATAAAGGAGAAGACCCACAAGGGCCCAGTCCAAGAGCAGGTGGGCTACACCATCCTCGCATGCCACTTACAAAGCCACCAGTGTCCCCCGGAAGGTTTCTGACCTGAGAGATGACCGAGTTCTTGTACTCCCAGAGCTTCCGGGCCTCGGCCTTCTCCTCGCTGCTCAGCAGCTGCGGCCTGGGAGCCTCCCCGGAAGCCCTGGCCTCGATGAATCGGGTGGCCAGGGACCACAGACGCTGCTGCCATCTCAGCACGCCAGCGAGCGCGTCGGCTGAGGTCGGCGTCAGGAAGTGAGAAAGAGAGGCACGTGAGAATGACTGATTGAGTTACAGTGATCCCTCACTTATCGCGGGTATTACGTTCCAGACCCCCCGTGATAGGTGAAAACCCGCGAAGTAGGAACCTTACATTTATTTCAGTATTTACATATATTTTAAGGCTTTATAAACCCTTCCCACACACTTATAAACTGTTCCCAGTCCCTTATTAACCTTTCCCACTCCCTTATTAATCTTTTCCACACTTTTATAAACACTACTTATGTTCTAACACTCAAACCTATGTAATTTTAACAACATACGTATACAGTACCATAAAATCCTGTGATACAGCGAAAAATCCGCGATAAATAATTAAATATAATATTTTTTAAAATCCCACAATACAGTGAGACCACGATAAGTGAGCTGCGATAGAGAGGAACTACTGTATATAGTGTGTATATATAAAAAGAAAATAAATCCAAGATTATTTTGCTTCCTGCCATTTTAGACCTAAATGACTTTGGAGAGATAGCTGTTCCCCGAGGACGCTCGGGGCTAAGAC
Organism: Furipterus horrens; assembly: GCF_987537825.1. Classification (NCBI taxonomy): domain Eukaryota; kingdom Metazoa; phylum Chordata; class Mammalia; order Chiroptera; family Furipteridae; genus Furipterus; species Furipterus horrens. Next base: position 137,916,378 of record NW_028327177.1, on the reverse strand, counting down.
ACCGACACACCAGTGCTCGCAACACGGAAGCATCTCTAGAGCCCTCTGCCAGGGCCTTCAGCAAAAACCTCTGCTGCGGATGCCTGGCGCGCCCGGGGCCGAGGGCAATTGGGGGGGACGGGCCGCCGTGGGGGCGGGGCGGGAAGAGGCAGGCGACTCACTCTTCATGTCCCACAGGATGTCCTTCTCCGGAGGGGCAGCGAAGAGGAGGTAGAGGCGGACCGTGTCGATGCCATACTGCTCCACCACCTCCTCGGGGTCCACCCCGTTGTGCTTGGACTTGCTCATCTTCTCCCACGTCACCTCCAACTCCTCCCTCGTCCTCGCATGGACGGGAATGGAGCCTGGACACCAAAATAATACACGCAGGTGTGGCGTGTGTGATTCTGAACCAGTTCTCTGAAGATGCCTTCGATGAGAAAACAGCGGGGACGCCACTCCAAGTGCCCCCTTGAAGAACTCTGCTAATCCACTTAACACACCCCTTTTTCTCCCTTCCCTCCATTTATATTATAAGAGAAGTTTTTATGTAAACGAGGGCCCTCGCCCACCACCAATTTTCCTTTCATGAATATACAGTAGTTGTAATGGCCTCTGACAGTTTTTTCTCAACCACAAAATAAGACAAACCAATCTTCCCCCTTTATAAAATAAATTAGTTATATACAAGAATAAGAAATCATAAAAGACTGGAAGAACTCATACACGTGGCTGCTTTCTCGGTGGGTCTGGGGTTTCCTATGAAAGCTGGCAGCTGACCAGCGAGAGCCTCAGAGCAGCAAAGCCCCCAGCGAGGTCGCTTCACCTCCAGGCCTGTCTCGGTGTCCATGTCTTAGTCACCAAAACACAATCTTGTACCGTCAGGGCCACGGAGGGAACTCCCTGGGCACCACAATGACCGTGGTGCCCTCTGCGGTGCCAGCCCACCGCGCCCTGTTCTTAGAAGTGTCTCCTTCCCACCCACACCCCATGGTCCAGATGGTGCTGACGGAGCAGGCCTTACATGGCCATGTCTGGATGAGGTGACCTTGCTGCCAAGCCCCTGTGGCCGGGACCGGGACGGGCATCTGACAAGGCTCAGCCTCTCCCTCAGGAATTGGAACTAAGAGACAGAAGCTGTTTCAATGATGCAGGACACTGAAACCATAAAGACCTAGAGAGACGGGGCAAGACTTGGCACGGTGGCTCCCCATGGTCGCTTTGTAAACTAAAATGAGGGGAGAGCAGAATGCAAGCCTGGAAAAGGGGGCAGAAGAAGAGAGAGAAGCAGGAAGAGGAGCCAGGGGCCCGAGAAGAGGGAGAAGTGGTCTGGTGACCTCCCGAATGTGGAAGGCCAGCTGCCTCCCCTGCAGCTGCGTTTGGGAGATGCCCCTATATCCTTGCGCTAAACCCACCTTTGGGTGGATTTCTGTCCCTTCCAGCTCCCAAGGGACCGGTGTGTACCTAAAAGCCAAAGCCATACTTCATGAGAGGCACACCCATTAAGTAGAGGGAGGCCTGCCCCGCTGATGCAAGGATTCTATCCCAGGGGACAAGTCTGCGTGAGAAGGGAAGAAGACGGTCACAGTGCTGTGTGGCCCGATGACATCAGAGCAGAGGGAGATGTTCTGCTCCTGAGGCTGCACACGCCCTGGGGGAAAAAGGCACTGTCTGGGCAGCGAACTTGAGAAGTTAGAAAAAGGTGCCCTCGCCTGACAGAGGTGGCCCAGCGGTGTGTGGCTTGGCACAGGGCTGGTGTCAGGCCCCACTCGGCCCCTCGGCTGGTGCCTTTGTGCAGCCTGCGGACCCCTGCACAGCGGGCTCGCCGCCCGCCAGGCTGACAGTGCCTCACTCACAGCGGGCATGTACCTGCCCCTGGATTTAGCCCCTGTCCCCTCTGGTCCGTGTGGGAGAAACATGGCCATTTCTGCTTCTTCAGCTTCTTCTTTTTCTCCCATGGTGACCATTCCTAAGAGGACACGTTACCACTTTAATTAGGTAACTCACGGACTGTCTCCCCCTGATCCTTCCCGCTCGTGTTTGGTGTAGGAGACTGACGACCATCTAAGGGGTGTTGGGTTTACCCGATCTCACCCACCGTGTTCTGGTTTTCTAAGAAGTGCCGTGGACAGGGTGCTGGGGGTGTCTCAGAGCCGCCTCTGTCTCCACCCCCGCCCCGTTTCAGAACCTGTCACTTCCTTCTCGTTTGCACGCTGGGCACACACGATACATCCTCGTAGTGGCAGAGAGTGAAAATGCAGGGTGGGGACTGAAAATATAGCGGGGAGGAGAGGGGAGTCCCGGGGATCAGGGAGAGGCGCTGCACCAGGGGCGTGCTGGACGGGGTGGCTCCGGATACTGCGGAGCAGGAAAGAGGTGGCCCCCCACAGGCTCTCAATTGTGCCTGTAGATCACGGGGGAAGAAACCCTGACGGCACCCCAGTCTTGAAAAAGCATCTCTTGGGCCTGGGGGCTTTGTCCCTGAGAGAGGGGCTGTCAAACACGGGCCAGGAGGCAGGAGGCGATGCGCAGGCTGGCTCTCTGTTACAAACGAACATCCTGCCAGAAGCTAACACTTAAGCTGGATTGGAGGGGGCTGAGGAGCGGACAGCCAGGCCCAGCCCTGAGCAAGCTGAGGCTCAGAGAGCAGGAGGCCAGCAGACCCCTCTCCTGGCTTCTCCCCCCGGCCAAGGCCTTGGTCAGTGGCTCTCAGGCCTGGCTTCGGTTCTTTGCACACACCTGCATGGGGCTGAACGGGCCCCTCTTACCTGTGAGGTCTACTTCCTCTCTCTGTAGGTATTGACCAGACGGTAGGCGGAATGTCTGCCCCTTGATAAGGCCTTGGGCCAGCAGCTTATGAAAAGGCTCTCTGAGAAAAAAATAACAGGAGAAGAAAATGGATGGGGCAGGAATTCAAAGCATCCAGAAAACAGCAATAAAAACCCTACTAGCTGACGGGCAGAGAGAACCACTTTCCCTGAAAACAGGTAGGCTAAGCAATGCCATTTGTAAACCTGCTCGAACAAATGTCTCCTTATAAACAAGCGGTGAGAAAATTAAGTCAAGCCAGCAGGTGCTAACTTCTCTCCGCTGCGGAGAAGGGGAAAGAGCCCAGGCTCCGGGTGTGGAAGGCCTGCAGCGGAGCCTCAGCGCTGCTTCCCAGGGAGTTCTGGGAGCTAAGGCGAGTCCCTTACTTGTTCTCAGCATCAGTCTGCTTATCTTTATCTGTAAACGGAGAGGCAGACTGGGATCATTCTTTAGGAAATTTTAAATCATACAAATTATACACGATTTTATCCTTTCTGTCCACCCAACATGACATCCCTCTTCCTAGGCTTACTCCCCTCTGAGGGGGCAGTTATTCTTCATAGTTTAGTGAAAATCCTGAAAAAGTCTGGAGACTTTTTGGCAACAACTGTTCCATACAAACCTGTGTATGTGTAGATGGTTGTAGAGATTTTGGGGGGGGGATTTAAGTCAACAGGATCATAATGTATGTTACTTTGTGATATTTCATTTAATATGAATGGATTTTTTTTTTCTGCAGCAGTTCATACAAACCTATCTCATTTTTAAACACCTGTCTCGTGTTCTACAGTATAGATGGATTCTGATTTATTTATAGTGTGTGTTTCTAGAAAAGAGTTAGTATTTTACTGGCTGAATAGTAAAATACAAACACATCCTCTAAGGAGGACAAGTCAAGGCTGACCCTCGTACTGAATGGCTTGAGTTCAGATCGGAAGTGGTTTATTCTGAAGAGTCCGCCTGGTTCGGCTGCGAGGCATGTGAGCAACTCCGAACTCAAAGAGCGACGTGTGGCGGCATCAGCGGCTGACACGGGCCCAGAGCTCCTATTCGTGAGGACACACACGGGCGGCCGAGGGGTGTCCTCCACGCACACCACCCGCAGCCTGAGGTCCCATTCGATCGGCAAACCCAGAGGGGCTTCAAGTTCACTTGCACGGGGTGGCTTTTCTGTAGAGGTTCAAAAAAACCAGTAACTTTCAAAGAGGCCGAACAAACCAGACTCAGCTGCAGCGAGACAGGCAGGAGGGCTGACTGTTCCCTTTCATAGGCTCTCCTTTGGCACGAGGCTGCCTGAGCGAGATGAACTGCATCACCAAGGCCTCTGGACAGCCCCCCGACTTGTACCTGGTGCAGCCCTGGTCACAAGGGCTGTGTGGACAGAGAAGACTTCAAGGAAACTTTCTAGTGGGTTTAGGGGAGGGAGGAGTGGGAAGGGTGGAACAGAGAGATGAGGACCAACTAGAAAAAGGATTCCTGGCCTTTGTATTTTAAAATCTTGTTAGGAGCTCGTGTGTGTGTGTGTGTGTGTGTCTGTGTGTGTGTGTGTGTGTGTACATGCTGCTGCCTAACTTAAAAGAAACAGACTGTACCCTCCCCCACTTCGGTGCTGGGAGCCGCGAGGGCCCATCTGCTACTGTCTCAGGCTCCAGAGTCTTGGAGGCCATTCCTCTTGGTCCTCACTGCGAGTCCACGGCTCTGGGCACTCTTAAGAGAAATGTTCAAAAAGATGTCTTTGCGATGGGAGGAGGGAGGGAACAATCTAGATCCCAAAGAGAAATCAAAATCAGTAGTATTTAGTCCGCAAGAAGGGCAGGCAAAGCCACAAGAAGCGGACGGAGTCCGCTCTGGTTTATCAGGCGGCACGACACCGCCACCCCCTGGGGAATGGGCAGACCTGCAACCTGCCAGCATCTGAGCCCCACTCCGGCCGGCGGGTCTGCAGAAGGCTGCGCTCCTCAAAAAGTAAACTTTCAAATGCAGGTCAGCACACCCCCTGAAAATCCTATCAATCCCAGGGGTGAAACCTGATCAGTTCTCACAGCATACACACCAGTGCAGCCAGCACCCAGGTCAATGGTCAGTGACCAGAACGTGACCCACCTCTTCAGTTTTCTTGATGGTAGGGACTGCACTACTTCAGAAATTATAGTTCATACCTGCTGGTCATTGAGGGTTACCTTCGTCCCACTAAGAAAGGAAAGAAGGGAGGGCTGGTGAGAGGAAGGGAGGGAGGAAGAGGAGGAAGGAGCTGAGAGGGAGGGTGGGGTAGGGGGTGGCTAATTAATAGGGATAAACAAGGAATTTCAGAACACAGACCGAAAGGCTATTTTAAGCACCCTTATAAAAATCGTTGCATACAAGGAACATACTAACCAAGACGTGGCTACAAGAATCTCAGGACTCGTCAGAGCCCAAACCAGTCCCTGTGGACACTGACCTACTCATGAAGGCCCGAGAGCCTGCGACCCCCTCTCCTGACCTGGTCAGGCGGCTACTGTGGAGATCTAGAAAAGAGAAAGCAGGAAGCCTTGGGCCTCTGAAAACAGCGTCTAGCATGGACATTCCAGGTGAAGTGCACCTCCTCCTCTTCCTCGTCCTGGGACCATCATATTTACATCACTAGCCAGCTTCCAAGCTCTATGCCATGGCTCATTCTTAAAACACCCCTGTTCCTATTTCCTAGCGGCCAGCCCACAGCCCAGAAGGCGGCCTTACTAATACAGTGAGAGCCGAGCAACGCCTCTCCTTGTTTCCCTTCTTTTCCCCTCTCCCAGCAACTCCGCTTCCGGGGGATCAGAGGACCGGGCCGCTGAGCCCTCCAGGGTCAGCCGAGGGCTGTCAACAGCGTGGCAGCAGCTCCTGACACTGCTGCTCTTTGTGGACGGCAAACTGCTGGGAGAATTTCAGTTCGGGGGATGTAGCGTCTCTCTGGGTTCTACGGAAGAGCAACAACACAAACCAACAAGATTCCCATGTTTACAGTGTTGCTCACAAAGGGAGGGAAAAGGCTTCTGTATCTCAGGTCCGTGGACATGAGCCACAACCCTTCCGCCACCGCCACATGCCCCCTGCAGCGGCCATCCCGGTCCTGACACCCTAGTGCCGAGTGACGTCCAGCCAAAGCGGACACCTACCACACCCACGAACCAAGCTGGGAGGCTCGGCGCCGTTCCCTGCTGCAGAATACATGCTGTAAAGGACAGGGTTGTTTTTCTGTTATAAAGTCATATGATCATTAAGAAAATCTGGAAAAAAATCAGAAGTGCATTAAAAACTAATAAAAGCATCAATAAGTTCAGTAAGTTCACCATCTGGAGAAAACTCACACTGACATGCGGGCGTGATGTTTTATAGTCTTCTCTCTTGCACGGTGCACGTACAGAGAAAGGCAGCGATTAGTGAATCGTATCTACAATTTCATATCTTAACTTTTCCACTTCTCATTGCTTCAGTCGCCTTTCTCCATGTTTATTAAACATTCTTCGCGATGCAATTTTAAAGAGTTGCACAAGAGTCCTCCATACAGATGAGCTGTACTTGATTTACTCTCTCTCGGCACTTTGGGGCATTTAGATGACATCCAAAAATTTTAGCTTTTGAAATGATACGCAAACACTTTGGTGCCTAAGCTTGCCCTTCTGATCACTTCCATATGATAGATTTCTTGGCGTATACGTGGTGTGTCCCAAGTGCACATGTCGTTAAGGCTCTCACTATATCTAGCCCAAATGCTCTTCAGGAACCTGTCCCACATCGCCTTCCTGCAGCGAGCAAGCGGCTCTCCTCCTGGCCCCCTTTGCTCTATGGAAAATAGCACCTCACTGCTGTGAAATTTGTATTTCTTTGACTTCCGGTGAGGGAAACACTTTACAGTATGTTTCTTGACCATTTGTATATCTTCTTTTGCAAATTTCCTGCTGACATTAATTCTGGCTTAATTGTTAGCCTGGTGTTTCAGATACACAGCCAAGGCAGCTGCTGTCCTGTGTCACCCAGAGGCCAGCTTCCTGTGAAGGGTAAAGAGACCTTCGGAACATTCAAGTGCAAACCCAAATGTGCAGGTGGTGAAAGAATGGGCCAGGACGCTTTTAGCAAACAGAAAAGATGATCTTATCCCCTTAAACCTTTGTTGTTTATGGTTCATACTTGGAGACATTTCAGCAGAACTACAGAGGGAAAAGGGGGCCCAGAGGTGACAGAATTCCTCACTTCTGAGGCCACTGAGAACCAAAGGGGTTAGGTTTTTTGTCCATATGCTAATCAGTGGTCCAGCTGGGCATGGGACAGAGGTCTCAGGGCTCCCAGTCTAGAGCTACTACTTGAGACAGAGGCCAAGGGGCTGAGAAATGAGCGGAAGGGGACCAGCCATCATCTCAATCCCCTCCGGAAATGATGATGCTACTGCAAAGGAACCCAGAAGTAGACATAACATGCTGATTTACGTGGGTTTCAGAAACAACAGCTGATAAGTAAAGAGAAACAGAAAGTCGTATGGGGTTGACGGGTCTCCATTTTCCCTCCCTGGCCAGCTTGGTCAAGTTGTTTGGAGGCTTTTGAAAGCGCTACCTGGCACATTCTGCACAACTCATCCCAGGAAGTGGCTGGTCTTCCCTCCATTTTTGGCGCACAAGCTTAGCAAAACGCCTCTGACGAAGCCATGATGCTCAGAGCCAGGCGGCCAGCGCCCTGCTGCCCTGATGTCTTTAACGGGAGGGACCCTGACCACTGTGCTGAGTGGCAGAGGTGAGACTTCTGGATACTTAAGAATAAAGCTCTCCCTCATTCGGAGTGGGAGGGTAGAGAAGAATATTCTCTTTTAAAGGATTAAAAAACAAACAAACCAAAATACTTCAATTTATACCATGTAGCTATCCCTTAAAGGTGATGGTAAAGCAAATTAGAACTTTATTTGAATAGAATAAAGTCATACCAAAAACCATATTTTAAAACTATATCAAATGCTGCAAATGTTTTTTCTCCTCAAATATAGTTTTAAACCACTGTGAAGAAGTCATAAAAGCAGTCAGGTCCTGTCCTGTATCTTAAAATAACTATTGAGTGATTTTTTGGTTCATTTGTTACTTCTACAAAGAATCGTTCACAAGCGAGAGAAATGTGCCCCAATGCTGAAGAGCCAGAAATCATTCATGGTCTTTGTTTCTAGACCAACGCGAGAAAGAGATACTTCTCATGTCGTACTTGGTCTTTGTACTTAACTTCGACCTGACTCTTCCTAACCCAGACAGAACCTTGCCTTTGAAGGACATAAACTTTTATCTGTTTATATCAAGGGTTTAAACTTAAATTTATTTAAACAGTCACTGAGGGTGTGCAACATCCAGCAGACTGGGACAGTAACAGGACGCGATTCCCAACTAATCTTTATCTGGGAGGTCAAGAAGTTTCCATAGGGAAGAACTGAGAAATGCAAGGCTGAATCATAGATTCAGTAACTCAGGGCGGAAGCGTTGTAACTAATTTATAGCTGAGGATTAATGCTGTTAACGCATTTAGTGTCCTGACGCAGATCAGTTTATTTTTACACGCCAAGCTCTCTGGGACTAATGAGAAGAAAATTGTTTGAAGTATTTAATTTATATACTAAATTAGCCTTCTGTAAGTAGATTTTTAATCCGTGCGTGCAGACAGAGTGGGGGAGCAGGTTTGAGCTTTCAATGTGATGCTTTTGAATGAAACTGGAACTTCCGTGCATTACGAAGGTTTTAAAGGTCACTTTTTAGCTATCAAAAAATTTAAAACACAAATCTTTCGACCCAGCATTCCCCAGTGTTAGGACTGGAACCTACAGGTATGATTCCAAATACCCGCCAAAAATAGTCACTGGATTTTTAAAGCAATTAAAAAAAGATGACTATTTAAATAAATTATGGCATATCCACATGACAGAATACTATGAATACATTAAAAAAAAAAACAGTAAGTTTTTATGCACTGATGTGGAAAGATCATAAGATATATTATTGAAACAAAAAAGCAAAAGACATGTAATATATGCAACATTTGAAAATGAATGTATCAATAGAAACATGGAGATATGCAAAATATTTTCTTGGAAGAAATCACAAGAAACCATTGGCAGGCTGAGGAGGAGCCTGGAGGGTGGGGGGCATGGAGTGTTCCCTTGCTGTGCAGCTAAAAATTTTAATTTTACACATGTATCACTTTTTTATTACTTTATTTTTTTATTGTTGACAGGCGTTACCTAGATGGGGAGATAATGAGATATCTTCCCCCCTTTTCTCTGCAGTTAAAAAAGATCCTAAAGGATGTTATATTAAAAAAGAAAAAAGGAAAAAAGAAAACACAACAACAACTGAAAATACATCCCAGGAGTTATGGTCCTGGCAGTAACAGCAGACAGGTGAGCCCGATTTATTCTCCTGATGAAAAACGCATGGAAAAAACAGATAAGATATAAACACACACACATGCATGCACACACGCACGCACACACGCACATTGTTTTAAATGTGTCATTGAGCTGGCAAATTCACAAAGAAGTACTACTAGATGGACCTTCACTAAAGAACATGAGAAATACTCTAAAGCGTGTTTCAGATCAAAGGGATATAACTTCAGATGTTTAGATCAGAGTGTATGCAGGAAAATGAGAAAAGGCATCAGCAATTCCAAGTACACGCCCATCGGGTACTTCTGTGGAGTCTGACAAGCTGAACCTGAAATTTACACAGGAGAACCAAGGGTCCAGTCATTGCTAAGATACTCCTAGAGCAAAAGACCCAAGTAGGAGGGCTTCCCTTACTGAATACTAAGACTTGTAAGGCTGACGCAAAGCCAGTAAATAACTAGCACAGGAAAAAGCAAATCAACCAATGGACGGATAGAGATCCTATAAATAGGCCGCTGCGTACGTATGAAAACCTGCTTTATGAGGGAGAGGGCACTACCTACCAGTAGGGAAATGGGTGGTACTGAGCCAGGGAAAGCAATAAAAGATTATTAAAATTTACTAAATTAAATGAAGAGCTTTTGCTCATCAGAAGACATCACAAAAGTAAGACAAGCTAAGAACGGGGAAAAACACTTGCAATACATACCACTGAAAAAGCATGAGCACCCAGAGTAAGTAAAGGGTTCCTGCCATCGACAGGAGACGGCCCAGAAGAAATGAGGATAAAGGCACAGACAGGGGTCTAACGAAGAGGAGACACGGAGGTCCGTAAACACAGCACACACATGCCAGACTTCTGTGGGACAGCAGTGTTCTTACACTCAAATACAACGCAGAGAGCAATCCACCCCACAGCCACCAGTCTGTCAAGACGTAAAGCTGTTGTGATGATGAGGACGCAGGCCGAGCACGAGGAGGCCTCCGCTCCGCTGGGGGAAGAGCAGGTTTTATGACCAATTTGGGACAATCCGGTGTCCCGGAGGGAAAAGGAACGTGTTCACACCCCACCACTGAGCAGTTCCAGAGCCGCGCTGACGCGTGGGCCAGGAACCCCGCACGAGAGCATTCACAGCAGTTCTATTCGTAACTGTGTCAGCGACCAGCAACGGTGCTCTGGACGTGTGAGCCAAGCCCCGCACGAGAATCCCAGCCCCCGGACAGGCCCCCCCAGGCCGCGCGGCAGGAACAAAACACGTCCATGCAGCAGCGGGGGTGAATCCCGAAAACGCCGAGTGAGGAAAGCAACCGGACTACAGGAAACAGCGTCCTGTTCACGCAAAGCCCAAACACAGGAAAACTAAACAACACGTGCTATTGAAAAATACATGCAGAGAAGATGCATTCATAAAGAAAAGGAGGAGAATGAATAATTCAAGATTCAGGAGAGGGGCTTGCTGCTGGCGGAGGGGGTGGTGGTGTACGAAGAGCAGTGACAGGATTGGAGAGGGCACCCCGGTTCCCAGGAACCTGTAATACTCTGTGTCCTGAACTGAGAAGGGGGTGCGTGGCATTTCATTTTACTCTTTAAGTCATATAACACATTACATATATCTTTAAATGTATGACATACTTCACGGGGAAAAAGCACACACACATCTTTCTGAACACAGGGGGCACTAAACCGGAAGCCAACAGGAAAGGAATTTACCAATGGATTTACGATGTGATTCCCTAGCTTTTAATCCATTTATATACCTTTATCGGAGTGCTATATCGAGGCAGGATTCAGTCCAGCTTAGGGACAGAGCTTACACTAAGGCAGCAGAAGGCAAGCATGACCTCACATGAGAAGCTACAAAAAGCTGTCATATAACATTATAAATGGCTCTTCTCTGCCTCTCAAGTAAAAACCTCAATTATTTAACTCAGGTAAACAGAGAACAGCTGGGGGTGAGATTCCACGCGAAGACCCATGAGGCAACAGAAATGCACTTCCCACAGTTCAGGCTGACCGTGACCTCCAAAACATGCTTGAAAACTAGAATTCTTCTGCGACCTACACGTACCCCGCTTCAGAAGACCCATCACCCGCTTGCAGCTGTTGTTCATGGTACTGAATTCTTTTGCGAAGCAGTACACGCACTCACCTGTGTTTGACCATTTTCTGATCGTGGCAAAAGTGACTAAAGAATCTCGCATAGAACAAGTGCATGACGGCATGTTCTTTCCCTCCAATGTACAGATCCACAGGCATCCAATAGTCTGCCAATGCTGGGTCAAAAGGCCTGGAAGAAAGAGAAATGGTCGTTCTTTTAGAAACCTGCTTTGCTACAGTTGCATAAAGGAGACAGACCGACTGCTATTTGCATACGCCCTGAAATAAATTATGCCAGAGAAAAAGTGACTGCCTTTTAAAAATATAATGAGAAAAACCTTATGTAACAAAGGAGAAAAAAACATCAGCTCAGTGTCAATTTACAAAAACTTTTCGGAAGCTATTCCTGACATACGTTAACAAATGCAATTTTTATATAAAATGAGGATGAGAGGAAAATACATCAGTGAATAAAAAGGTATTTCTGTACAATGCCTATCTGAATATCTAGACTTATTTTAATTTTTATTATGATAGAAAATCAAGATCTTTAAGTTCTTACCAATAGGGGGCAATGTGTCCTTTACAATGGGGACTACCTTGTAGATCCTAAATGTTCATTTTTAAAACAGAAATTCAATCTTATTTTTAAAACGCAGAGAGTCAGCAAGAGCTTATATATGGCTCCTGAATGCAGTGAGCAAATTTAGGATAACAGTCGGAAAAGAGCCCAAAAACTCTCACGTAATAGAGTTAGTCCACAGAGATCTTAAAATTAAGGTATCGTCATACTCCCGGGCCTGTCCCTGGGGAGGGGCAGTGCTAGCTGGGGACAGACCAGAGGCCACCCAATGGACTTGTGCTCCACGGTTTCAAATACCTGTGAGTCCTCTTCCCGCCGCAAACGCACCCTCTTCCCCCCCAGCATGGACTAGGCGGCTCTGCTCCGGGGAGAAGCAAGAGCTCGCCGCTAAGCGGGTGAGCCCGTCCGACCACCACGCGTGACCTCCCTCCCGCAGCCGGTCGCCTCTCCCCCAGGCTCTGTACCAGCACACTAGTCAAGTGAAAATCGTTTCTTTTCTTTGTGAAAAATGGTTCCCCAGAGAAATCCAACTACTGATCCAGGCGACAAAAAAGGAAGGGGAGCCAAGGATGGTCCTCGGCCCCAAAACCACTTCACAATAAATTAGTGGCCGAGATGCTGAAAGCAGCTACAGCTTGGATCTTGGATCTGCCCGGAAGCCGCTGAGTGAGGCTCACACCAGTGCAGACGTGGTGAGGGGAGCCACGGACCACGTGCATTCCCAGGCTGGGAGCTGCGAGGCCCCAGGATGGACTCTCACCAGGCGAGGGGGCTCCCGTCACTGTCGTTTAGTCTCTGTCATCTGTGAGAACCTTTTCCTTTGAAGCACTCTGGGAGGCTGAGAGCCTGGGTCCCCTGCGTCCTAGGCCAGCTGTTACTAGGTGGCATGCCCCCCAGCCCCTTCGAGAAGGAAGACCCGGCAGGGGCCACCCTGGCGGTTCCCAGCCGCCACGGCACCTTGCACCCTCCCTGCCTTTGCTGGCTCCTGTCACTCATAGAGTCCCACTCACACGGCCTGACCTCCCATGCCAGAGCCGCAACACTGCCGGGCCGGGCAGGAAGGGCAGGGGCGCCCGGCTCACTGGAAATACGTTATTTTTCAGTCAATGAAGAAAAACGGGGCATCTTGATACATGGGCTGCGGGGCTCCAGAATAGCTGTTCTCCCACAGACAAGAGCAGGCGGGTGAGGGGTCTCAGCACAGTAGGCTTTTTTGCAGTTTTTCCCGTGCTCTGCTCTATCATTCTCATTCTGTCTACTTACTGTTCTCTTTCCTTTCTTTCTTTTTTTTTTCCAAGGAAACCCACGCACACAGCTCAAACCAAACAGCACGGAACGGGATGCCATTCAGAACAGCGAGTGAGAAGAGGTGATGTTTCTTAGCTCTCATAAACCCGACCTCCTACCCTCCCTGCAGAGTTACGTCCTTATTTTCCGTGAAGTAAATAACATTAGGTCTTTATAATCGCACGAACGCAGGCCACTGCGGGGCCAAGGCGGTAGGATTACAGCACTGCCTTCCTTTTCCTGGGTTTTATCTTTCTTGCACTGGGGGCTTTCTTGGCCACGAAAATAGAATTCAATCACCTAACAACACACTCCCTTTACGGGATCTCTTTCAAGGAGCACGTGTCCCAGCAGCTCCATCTTGAAACCTGCGGGGTGACCACGCCGTCCCGGAGGGAGCGGGCCAGGGCAGCGTCACCTCTGCCTGACCTGGGGCTCTCCCAAGGAGCAGCGCTGCCTGGCTTCCTGCTGGCCCGGTGGAGACTTGCTCAGAGCTGCTCTGTGGTCTGAGGCCCTTCTCACCCGGTCCCTGTCCTTCCTGGGCTCCCTTCCCGGGTGTCGGGCCCGCGTCACGGTCTGAGGGTGCTCCCTGCCGACTCCCGCTCCCTCACCCTTCCTTCTCCGCAGGCGTTTCCCCCAACAACCCTTGCGCACCTGTGACCCCATGTTGGTGCGTGCCCCTGGGGAGGCCCAGACCGGCACGCGCCCGGGGGCCGGGCGGGGCCCTACCTGTGAGTGTTCTGCGGGTCCGTGTACCTCAAGTAGTACCAGGCCGAGTCGACAAAGGTGTCCATTGTGTCTGTCTCCCTCTCGGCGGCTCCCTTGCACCTGAGAGAGAAACGAGGTTCATCAGTTGGTTTCTTTTAAATATGAATGCAGCTTTCCGCCAGCTCTCGAGAAAGCTACGGTAACGAGGAGGAATCTGGAATGTCATAAGGACAATGCCACGTCGGGAAAAGACCATTCAGAGAAAGCCCTTCTTTGTATTATCTCCGACGTGAGATGTTTTAAAGGAATTTACAGAATCAAAGTTTCACCCTCTCACAGTGGAAAGCCTTATTCTCCACTTCTCCGAACTTAACCTGGCAGAAACCCTAACACCCTAAAACAAAACAAGAGGGTCTTTTTTGCACATTAACCTCTATTCCGGGCATGTCGAGACCGCCTTCAGCCAATGCCTACTTGATGATGCTTAAGAGGAAAATCAATTTAGGAAGAGAAGTTGAAAACCAAAGGTAGCCAGATATTGCACTGAAAAAAGGAACTTGTTTTGTTTCTTTTTAAAATCTCTGCTCTCGGGGGTGGGGTGCAGAATTCCACTGGGGTGACCTTAGAAGATAAATCACCCTGAGGCCCAAAGCCACCGCATCCCAGCTGGTGAGGATTGACCATGGGCACCGCCTCCCGCTCTGTGAAAAGTGATGTCAAGCAGGCAGCCTAAAACCAGCCCTTGGTGGGAGGACACACCCCTCCGAAACCGGCAACACTACAAATTGGAAGCCCCCCCTCCAGAGAGCTGTTCAGTACACATTTACCAACACCCACTGCCTGAACACAGGCTGCTACCGGAAGGGTGAAGGCAGACCTGCTGGTCAAGAACGTAAACGGAGAGCCTTGGCATGGGAGGGCCTGAGAGGAACAAGCAAGCCACTTCCTAGGGAGGGAGATCCCATGGGGGGTGTGGCTCTGGTTCCGCCAGGGCCCGAACACCGAACCAGCTGTGAAGCACCTTTCTGGGATGGGGGGCCTGAGGAATGAAGGAATCGGGTGCCAAAAGCCACAACTTCCACGGTCCCATGAGAGGGTGGGGCCCTTCATCAGGCCTAGCCTAGGAGGGGGCTCAACAACTCTGAAGGCCCCTCAAGGCCTGGGCCAGTGGGGGGTGGGTTGAGTGGAAATGAGAAGCCACATAGCAGAACACAGCTCAGCCTCCAGGCTCTCCCCCAACCATCCGTCCAAACGCCGCCCCCTGGGCCGTATGAGCCCTTGGGGGTTCTTGGACGATGAGGAGGGGCATGAGGAGCCCCAAGAAGAAGCGATGAACCTTCTGCTAATTTGGCACGCAAGCGCTCAAGTCTGTTTTTAATTTTTAAATAAAAGAAGGGGCTGTCCTTATATCTCGTATCTGTGAAAGAGTTCATGCTGGCTTTACAAAATTACCCAAAGAAACAGCCACTCCCCTCCTCTCACTTATTAAATGGAAGTGGCTGAGCAGAGACAGGAGCCCCAGATTGGTGGGGTGGGGGGGGATGCTGGGACTCCCAGGAACCTCCTGCATTTTAGTCTGGGGGCTCCCGCTGAGAACAGCAGTGGTCCATGGGGATAGGGGCTTATCAGAGAGACCCCCCGGGAAATCATGTGTCCCAGCACCCACAGCTGCCCTAACACACTGATCGAAACAGTACGAGCCTAAATGAAAGCCAGGTCTTTTTGTTTGGAGAGCAACCAACTAGAACACAGATACTATTTTGGGAAGTCATTGGAGGATAAGGGTTACTTCATCCCCCTCAGCCGTACAAGTTAGGGGGAGAACGCAGGACCCGGCTGAGACAAGGAATGGCACGTGGCCATGCCGCCAGCCCATGCCAATTTTCTTTTGAATGGTCATACTGGACTTACAGACAGCAACGCGCTTTCCTGCTGACACCACAGCTGGCTGGGATGGAAGAGGTGACTCACTAGAGGGAGGGCTACATGGTGGTGACAGTGACGTAATTACCATTATTAGCTCCGATAGTGATAATGCTAACACTGGGAAGCAGGCACTGATCACGCTTCACAGGCATGACCTCATTTAACCCCCCAATGACCGTTGGGGTTCTGAGGTGGACACCACTCATGACCCCATTTTGCAGAAGAGTAACTAGGGTTCAGAGAGGTTAAGAAACCCACCCAAGGTCTTGGAGCTCAAGGGTAAGGGGCCCACCTCCGTTGGGCTCTGGCGCCCCCAGTCCTCAGCACTGTGCTGCCCGCTGGGCCACGCTGGCCTGGCGTCTCTCAGCCCTGTCTGCTCAACAGAACCACCCAGGGCGCGCTGACCAATACCAAGGCCAGGCCCTGCCCTCCAGGAATCTGCAGCCCATGTAGGAAACCTCACTCCCAACAACGAGGCCCGGCTGCTGTGAATGGGTGGGGCAGGGCGGCTGGGAGGGCTGGGAGGACTGGGGTCCAGGCAGGATGGGAAGATGGTGGTCTCACTCCTATGATATTTACTGAATGTGGGGGCCACTGTGCAGGATTCCGTGTGTTAATTTCGTCTTCTGAGCAGCCCTTCAAGGGGACTGTTTTAGAAATCAAAGCTCAGAGAAGTCAGGTGACCTTCCCAAGGCCACTCAGCCAGTGCACAGGCCCCAGCCTGAAGTGGGGTGACCTAATTACCAACCTCGAACTCAGCTCTGTCCTGGCAGAGGAAGAAATCGTTTCAAAACATCCTCATCGTGATCTATAAAGCAGAGAAAAATGGCTTTTCCATAGAAGGACAAAGGAAAATGCTGGAGCTTGGTATCGGTTATTATTTAAGTCATCAGCTGGCGAGGCATCATAAAAATTACATTTGTGAAGCGGGATTATGTTGTTCTGTCAACTCTCTGGCCTGTCACAAATGTATGGAAGAACAAGCCCCGCATCCCCCAGCACGCTCGCTGTGGTGGCTTCTACGTGGCTCCTTGTGATAACACGCCCACCGTTGTTCTCGCGGCCACGAGATGGGAAAACTGCAGGGCAGAGGGGAGAAACCTCTGCCTCTCGTCTCCAGGCAGCTCTCTGGACTATAACGTGAAAGAGAGGGGGCGGCTGGGAAGCTGTGATGCCGGTGCGTAGCCTTCCCACACGCTGGAGCGGAACCTTCTGGGAAAGATGTGAGCTGACGCTGCTGCTCCCCCAGCTCAGAGGAGGGAAGGGGGCGCCCATCACAGCGGCTGGGCCCCAGACCCAAAGGTCCCAAAAGACCGATGGTATTCTGTCCAGCCTGGTGGGAGCCCCAGAAAAAAGGGAGCAGCGTTAGCCCAGGGGAAAAGGGGGTCTGAAACCCCAGCAGGGCGCTGGGCCAGTCTCGGCTGGTGGACGCGGCCCCTTACCTCGGGCAGGGGCAGTTCACCCACTCGGAAGCCGTGGCCAGCGGGGAGCCCCCCTTGCCAGTGAAGGAGGTGATGCTGGGCAAGGTCACGGGCAAGTCCTCCAGGGGCACAGGCACAGGGCCGCAGGCCGGGCAGTGGACCATGGGGATTGGCGTGCCCCAGTACCGCTGCCTCGAGACCAGCCAGTCCTTCAGTTTGTCACTTGTCACATCTCCACCCACTCTCTTCCTCCGGGCTTTCTGAGTCAGGGCTAGAAACGCATCCTGCCGGTTCATACCTGTGAACTGAGAGGGAAGGAGACCCTTTACCAAACACCAGCCCCATGTGGTTCTGTGCATCGATGTCCGTGGGCCCCACGTGCCTTTGCCTTCATGGGCCCCTTCCTCCCTAAGATAACCCTGAAAATTATACTTTATGACTGTGTTGAATAAAAGTGATAATTATTGATCCTAAAAGTTCACTTTTCCCTTCTGATTTTAAAAGAAATTAAAACCTTTTGGAGGCCCCTATGCAAGGTTCCACTGGCTGTCCAATGGCAGTGGCCCTGGCTCCGGGCTCCCCAAGCCCCCCTGCGAAGGTCATAAAACGCCAGCATTTAGCTGCCAGTAAAGGACTGCGTGATATGTGTTTTTAATGACTGCTCCTCTGTTGGGGGGAAAAACATCCAGAAAAGCACAATTCAATATTGCCCCAAAGCAGGAATGCAACTGAGCCAGGAAAGGAACATGGGGCCCCAGCTTGAAGAAGCAGAAGCAAGCATCTTCGGTGCCTAAATGCTGCCATTTTACACCCAGCAGGGCAGAACCCTAACCGCAGAAAAGAGAAACTCTCTCTTCACCTGACACTTTTCAGAGAACAAGGCCAGGCTGGCGCGGCCTGCCCACCAGCTGGACTGTGGGGACCTGGAATCAGCCCGGGGAGGTGGTCCGCACACGTGGCCTGGGTGGGCATTGGGGGCCCTGCCCTCAGGAAGCTCTTGGTCAGGAGGCATAAGGCCTAAGAAAGCGCAGCTCTGTGTATCAAAAGCGGCTCTTTTCATTAAGGGCTTGACGTGTAGCCAGAAGCGCAGAACTCCCCAGCAGGACCCGCCTTCACCCTGGGAGGGCGCTTCCTCTGTCCCGCCTCCCACGGGCACCCACCATCATGGCGCACTCGCTAACCAGCTCTCCTGAAAGTCCGTCAGGCCCACGCATCACTGCTTTTACATTCCAGAAGCTCATGAACGAAAGCGATTTCCTGGCAGAGGTCATTTTTGTCCCGCGGAAAGGTCCCACAATAAAGCTTAGCTCCTGTGCTGACCATACTATTCTAGAACTGGGCTTGGCTTAGTCGATCAACTTCTAGATCTTGAAAAGGGCTATTATTTCACTTTCGCAGCTTAAGGAACGAGCCTGCAAGACTGTTAGGTGTGGGGACGAGTGACCTGGCAGGTTGTAATCTGCCCCAAAGGCAAATGTCTCATCAGACTCCTGTCAAGGTTATGAATTTAGAAGTCGGTCCTTAGGCCCGGGCCGCGGGGACCCACCTCGGAGGAGCTGCTCAGTCTCTCCGTGCCGTCTGGCAAAGTTTCAATGACGTCGGAGTAGGACAGGCCCAGCCTCTGGGCTACGATGGTGTCCTCCGAGCTGGTGCTGGGAATGCCTAATGAGAGGGGAAGAAACACAAACCGTCTCCTCTGCAAATGCCCAAATCACAAAACAACCAACAGCACCGACCCCCGGCTTTAGTCTCTCCCAGGAGCTGCCACCTTTGCTCGTCACAGAGGCGATGACAGCTCACGCCACCGCCCGGACACAAGCGGCTTACCAGCTTGGTGCTGCTTCCTCTACGTTCCCTCCCTTGGCTTAGTCTCTTTATAAAAATAGGTGCGATTATAAAATACGCACTTTGGGATGCTTATTGTCACGGAAATAGTGATCATAGGTCTTGAGGGGAGCCTCTTCTTCAGTCTCCTCAGGGACACAGGACAGTTCCTTCTCCTGGGAAGCAGGCTGGCTCCTCCAGCATGTCCCAGCTCCCCAGAAAAATCCACTTAGTCAGGGAGTTGGAAGCTGGCACCCGTGTTTCTTCTTACTGCGTTTCGTTCCCAGAGGCAAGAGAACATTCTGAAGAGACATTTATTCTTGCACCCACGTGTACCCTTGAGGAGATGGAGCTGAGCCAAGGCCAGTAGGACCCACATCAGCGATTCGTGGAAACAGGTTATTCAGTGGTTGGTTCTGTAGGGCTGGGTTCGGGCAGCATCCCTGGTCTCTACTGGGGGCATCCCCCGGGTTGTGACAAACAAAATGTCTCTAAAGTTGCCAGATGTCCCCTGGTAGCCCAATCGCCCCCAGGGGAGAACTCCTGCTGTGGGGTCACCTGTCAGGACTGCTGGCATCCTGTGGACACACCACGTCACGTGGCATCCGAGAGGCAGAACGAAGGGGAATACACAGAAGGCCCAGGTCAGATCCCCATGAACAAGCTCCCTGGAGCTCTGGCTAACGCGGGGGTTTCATGCTGGGAGACACGCTCTCGGGATCCTGGGTGAGAGGGAGGCTCCGTGGAGATTATTGACCGAGAACACCGAACGGGACCAGTACGTGCTCACAGGGGACCCGAAAGAGACTGAAGGCTGTGGACACATGACGGCAAGCAATAAATTACCACTGCCAAGTGTCCGTGGTCAAGAAGGGAAAGAAGAGTCCTTTACTACCTTCCAAAGGGTACGGTTTGGAGTCACTAGGGGGAACGTTCGCATGCGGGTTTGTGACACAGAATTCATCTGACCACACAGAGTGTCCCGGGCCACAGGGTCGGTCACGTGGGCTCGGGACACCGTGCAGTGTTTATAACGTGCAGGTGAGACGGCAAAATTACCACTTCCTCTCTTGTTTGATGTCTGTTTCTGTTCTTGGAGAGCAAGAGGCAGTAACTTAGAAAATGTTAATTATGTAACTGTGGGAAACCAAGAAAACGGGAAAAATGATTTTCCAAAAAACACCTAAAAAAAAAAAAAATCAAGTTGGTTTTTTTCCCTTCAGAACACTCAATTTTTGTCAGTACTTTGACTCAAAATACCAAACGGAAAAAAAGTCACATCAACAAGAGCTTCCTTTGCTGTTTAGCATGGCTACTGGTGTTAAGAATTTTACTAGTGCTAAAATGCATACAAGTCGTAGAAGATGTTATTTCCTTTAAGTGACACACTTTCTAGGTTTAAATTGTCAGAAGAGAATGACCTGAATGGCTTAACAGCTGTTTCCTGTGTTGGTGCTTCTTCAAATCTCTTCGTCAAAAACAGATCTGAGAATTGTGAGGAAAAACAAGATTTTGAGAAGAAAAGCTAGCCTGCCCTTGGGAGGCTGGCTGGAACCTACAGCGGCAGGAAGGATGCGCACGGGCCCGTCCTGGGGGCAGATCCTGGGCAGGGCGTCCCAGGTGGTCATCCTCAGTTCCTCCCCAGACTTCCTGTCAGGTGACGATCGTTCAAAACACTCACGGGTAAGTGAGGCCGCGGAGGAGATCCAATTTCCAGTTCTACATACGCCTTCAGTGTGACTGCTACACAGTCCTTGTCCCGAACAGTGTGGGTTCAGCTCCTCCACAAAGCCTGCACCGGAAGCCCAGCCCACGCCGGGGGTCTGTGCGTGGAGCCCCATCTCAGACGCTGCCGTGGGCTCTGAGTTCCGAAAAGGTTCTCCCCTGACTTGTACTGCTCCCCACATCACAGGTACAAGTCTCCCCAACTCACTCTCCTGGCAAGGCCCGTGGGCAAGACATCTTTTATTATTCTCCATAGCAACAAGCACGGAGCCATCAATATACTTGATGTTTTCAAAATGCAGTTCTTCCAACAGGGTGATTCAATAAAGAAGCATTCATTTTTCCAAGGAGGCAAAATGGATCCCGGAGTCAACAGTCTGCTCTTGCACTTGATGGCAACAGGCTAGTATTTTGATCTTAAGCCTGCTAAAAACACATCATCCTGATTACATGTTAATAGCCGCTTACCTATTTTTGAATCCAGGGAACCCGCAAAGTCAGCTTTGGCCAAGACGACAACAGGGACCTCCTGCTGGGTGAGCATGTTCACAGCCATCACGGGCGTGAGGCAATCTGAAAATGAGAGCCAAGAGTTGGGGGTACCCGTCAGCGGGGGCTGCCTGAGTTTCAGGGGGGACAGGCGAGGGACATAAGCATCCGAGCTCCTGTGTTTTGTGCTACTAGGTAAAGAATTTGTTTCTTGGAGGTTTTAATGGATAATTCACACCAGTGGAAAATCAAAAGATTAAACAAATACGTGAAAATGTTCATTGCGCTCATAACCAAAGAAGTGAAAATGGCATTTTTACGTTCCAGATGGTGGAGAAAAGACATTCCCACCACCTCCCATCTTCAAGTGTTACGGTTTGAAACTCAGACATCTGAGTTTATGTGGCTCATTCGAAAGTGGACAATGGAATGAGCCACATCAAAACCTACCTACGTTAAAACTCAAGAGACGTCTGAGTTTCAAACCGTAACACTTGAGGATGGAAGTGGACAAGGGAGCAGAAAGTGACTGAGCAAAGACAAAAACAGCTTCTTCCCACAAACCCTTTCTCAGGTGATACTAAAGGATGTGTTCCAGCAGAATGAAGTGGGTAAATCAAGAGAGAGACAGACATGGGATGCAGGAAAGAGAGGATCCGACAAAAGAAAGAGGGCAGGATATTTGCAGAACGAAGTCGGAGGGAAGTCCCGGGATGACAGGTGTGCAGCAGGGGCCTGGGTGGTAACCAGGTCAGAAGTGGGCAGGACAGAGGCCCCAGGGCGCATCTGCAGGATAAAAAGGGAACTGATACACCATCTGACAGGTTGGAATATGTAGAAAACTGTACTGTGAGGAACTTTAAAGAGCTTTGGGGACGGGGGGGGGGGGGAGACTTAGAAATGCAAAGAACACCAAAGCAAATGAAAAAAATGAGGCTATCATGAGCTTCAGGAAAAACAAAGTTATATAAAAAGGAAAAGGTACTCATAGTATCCTTGGCTCAGCTGTGAGCAATATTTATGTGGTCATAATAAAACACTTCATTTGGAACTACCCAAAAGAGTGTATCATCTAAAATGAAGCTAGCTACAACCAGTGCAGCAGGGGGACAAGCCATGCATACGTGAACCTTCACTAAACATACATAGAACTGGGTACACAGAGACCCAGACACGATCCCAAAAGAAGGGATGAGAGGATGACAGCTCATGAGTTCACCTGAGCTTATGTTAACACCAGCAGGTTCTGAACTCTCACTATTTATCCTGGCTGTGTTTTAAGCCTTTATGTAAGTTTCTAAAATCTGTCTTAACAAACCCCAAAGTTAAAATAAGCCTAGGAATTAGGATTTAACTTTCAGAGGTAAAGCTAGGCTCCGTAGGCATCTAAGCCAGCTCTGTCTTCTCTCATCTTGGGTGTCGGGAAGGCAGGTCGGGGGACGGCGGGACCCAAGTGAAATGCAGCCCAGCGGGGTCGCTGGGGCTGACGCTCAGCCAGCAGCCACGGCACCGTGGCCGGGAGGCACCTGCTGCCCAGGCTGCTTAAGGGCTGACTCTTCCCCAAGTGGAGACCCAGACTTCTGATTCCATGTTGTCGCAGCCCAAAGACGAGGTGTATACAGCAGTCCCCCTCTATATCATGTTCACTTATCGCGGCCTCACTGTATTGCGGGGTTTTTAAAAATATTATACTTAATTATTTATCACGGATTTTTTGCTCTATCGCGGGATTCTGCGGTACTGTACAGTAAATACTAAAATAAATGTAAGGTTCCTACTTCACGGATTTTCACCTGTCGTGGGGGGGTTCTAGAACGTAATACCCGTGATAAGTGAGGGATCACTGTACTCGCAAACTCTGCAGTGATGATACAATGTTATCAGGGGGCTGGGAGGTGAAGGGTGGTGGAGGGAGAGGACGAGCACCAAGTGATGTCTAGCGCTGGTGAATCCAGAGGCGGCAGGGCAGGGACACCCTACAGAGACACAGAGGTCTGCACCGGGGAAATGGCTGCGGCGTGGTCAGCCAGCCGACCCCTCCACATCTGCCTCCCTTCTGACTCCGGAACGCGATGCTCGCTTGGACATGTGGCCGCAGAGCCAACGGCAGCGCTGAGCAGCACCGCTGGCACTAGGTGTGGCCGTGGGTTTGTGCGGAAGCAGCCCCTAGTTCATGCTCTCAAAGGGAAGGGGCATGCCCTTCTCCCCCCTCCCTCCTTAATGCAATGTGATGACATGTCGAACATCCCAGAACACACAGGTAAGGGCAGGGTCCTGGCAGGGCGGGGCAGGACGCCGGAGCGGGCCAGGGTCTGACTGCCTCACCAAGCGGCTTGTCCTGCCCACTCTGAGTTCCACGGGGACAAGGAGTAAACTTCTGTCTTTTTATTTTTAGGTCCCTGTTTTTCTCGGACTCTGTCAGAGTCACCAAGCTTATACTTGAAGTAATACACACGCCAACTAATTACACGTGGCTGGGTAAGGCTCCTGTTGCTGTTGTTATTGGTACGCTGCCTTCTCGTGTAATATACACGTAGCACTTGGACTTTAAAAAGCACAGATTAATTCTTAAAAAGGGATGGAAATTAAAGTAATCTTTAAGAATTATCATTTTATACCCAGTTAGCCAACCCTTTTCGAAGGCTAACATTAATGTTTGCGAAGCTGCCTGAAATGCATCTACCCTGTTACCTGATACAGCCCTTTCAGAAACCAATAAAAGCAACACGTAACGGGAACTAGAATAAATGTTCATAACCTCTGACCAAAAACACAAAACAAAGCCCATTCTTGGGAATCTCTCCTACACAAGTAATTCTCTAGAGGCAACGAGCTACGTGGGCACAAATGTTTATAGCAGCACCAAACACGAAGGCCAAATGTTCCATATGACAGGGAAGATTGAGGATGCGATAGGAAACTGAGTTGATAGGATATTATGTATGGATTAAAAAATAATGATGAAGTCTGCAAAAAAATCAAAGAAATATTTTCTGATGTCTTATTAAGTGAAGACCAAAAGTAAAGAGAGAAGCACTCTGATTTTTAAGATACATGTGTGTGGACACATGAATTAAAAAGTAATATGACCATATACAAGGGAATGAATTTGGACTCTCCCTTTGCCTTACTAAAAGATTAACTAAAACCTGATTAAAGACCTCAATGTAAGGTCTAAAACTATAAAAGTCTTAGGAAAAATGTGGGTGTAAATCCTCTCGATCTTTGATTAAGCAATAGTTTCTTAGATATGACACCAAAAGCAAAAGCAACAGAAGAAAAAATAGATAAATTGAACTTCATTGAAATTAAAACTTTTGTGCTTCAAGAAAGTGAAAAGATGACCCACAGACTGGGAGAACATTGATCTAATAAAGGACTTATATCTAGAACATATAAAGAACTATTAAAATTAAGTAATAAAAACATAACTCAATTTAGGCGGGAGGAGGGGACAGTGGTGGCAGGAAGGGGTAAATCAAAAAACATGTATGAATGACCCATGGACACAGACAGCAATTTAAAAATGGGCAGAGGATCTGAATAGACGTTTCTCCAGAGAAACACGCATGGCCACCAGCGCATGGAAGGACGCTCAACGTCCATGGGGCACACACAAGTCCAAGCCACCATGAGGTACCACTGCACACCCTTGAGGATGACCATGATCACAGACCGGGATGTGGAAGAACTGGAACCCCCACAGCCCGCCCTCTGCTGGTGGGAATGCAAGACAGCCTCATCATCCTCAGTCGCTTCAACACAGTTACCAGGTGACTCCCCAATTCCACTACCAGGTACGCACTCAAGGAATGAAACATAAACCCGCACAAAAATCCGCACGGACGTTCACAGCAGCCTTATTCATAATAGTGAGAAAGTGGAAACCACCAAAATATCCATCAACTGACGAATGGATAAACAAAATGTGGTCTATCCACGTAATGGAATATTATTCTGACAGAAAACGGAATGAAGTACTGATACATGCTACAGCTTGGGGAACTCTGAAAACATTATACTAAGTGAAACGAACCAGTCACAGAGGGGCGGGGATCACATGATTCTGTTTATAGGAAATGTCCAGAACAGGCAAATCTTATGGACACAGAAGCGGATTAACGGTTGCCCAGGGCTGGGGAAACATGAGGAGTGGGGGTGACCGCTAGAGGATATGGGATTTCTTTGGGAGGGGGGTGATGAAAATGCTCTAAAACTGATTGTGGTGACGGCTGTACAACTCTGTGAATATTACTAAAACATTAAATTATACACCTTAAACAAGTGAATTTTGCAGTAGGCGGATTATACCTCAATAAAGTCGTTACAAGAAAAATATGAAAAAATGCAGAGTACTGCATTAAAGGGTAGGATTTTTTTGCATCTTCCACATAAAAATTTTGTTATGACAGCTTTTTAATTAGAAAAAAAATTGGTCTTTAAACTTAAATATGAGCAGATCGGTAATGATTATACAGTAGCAACTTATATGCTTGCTACACCTGGTCAAAATCTGTTTCTTAAAAAGAGTAACACTAAAATCTGATGTTTCTGACTGGGTCCAGTTTTCCTCATATTTCTCACAAGGAAATTGAGAAAAAACCTGAAGCCACTGAAGTGCTTCACACAACAAGCAGGTGAGAGTGAAACACGTCCACGATTACGGAGGGAACGTCCTGGGCAAAACCGTGCCTTCTGCGCTCAGGGCCCCCCATTGCCAGGACGGCAGGTCTTCTGTGCCCTCTGGAAAAATGGACACGTGGCATTCAGCAAAGCAGTGAGTGCCCCGTGCAACGGTTCCCAGGGACATTCTGTGGAGACAGGGTTCTGTGGTCACTGAGTGTGACAAGTGCTGCTTGACTTCTGCTCACAGGCAGTCACAGCGCACATCAGCAGAGCAAAGCTTCTGAGAAGTCCGGCAGCAAAGAAAGCTGGTGATTTTTGTCTCTTCCAGCTTACGCGAGCACAGATGCTGTCCCGTCCCTGGAACCTGCCTTTGCTAGCAGAAACAGTCAGGTTCAAGAACAAACTATTTTCTGTCCTGCCCCGCGCTGCCACTACGGAGAGAAGTTAGACAACAGGGTGCAATTAATTATTCAATGTCCTGTAGCTTCCAGAAGATGAGGTTCTTGCTCTCCAGTGTGTCAATGACAGCCCTTTAGGGAGACCTCATTTACTCTTTTGGCAAAAAAAAAAAAAAATGCATCATGCAGACCACCGGTGACTAGCGCTAACATGCTGTTCCAGAGCCCCAGGGTTTGACTATTTTAGTAAATATTAGGAATGTAGGAAAAGACTCCAGGAAAAGCCAGGACAGCTTCTAGAACTCTGACGGTATTCCCCTCCCAATGCTATTTATGCTTTCTAGTTCCTACCAAGTCAGAGCTTACACAGCGGGACTTCATCAAGAGGCGGTCAGCTGAGAAAAGGAGGTGACACCATGACCAAGGAAAACTCCATGCCAAGAACTCGGCAGGGAGGGACCTTCCCTCTTGTTCTCTTAAAGCACTCTGCGCCAGATACGGCGCGCTGAGCAAAAAGCAGCACATTCAGTCAGTAACGACAGTGGCCCAAGCCAGACATCGGAAAGCTGTCCCTGGCCTCGCCACCTTCCCAACAGTCGTCAGAGCTGCTCCCGTCCCTCCATTCGGACACCCGCTGTTCTGCGGTCTCCACGGTCCCTTCACTACAAGGGGAAGCTGGTCCTCCTGCCTCACTCTGCCACTCAAGGGTCACTGTCCTCCTCAGAGCCAGTCACGGCGGTGTGCGGCCCTGCCTTGCCGTGGCCCCTGCTCCAACCCTCGTCACCCCAAAACCTGGCATTCGGGGAGAGACCGACTGCTTGGCTCACGCGAGCCAGCTGGCAGCAGGAAAGGACAACGTTCAGGTGTACGACGTAACCTCGAAGGCCAAGCGCGGCATAAATCCGTTTCCTTATAGTCATTTTAATTCACTTTTGGGAAAATTACATTATACTCAAAGCAATTTGGCCTTTCACGACTTAATGCCACGTCCAATGCAAATTAATCTAGAGACTTTGAGTAAACTGACATCTACAAGAAGAATATCTCCACTCTGAAAATGAGAACTGGAAAATGGAGAGTCAAGTGAAATGTTCCAACCACGATGATTTGAGATTATTAAAAGGGGGGAGAAGAACGAAGCTAATGAGTCACTCGGCGCCCAAATGAAGTCGTCAGGCCAAGTCAGATGTGCCGATTCCCAAGGGATCATGAAAACGCTGCTCTCTGCATGTGCTGAAATAACTTCTTACGTATGAAAATGTTTTAAATATTATAGTGCTTTTCACGTCAGGAATTCCATCTTTTATAACTCATTAGCTCCTTCATCTCCTATTAATATTACCTCATTTTAATCTGTGTTTCCAAATTAACCATAAGAAAAAAAATAATCTATGGGCCAGATGTTTACAGTTTTAGTTTTTTTCAATTTTAGATACTTTTCAACTATCGTGCCCCTGATGAATGTTAAAATGCTCATGAGAGTAAAAAGTATGAGTTTTCTCTTGAAACTAAACAGTTGAAAAGATCCTGATTTTTTTTTTTTTTTTTTTAGTAGAAAACAAAATAGAGAGATAGCTACATTGGACTTTATATGCACACACTGAAATTTTAACTTGAGTCTTTTCTCGATTACAGTATAGAACAGTAAAAGAGATAAAACCCAGGCACATGTGTCCTTTACCAGAGCGATGACCCCCGTGAGGGGCCATGGCGCCGAGGACGCAGCACGCCACAGGCTCTTAAAGGGAAGTGTTTGCTGACTTGAACCCTGGCTTTAATGTTAGAAGGAAGCAATGAGACGTTGAAACGACATTGTCTATCCTTCCAGCCTGATGTCAGGAAATATTTCATTCTGGTTATCTGAAGAATGGCAATTAAAAAAAAAAAAAAAAAAGACTTCATATTACCACCCAAAACATTTTTTGTGAGTTAAAGAATTCAAATAGATCCTCATGATTCAGACTGTGAGTGCTGCTGTTTATACTCTATGAAAAGAGAACAGGGATGAGATTTTCACAGAAATATTTACATTTCTCCAGAGACCTCACTCTAATCCAGAGGGGACTTCCTTCCGCCTGCCCAGACCCACATCCCCATCCTCTGGGAAAAGCCCCTGAGTTTGTTCTGCACAGCTACCCCCTCCTTGTTGGTGAGAGTCTTGATGGTCTATCAGGAAAGGTACCTGGCCTGCCCTTGGCCAATAAAAAGGCCAGGGATCCCATGATACCAGTCAGACAACTTTCCCTGCAAAAGGAGTCTTGAACCAAGTGGCCCCAGCACCAAGGACTGCAGGGATCAGGGGAGGGCACTCCTCCATTAGCGGCGTTCCAGAGACAACTAATTCCTGCTGCCCACACTCCCAGGGCTGCCGGTCTATGCCTGTCCTCTTCCAGATGGGTTCTTCAGGGCTTCCTCTGGTCAGCAAGATTCCCAGGGCCTTCCGGTAGGTTCCCCTCTCCCTCTAGGTTGGCCAGAGGTGGATTCTGTGCCTGCAGCCACAGAGGCTCTCCCCAAATCCCCGCTGACCGGTAATATTCGCTATGCCAATCCCAGGCCATCTCGATCCATTCACTGAAGACCTTCATGGGGCAGGACTCTCTGTCTGCTCAGATTACTATGTGATTTCGTTAAAATAATATAATTAAGTTGTTGAAACTGTTGCCTAATTCTCAGTGGCCTCCTTCCTGTCCCTGTTAGGACCATTTTATTTGATGATGGAATTATTAATGAAGCAGAAGATTCTATTCCTATCAGAAAAGAGCTTTAAATCTGGGTTCTATTGTGTTTAAAGGCAGAGCATTGAGCTTTCAGCCAGGAACTCAAGAAGCACACAATCAGGTAATCAAAGGGAAACCTGGGGGGGTACCTTAACATTTTCAAAGCTCTTTTGTAATCCTCACACTTTAAAATAGAAAAACAGAACATCAGGCCGAGGCGAAGACCAGATCACACAGAGGACCCGGGGGAGACCGTGAACTCTGAAGGGGCTGTAAGGCACGAGGCAAGGCCCAGTCCCCCACCCGAGCCTCAGCTTGCCGCCTCACCTTGGCCAGGGACCAGCGCCTTCCGGAAGGCTTCCTTCAGAGAGCTGTGCTCGTGTAAGAGTCTGTGGCCGGGAGTGATGGCAACGTGGGACGCGCCATAAATGGCCTCGGGGGTGGCCGTGTAGGCGGTCAGCTTTTCTCCTGTGACTTGCCCGTCAACCTGGCAGGGGGAGAACACAGTCATCTCACTTCTAGTCGTCCCTCTGGGCTGCTGTGCCCCCAGCTATGACCCTTCTCCCGCCCCTCCTCAGTTGCAAACAGTGGGGCCAGCTTCTGGCCACAGCCCCAGGGAGGTGGGGCCCGAGATGGACCCTGGCAGGGGCAGAGAAGGACGGGAGAGAAGAGGGAGGTCACTGCTTGCTCAGAGAAAGGCCGCCCGCTTTCCCAGCTCCTTTGTTCGCAGATCAAAAACAGCTCTCGGGGTTACATCACTTGTCCCGAGAAAGGAGCTACGTTCTCCTGCAGGATCTAAGGTCCAGTGAAAACGGAGGCATCTACTCTTCTAACCAGAAACAGTCGCTGAGGTTAACCCCGTTTGGAAGAGGAAAGAAAGACACCCTGGGCTTCGTGACTGAGCGCTCCTAGGGCCACTCAACTGCATTTCAAGGAAGAGGCTACATCAGGCATTGACTGAAGGCCAACTATGTGGCAGACAGAGGGGACACAGCGGACAAGTGCTCCTCCCTTCAACGTCATTCAAATGGCTTCAGAGTGCCAACGGCATGCAAGGCGCTCAGGTCCTAGAGTCTGAAGTCCCCCTCTATGGCCCACGTCCCAATTCAGTGGCACCTACAGATCAGGCCTAGGGCCACAGGGCCACAGCCACATGGCTCTGTCGCTGCTGGGCTGAGTGTTCCCTCCTGAGACATCTCATTTTCTGTGGATCTGGGAGCTGAGATGGAAACCTTTTCATAAGGAAATGCTGGGAAGGGAGAGAAGGCAGAAGACACTCTGTGTACAGCAACCGAGGGCCTGAGAGACCCACCCCATCGCCCTGGTTGAGAAGCGAAGGCCTTCGACGTAGGACCAGGCCCAGTTTAGCACACGAGACCCCAAAAAGTCAGCCCTGAGAGTCTGAACAAAGGGCACAGCTGCAGGGGTCACCCCCTTCTCAGAAAAGCAGTAAGAGGAAAGAAAAGCTCACTGCAGGACCTGCTTTTCAGGGGTTTTCTAAGTACACTCTCTGATGGGGGCCCTGTGCCCGCAGCTGCAGAGTTGGGTCACGTGGGTGAGGAGATGGCACAGGAACTGTCGGCTCAGTGACAAGCAGCCGCTGCTGAGTAGACACCAGGTATGGCTGTCACCGCGACAGCGCCTAGAAAGGTAGGTCAAGCTCCCCCTCCAACGGTTGTAACTGGGACTAAGGTGAGGGAAGGGCTTGGAGCTAAGTGAGCAGGGAACACAGGTCTTGATCAGAGAAGAAGAAATCAGAAGGACATGAAAGAACAGCCAGGTGAGGAACAGCAACAGAACAAGTTTCTAGTCGGCACAGACAAAGAGGCGAGTTGGAGGGGAACTTCCAGAGCAGGTGGGCCTTCCGTAATGACCTTTGCCAGCATTTCTGCGGCAGGTCCCTCCTGTGAATCCTAGCCAAGCACAGTCCCGAACAGCTTTACATCTGTCTAGGCCCAGGTCGCCTCGGCTCCCTGTTTCGGGACGTGAACCCTCTGTGGATCAGTGAGAGGTGTGGACCCGCTGCTCTGGAAAATGGCCATGCAAACATTCTGCACTTAATTTGCGGGAGTTCATAGGCCCCCCTAGAAGGCCATCTATATCTGCACTGTCCAATATGGTAGCCAGAGCAACGTGTGGCCACGGACCCTTGACATGTACGTGCCGTTAAGTGCAAAATAGAGCACATTTCGAAGACTTTGTACTAGAACAAGAGGGTTAACTATCTCCTTCATATTTTTTTTTATTGAGTATATCTTGAAAACTCTGATTCCAAAAAACCTCCGCTGCCTTGCGGCATACCTCTTCAGGGGAAAGGCTAAGGGAGTAAACCCCAACAGAAAATCCGGAGCCGGAGTCCCTAAGGCGGTTTGACGTTGTAGTCAACACCGGCAACTCCTGCGGCGCACCTGAAGCCAAGCTGTATTGACTCCATCTTTCCCTTGGACCCTTCAGCTGCGAAGAGAGGGGGGGTCTGCTGCATGGGCAACAGCAGACCCTCCATATCACCCTGCCCAGGCTCTGTAGCTTCAGCGTCATCGCAAGATGTCGATTCAACACGGGAGGAGACAGATACGATGTCACTCCCGAGTCGGACTGCACAGCCATTGTCGGCGGTGCAGATAGACTCTTAAGAAGCTACACCATCGTCTCTCGAGACGGACGGCTGCCGAAACGAACGGCTGCCGAATATCTTGAAACAGTAACATTCTGAACATATGAGTTGAATATAATATGTTATTAAAATTAATGTCACCTGTTCCTTTGGACTTTAACAGTTGTGGCTACCGGAAAATTTGAAATTACGTATAGACTGGCCCTCCTGCTGGCCAGCTCTGCTGTGGAGCCCGAGCCGTTGGGCTTGTCAGTGAGTGGTAACAGGGCGGAAGGGGACTGGTAAGCGTTCACTGTGGGAGAGGCTACTGCTTGGTCACCTTTAACGTGAAGTCCAGATGGCAGCCCACACAGTCCCCGATCCAGTGGGCCTGCATGCCTTTGATTCCATACCATTCCGGAAGGTCCGCCAACCCGTCCTGCATGGCCTGTAGGAGAAAGAGAACACAGGGAGATGCATGAGGCTGGAGACAGCAAACGAGTCAAGGAAGGACAACCGGGGACACAGAAGGAGGCTCGGGGTTGAGCTCTCTTCTCGTTCACTGCCAATCAGAGGAGCCCAGCAAAGGCAACACACAGCGTGGCTCAATTCCGTGAGACGGGTTTGACCAATTTCTCTATTCTGAGTGGGTCAAGGTTTCACGGAAGGAAGAAAACGAGCAAGGAAAGACCAAGATTCATATCTTCGATGAAATGTGGTGAGCGCATTCTCTCCCACAGCCTGGGAACTAAAGGAAAGAAGTTCAAGGTTATGAATTCGGAAACTCTACGATAAGCCATTCAGGTTAAGGGTGCGCTACAGCTCGGCTATACCATATATAAAACATATTACATCTTTGCATTTGAAAATAAAAGTTAATGTAAGGGAAACCACCATATTGATTTATATAAACACTTGCTATTAGAAATGCGTATTTATTTTCATTGTTATTTGTCTACTTCTAATTCTAAACTTAGCCTAAATAAAACAGAGGCTTTTCAATACCTTATTCTCTGTGGCCTCAAGCCCGTGCCAGCCCTTATCACTTGATGAGGTGACACGTCCCTCCAAAAGACAGATTTAAAAGTAAATCGTGTATTTGTAATGTGAAGAGTCCAATTTAAAATCCCTAATTGGATTATGATTAATGCAGGCAACATAATGATGCTTTATCTGTCTGGTGCTTTGTAATTCACTAAGTGCTTCTACACACATCTCTTCTCCCACAGTTCTGTAAGGCGGCTCACGCAAGGCTGCGGGAAAGGACACACCAGTCCCCAAACCAGACCCACTAACAGCATTCTGTCCCCATAGCTGCAGAGATTCTTACGCAGTCGCGTGATAAACACCACGGAGCACTTTCTACACCTGTCACCTAGCTACCAATCCGTCCTCGTCAGGACAGACTGAAAGCTTCAAGATTCAGAAATTTCGCTGGAGGCAGAAATTGTGGATAGCGAACACCATCCAGCGGACCGACCGGCAGCGTGTCCCTCCCACACCAGGACCTCACTGGGACCGGGCCCTGGGGGCCTGGGCATACACACGGCAGGATAGGCCAGTCCCTAACCTGAAGTTTAAATACACTAGTTCCCCCCTTATCCAAGACCCCCCATGGATGGCCGAAACCACAATGGTGCTGAACCCTGTATCTACTATGTTTTTTCCTGTAAAGGTTAATTTATAAATTAGGCACAGCAAGAGATTAATCACAATGACTAATAACAAAACAGAACAAGTGTAACAATATAATGTCATAAAAGCTGTGTGAATGTGGCCTCTCAGATGACTGAGACGGTCACTAAGGGAGGAGCGGGCAGGTGGCGTGCACAGTGTTGGACAAAGGGATGACTCACATCCTGGGCGGGACAGCGCGGGGCCAAGCATGATTTCCTCATGCTACATGCATGACGAACATGCAATTGAAAACGTATGAACTGTCTATTTCTGGAATTCTCCATGTAATGTTTTCAACCATCATTGATCACGAGTGCAAACTATGAAAAGTGAAACTGGAGGAGGGGGAAACCTCTGTAATCCACCAATGACATCTGTCGCTACTAGTAGGTGACTGATAAATGACGAAAACTCAATGCCAACTGCTGTTTGCGTCAACGGAAGACAGGACACGGGCTGTGGAGCTGAGTCCAGGGAAGAGAGAAACAGGTGGGAAGGGAGGGAAGAAGAAAGGGGCGGCATGAAAAGCAGGAGAGACAGAAAGAGCTGGGCAGGTGGGCCACAGAGGAGAAGCAGAGTCACAAGGGCTGGGTGGGCGAGGAATAAAAGCTCCAAAAAAGAAACAAAAGGAAGGAAAAAGAAGGCGAATTTGAAAACAGAAGCGAGGCAGGCAATGGAGAAACGGTGCGGGAGAGGGACTGAGCCCCGAGGGAGGGAGGAGACGAGTCCATCATGGCAAGGCGTCTGCCCACGGTCGGAGCGATGAGCAGCAGCTGCCCTAACAAGCGCCGGGCTACGGCCGGGCCCACGACAGGCGCGTCTTCCTGCAGTGCCGCTATCAGCCTTGAATGACGAGCTAAGGAAGGAGGCAATCGACTGCACTGATGTTAGAACAGGAACCGGACACGTATGTGCAGAGCAGGAAAAGGACAGCGCTGGAAAGCGCAGGGAGGTCAGGCTGTCCTTTTAACGAGACACCACGCCAAGGCTTCACGAAGGGAGGGCCCCTTTCTTTCCGCTCCCAGTGAACCCCGTGGGCACAGTTCTCAAGGTGGACACCCAGCTACCCAGCTGTTGATTAGATTATGGGTCAATTTTAAAACTTGGTAGTTCAACATGACCTGCACTTAATGACGACGGAACTAATATTTGACTAGGAATGCTTGCCCAGTCTCCCAGGGTAGGAACAAGGGCTTCTAGGGCTGCTAGTTTTAAGTAAAATAAAGAACAGACCGTGTGCTAATGTCACACAATGTTCCAACTTCCTGTGACTGGGAGAAGGCTTCCCACAGGCAACATGAAATCCTTTATGGTTACAAATAAAGTTGTCCAGAAGGACCATTATGTTTCCCTATTTGTCTGAGTGAAAAACGACTTCTGAGAGGGTGGAAGTCCTGCCTCAGGTTTCTGACTGCTCGCTCTTGCTTCCCCGGAAGTGACCAGTTTTCAGCTTCTTAAAAACACCACGCCTGCCTCATGGCCTCGGCACGTGCCATGTTCCTGCCCCGGAACGCCATTTCTGCGCCCTCTACGGTGGCTGCGGAGAGGCCTGCCCCGGCCGCCCTGTCTAAAGCAGGCGCCCTTCTTGCTCCTTGCCCCTCTCCTCATCGCTAGGGTTTCATTTATCTCCTGCCTGCTTGCTTGCTTGCTGACAGTCTATGCCCGCTGGGAGCCAGGACCGTGCTCCCCACTGTGTACGCAGCCCGACAGCCCCTGGTATACAACAAGCGCCTTGACCATGTGAAAAAAGTGAATGCAGGAGACACGGGCCTCCCCGCCAAGGGAGCGCAGAAACCAAGCCTTTTCCCTTCCCCTCCTGATAATGAAGAGGAAACCAGACTCTGACAGCCTGGAACCGCCACGCTCTGGCTTCGGCAGACTATCCCAGCGGTCCCACTGCTGACTGCGGGCAGGTGGCCTCGTCCTCCCGGGCATAGGCAGCAGGAGCCTGGCTCCTCAGTGGTCCCTCGGTGGCCTTTCAGTTTCACGGGTGTCCTTGCCTTTCCTTCTCAGGGATCTCAAGAGGGCCGCAAGCCCATGATGTCAGTGTGCAAAGTTTCCACCTCAAGAGAAAGTTACAAAAGACCCCTCCCCCCTCCAAAATAGGCGATCTCGGATTTATTTGGAGGTATTTAAAAATTACTCATGGTGGTGGCTTTAAGGCAGTATAAGATTCTTCATTCACCCCCCAAAAGTTAAATTATATTCCATTATGTATTTAGTTGGACGTGAATTCTTTGGAAACTAACTGACCACATATATACAGGGTACAAGGGCACACTGAGCTAACTGGAATATTTACTTGATTTAAAAAGCACACTACAATATACAGATGATGTATTATAAAACTGTACACTTGAAACCTATATAATTTCATTAATCCATGTCACCTCAATACATTTAGTTAACAAAAATTTAAGCCTGTTCTCTAACTCTTTCAGACAAACAGTTTCTCCATGTCTTCTTCCCTTCCAGGCTGACATAACCTGAGCAAGAACGTCCAGAGCCACACACACATGTGACAGTTTGCCCTGCCTTCAATCTGACAAGATATTTCAAAGAATCTGACACACTCAATGCTCAGAAATTTGGTAAAGTTAACCTGGCTGGTGTGGCTCAGTGGACTGAGCCCCAGCCTGCAAACCAAAGGGTCACTGGTTTGATTCCCCGTCAGGGCACATGCCTGGGCTGCGGGTGTGCAAGAGGCAACCACACATTGATGTTTCTCTCCCTCTCTTTCTCCCTCCATTCCCCTCTCTCTAAAAATAAATAAATAAAATCTTTTTAAAAAAAATTAAATGACTACTAGGATTTTCGAAGCCTCGGTAGCTTTAAAGGCCATTTTTATTTTTAAGTTAACAACTGTGGAGGTCCCAACTCTGGATGCTCCCAGACAGCATGGCACAGGGACGCTGGCCCATGACCTCTCCGCCTCCGCTGCAGACTCTGGGTTTTCTGTATAGCCCACCAGGCCCAGAGCCTAGAATCGTGCCTTGTCCTGGGCAAAAGCTCATTAAATTCCCTCTACTCAAGGGAGTGAGTCAGACAGCAGGACTGCGGAGCCAGATGCCCCGGCAGCTAGCCAGGGAAGCCACAGCCTTTGCAGACCGCTTCCTACGGACCCGGCACTTTTACGCGTGTTGCCTCATTTCGTCTTCACGGCAGCACGAGTCAAGTACATGGCAGCACCTCACAGATGGGAAGACAAGTCTCAGAAGGCAGCCCTCAGCCGTCCCACAGGTACAGGGTCGAACTGTGGAAGCGGCCCCGAGCACAGCGAGCCGACTCCTGAGCCCACCCCCCACTCCTACACCCTCCACCACAGAGGTGCGTCAGTCCCGCTTCCCCGTCTCCAATTGCAGTCTCAGCCCGCCCTTCTCTCACTCAGAGAAGGCACTTCATAGAGATCTACTTGCTTCGATGATCTTATTTACGATTTTGTTTTATTCCTGGAAAGAAGACTCTGGTTACAGAGTCATGGGGCTGAGGTTGTCATCGAAATTCCCTCTCTTTACAGAGGAGGACACACAGGTCCCAGAGGAGCAGCTGGCTGTTCAGCAGCACCTAGCTGATGGGAGCCAGGCCCAAACCGAGGTCTCTTAGTTCATTACTCGGCACTCGCTTAACTACCTTGCCCATCTCCTGGTAACTTTTCTCACCAAGGGCACAGTGAATGCCTATTGTTAGGGCTGCCCAGCACCTGCGGTTTCTCCTTTCTCGGCGCGAACTGCAAGATGGGTGAGTGGCAGGGACCTCTCACCAAGTGTGGAAGCTTGGAAGGGGCTCCTGCCCCTTCTCTGTCAAAGCGATACAGTGTAACTGACCACAGGCTCCGTGTGTCCTGGAACACAGTGGGGTGACCCAGAAGCACCGGGTGGACTGGGTCAAAGGCCACACCAGCGCTGAGAGGCTGGACATGCTGGCACCAGCGGCAGCGGAGGCTTAACCAGACCACTCCAGAGACTGCGCCCTGCTCCCCCTGGCTCCTGCCCTGCTCTCCGGCCTTCCCCCCCAACTGGGAGTCACCCGATCCTCTTCAGATCGCTTCTGTCTGCCTTAAGGTAAGCAGAGGAACTTTCAGTTACTTTCAGTGGTTTGCAAACAAGTTTCCTAACAACTACCAATAACTTAAAGGAGCTCGTATCCTGATGTGCATCTATAGTAGCTGAAACTATACTGTCCTGATATCACTGTAACAAAAGTATAAAATCTTAACTATGTTGATTATATATTAATATAATAATAATACAGTATGTATATACATTATTAATCTTCTAATCAAACGATGCATTCTAGAAAGCCTTTCCATTTACAGAGCAGTTTAGGGGACAAGCATGTAACCAGTGCATTATAAACTCTGAAAAGGACCTACGGCTTTTCCTCTCCAATGACCAATGGATTTCATTTAACTTCCAAGCAAACCTCCATGTGTCTTTCCATCAGATAAAACCCGTGTTACATGATGAGAAGATTAGCTCCCTCTCCCGTTCTAACCTTTCCTGGCACAGAACATGAGGTGCCGACAGGGTCGCATGTTGGCAGCACCCTACGCCCCCTCACCCCCCCGCATTACAGAGCCACAGTCAATAAGCCCTTTCTAACTGAGTTTTTCTCTAGAGTGCATTGTCAAGGCTGGAATGCTTCTTGTGGAGGTGCTTTGCTTAAAGTATTCAGATCTCAGTGAGGACAAAAGATTCCAATAGAATGAAGAGTGAATATTTTGATATGCTAATTATGAAGAGGGAAAAAAAACCCTCCTCCTTCATACCTTACCAAACTGATGAATATTTTTAAACATCAAAAGCAATTAAAAAATAAGCCAAATGAAATCAGCATCTTGAGAACGAACGATCCAGCAAGCCCGTTTTAGTCCCCACGGAAAGATGAACACTATTCACGGCTGGTTTTTGACGAACACTCGCTCAGCAGCTAGGAACAGCCTCTCGCTCACCCCAGGGCTGGCTCGTCCCCACCCGAACAAGGGCATGGTGGGTGCTGACAGCCCTGCCACTGTGCAGTCTAAAGAGCGGCTTGTATTTGTTTGTTTGTTTTAGGTTTTTGCTGAGATTATAGCCTTTCTCTCTTTTTTTTTTTTTTTTTTTTTTGGTGTTGCCGTTACAATGATAGTACATGGTGTTCATCTCCTTTCATGTCCTCACGTCGGGCAAACAATTGGCAGTGGCTGCCTTCCCCATCCTGGCCAACCTTGATTTATGGAAATCTTACTGGCTCACAGAACCCAGAGACCTGGGGAGAGGGAGGGTTTTGAGACTCTGTCTCTTCTTTTTAAGGGCTATAAAATCCCTTTTCAAATAAAATCCGAGGGAACCCAATATACAGGAGCTGGAAGCTGAGCGATTCTAGGAGATGCCCTGCTCTCTCTCCTGAGCCCTTTCTATCAGCTCCCCAGACGTGTGCACGATCTGGCAACCATCCATGTGTTCAACTCCCCTCGTTTAATAAATGAAAAAATGGCTCACTCCACCGAGTCCACAGCGGCCCCAATATCATGAATTATCCAGATTTTCTGAGTGTTCCGGGACCACCATGCTCAGTTCCCCGGTCTCCTTGGGTAAATTAAACAGAAGACAACTTCTTCCATATGTAAAACCCAGAAATTAAGAACATAAGTGGCTTCTCATTCACTTTTTGCAAATCATTCCTGTACTTAAGACTCACCTGAAGTCAGATTAAAGCTGCCCTGTGGTTATTATTTAGCATTTGTAAAACTATGGTTTACAAACAGGCCTTATAATCATGTCATGAGGATAGGTCTGAAGGCACAGCCATTGTGGCCCATAACGTGCCGCGTGGACGAACACGCTTTAAGGAGCTGGAAGAGAATTACACATTCATGAGTCGGAACAGAGCCGATGTTTAAGAAAAGGAAGTAACAGGAGATGGGCTGAAGCAAACATCCAATCAAAAAGGGCTTTCGTAAAACACCATATAATCAGGAATAAGAAAGAGGAAGAGGAAACCGAAGAGCTGAGGGCAAAAAGAGGATTAGCTATAACCCGGCCAATGAGACTCTTTCTCCAAAGACACCGAAATAACGCCAGGAATAAAAAACCCACGCTTCTCAAGAGAATACAGCACATGAGTTAAAGCATTAACAACAATGTGTGAGAATTCTGTAAGAAGTGGTTTAAAAAAAACAAAAAAGGAAAGGATACATTTTAGAAGACCTTGGTTGAAAAAAGTTCGGCAAACCGGGAAGTCCAGACCTTTTACAACACGGGGCCCTGACAGCTGGACACAGAGGAGACAGAATGGAACAGACAAGATGTAACGGGCAGATTTAATCACAACGGGCACTTTTTCAAAAACTTCACACTTAGCCTATTTCTGAATCAGTGTGATTTGATTAGCAATTATTTTTGAATTATAATTTGTGTGTACCCTGGCTGGTTTGGCTCAGTGGATTGAGCGTCGGCCTGCGAGCTAAGTGTCGCTGGTTCGATCTTCCAGTCAGGGCACA
Source organism: Furipterus horrens (assembly GCF_987537825.1). NCBI lineage: Eukaryota > Metazoa > Chordata > Mammalia > Chiroptera > Furipteridae > Furipterus > Furipterus horrens. Next base: position 137,876,665 of record NW_028327177.1, on the reverse strand, counting down.
TCAGAGAAGGAAAACTCTGATTCCAAAAAAACCTCCGCTGCCTTGCGGCATACCTCTTCAGGGGAAAGGCTAGGGGGGTAAACCCCGACAGAAAATCCGGAGCCGGAGTCCCTAAGGCGGTTTGACGTTGTAGTCAACACCGGCAACTCCTGCGGCACACCTGAGGCCAAGCTGTATTGACTCCATCTTTCCCTTGGACCCTTCAGCTGTGAAGAGAGGGGGGGTCTGCTGCATGGGCAACAGCAGACCCTCCATATCACCCTGCCCAGGCTCTGTAGCTTCAGCTTCACTGGAGAGGACACTCCAGCGTCATCACAAGATGTCGATTCAACACGGGAGGAGACAGATACCGTGTCACTCCCGAGTCGGACTGCACAGCCATTCTCGGCGGTGCAGATAGACTCTTAAGAAGCTACACCATCGTCTCTCGAGACGGACGGCTGCCTTCCTTCCTTCCTTCCTATAATTTGTGTGTGATTTTTCTAAAACTTTTTCTTATTGCCAAGATTTCTTTATTTTTCTTAAAAAAAAAAAAATCATTTCAGTGCAATTGCTCCAAAGACAGTGTATACTTGAATCCTAATAAAGGAAAATCAATTCTGAAGGTAATCTAGATGTCCCTTCTGGAATATTCTAGAGAAATAAACTTTCTCTCATCCTAGTCTCATTCTCTTTTATGCACAAAGATTTCTACATTAAAAATCTCATTTGGCAGGATGTTTACCTCCCTCTGATAGCTCTATGTTCATCTTTCCTCTGAGATGTTTTACGTACGTCTAGAAATATCCATATGTTGCGGCATCTCAGTGCAAAACATTTATTTACAAAGACAGTCGCGCGGTCCAAGAGTGCCACTTCCAGCAGAAGTGCTGTTACCCCAGAAGGGAAATAATCATTTGTGAGCAAGGCATCCTGCTAATGAGGTGTGACCCGTCACCCAGGTGTGGACTCTGCAACAGCGGGGAGGAAAGGAGAAGAGGCCCCAGCAGCCCACACGGAGAGCATCTCGGGGCCATGCACACGTCCCAGTCGCCAGCAGGAAGAAGGGCTTTCCCTGTGCGACCACCAGGGTGGCCCCATGTGCCTGCTCTGAAGGAGAGGCTGTGGGGAAGCCTGAAAGGGCAGCGGCAGCCTCTCTGGCTGACGACATCTAACTCGTTTTGCCCTCGGCTTTTTCGTGAGCCTGCCTGGCTGCTCTCCGTACCCACACACCCCGACGCTGACAATGGCCACACTATCAGCCTTCCCCCCTCCTGGCCCAGGGAACCCACGCCGTCAGCAGCAGGACTGCTGTAATTCCACCACTTCCAGAGATGGTGCCCACCACCCTCCCTACGGTGCAGACGACAGAGGCCAACCTCTCCTAGCGACGGAGCCCCTGTCTGACGAGGCAGCTTGGTTCCCAGAGGTCAACCCACATCCTCGCGCTGGCCCTGGGTCCACAGGACAAAGCAGAGGCTGTAACGGCACCCAACAGGAGGGGAGGGAGGAAGTGACCGGCCACAGCGTGAACATCATACTCAGCCCAACGTGCGGCACTAGCGACCTTTGCCTGAAAAGGCACTTTTGTTCTGGGAAAGCACAAAATGGAGACAGCAGTCCCAGGGGACATTCTGCTCCATTACCTTCGAGCTGGAAGCCTGCCCACAAATTTAAAGCTTGCGAGAATATAAAACCATCCTTTTCCAAGACTCTGAGGTCGGAAGGTGTATGAATAAATGCCAACATAACACTGCTATTAGGCTGTTCGGTTTTATGATTATCAAAATGACAATAATCATCACGGAAAATCTGGAAAAGACAATTACGCATATCAGGTTAAGCACCCAGGGAGACCACTGTTAATGGTTTGCTCTCCATCTTCCATCCTACTGCTTCTCATCTCCCATTGATTCCATGATGCACATTTTCCCCACAAATGTTGACGCTCGGACATGTCTTAGAGTCAGCGGTATCTTTGACTGACAGCCTTTTTCTTTCTCAGCAGAGCATAATATTTAAAACCAGTGGTGTGTTAGACCCTGGCCAGGCAGCGCAGTTGGTTAGGGCATCATCCTGATGCACTGAGGTTGCAGGTTTGATCCCCTGTCAGGGCACATACAAAACCAACCAATGATGCATAAATAAGCAGAACAACAAAGCAAAGTTTCTCTCTCGCTCTCTAAAAAAAAAAAAAAAAATCAATAAAAATTTTTTAGTGGGGCTGGGGAGAGCAATGGGGGAAAGATGGGACAATAATAAAAAAATGAAGAAAAAAATTTTTAAAGAAAAACACCAATGGTGTGTTCGAATTGATCAAATATAGCAGCAGAGGGTACACCTGGGTGCACATTTTTACATTCTTAAGATCATGTTGTGACTATATTCTTCTTAACTGGAGTCTGCATTTTGCCACGGTTCATAACTTATTACAGCCTAGAAAGGATCAAATCTCTATTATAAGCAAACCTGACACGTAAAATTAGCCACCAGAAATAATAAGCAGAATATACAGAGAAATGGGAAGCTGCCGTGGAACACGGGCCCCTCCTGTAAGAGAACGCATTTTGAAGACACAGCACCACAGTATGGAGATGTATGTATCTGTCAGGGACCATCTGTTTCCTTAACAGCGGCGCAGCCACGGATTGGCTCAGGCCCCTGCTCTCTGAACACTGGGCTCCGAAGGCCCGAGGTAAAGACGGGGCGCTGGAGTAGAGAATCGTGATGCGGAACGTGACCCAGCTCCAGCCCCGAAAGGCCAGCAAGCCAATTTCGTCAGAAACAAACCAGAAAGCCTCTCATGGACTCTCATGGTCACATCCCGTGACCTGGCCGTTTGTGCCCTCTCCCTGGACCTATCACGTTTCCTAGCTCGCTAACACGCGACTGCCAGCCTCCTGCGCGGGGTGCTCAGACGCGCTCCGTTGCTTGGGAACCAGTACTTAAGAGCAGGCAGAAAGAACGCAGGTCTGGGACCCAGGGGACTCTACAGCTGGGCCCAGCTTTCCGCTTGGGGTGGTCTCAGTTATAACATGAAGGATGGGCTGGGTTAGTCATTTTTTAAGGACCCCTCAGGCTGGCAATTGGCCCCGGCCCCAGGCAGCAGGACGGGGAGAGGATGTGTGTTGCTTAAAATAAAGAAACACCTGATCCCTTTATTTTGTTTTCAGACATCAGATGGGTTTTGTAACTTCAAGCAGCAGGAAAGGCAGGCATGAGGCCCTTTGTTTTTTGTTTTGCTTTGTTTTGTTTTGCTTGCCGTTTGTTTTTCAGATCAGGGCAGGGACTTAAATGCTTGGGGGACTCGGAGCTCATCGTGGAGGAACCTGTTCAATGTCCCCTCAAATTTCTTCTAGGTTTAAAAATTCAAATGAGCCCTTAAGCTAGAGGTTCACTGGTAACCGTCACAGCCTTCCCTAGCACACCCGGGACCCCCACCTGCCCCGACAAGATGCTAACCCCTGCTCTGCCGTGCAGCCCAGGCTCACAGAGTTGCCCACTCGAGACCACACACGGATGGGAGCACGCTCTGTGCGCACACTCTGCAGGTGGGCGGAAGGCAGTCCATTCAGGGCGAAGAAATCTAATCGTCTCTGTTACCTGGGAAGCTCCAGAGGTTTCTAAATCCCACAGCCAGGCCCAGCCCTGCACCGGCTCTGGTGAATGGTCCCAGGCAGGAGCTCCCTTTGTGGCCCTCGCGGAGTGAGCCAGCTGCCTCCCGCTAGCTGGGGCTGGGGCTGGGACACAGGTCCCCCGATCCCTCCTGGTGGCCTTCTGCTGGCCTGGGAAGTGCTGGGAACCAGCGCCTCAAGTTGCCTACCTTCCTTTAACCTCTGCCCCCTCCCACGCCTGTCCACTCCCACCCACACAGCTTGAGGGGTGGACACGGCTCCCCCTGAGCCCCTTGGATCACCACGAGGAGGGGTGAGAGGTCAGGACCAGATGGAGGGTGGAGAACGGAGTTCACCCCTAGGCTAAGGAAAGAAAAGAGCCTGGAGAGGCGAGTTCAAAAGAGAAGACAGTAAGTGAGATGTTATGTTAAGAAGGAGCAGAATCTAAGGATTAATTAGCTTTGTGCGACAGGGAATCAAAACCAGATTAATTAGCTTTGTGGGGGCGGGAGCAGCCTGCTGTTTCTAGAAGAAGAGACAGGGATTAGGCAGGAAGCTCACTTGCAGGGTGCGTCCAAGGGCGGGTCCGAGAGTCCCAGCCGGGGTCCAGAGCTGTACAGGCGGGCGCTCTCTACGCTCAGTAAGTAGTTAATAAAATATTTTGACAGGGGGGAAGCATAAGGCCACCCAACCCCAAGTGACCGCAGGGGGACGCGGTGGAGCTGAAAGCAGTAATAGCTGTAAAGCCGCGGGGCTTCCCAGCAGCCCAGGGCGCCGAGCGTGACCACCACGGAACCTGGCCCTGGCGCACGTCTATCCCCACAGCCCTGCAGATGAGCCAACAGCTCACTAAACCTCTCTCACTGGCTCACACACATGTGCGGGCGCAAGCTGCCCACACAGGGGGAGGCCCGGGACCAAGGGCCTTTCTTGCAGACAGGGGGCGGGTGGGGCAAGTTGCCCACCTCCCTGACCAATCCCTCTGCAAAGCTTCCTGGGCAGAGCAGGGGTGACTCGGCTGCTGTCACGGGGACGTCTTTCCTGGCACTACCTGTGCGCCAGCCTCTGTTCCGGGGCCGGGGAGGGTCTGAGCCAGTCTGGGAGCCGGCCGCATCCAGGAAGCAGGACCCTTGGGACCAGACCAAGGCTGCCCAAGGGTCCCGGTTCCAGAGTGCAGGGGGCTCTCAGGCCCCCAGGGGTGAGGACTGGAGACTGGACCGGGCATGGCTGCTCCGCCATGGCTCCTCCTGCCCCAGCCTCTGCCGCCGCCTTCCCAAAAGGGCTCCCTGTGGCCCAAACAGGACCAATGCATGCTCTACTTGACCTGCAAGGTCACAGGTGAAAATCAGGGAGGACGGCATGGGTTGCTGGGAAAGGAGGGTGACTACCTCCCTTCCCCCCCAACTTCATAATGGCTCGTGGTTGCCCACCTGCTTCTTGCCAGCAGATTTCTACTTGGAAGTATTTGTGAGGCATGAAGTTCCCGCACGTCTAGGAATGCTGCGTCACAGACACTGCATTTCTTGTCTTCCATCCTGTCCTCCGAGATGCCTCCCCACCCCTGGGCAGACCCGGGGCTCCTCCTGGTCCCCTCCTTGCACTCTCCTGCAGCGTGACAGTGATCCCATGGGGCTGTGAACGCTGACATGTGCCACTGTCTCCCACGTGAGCCTCCAGGCTTCGTAAGAGCAGGGACCTCAGCTTTTCTCCTCTGTGTCCTTAGCAACTAGCCCAGGGTCTGCCCAGGCACTCGGTAACACCTGGGGAAAGAGTGAGCGAATTCAGGCTACCTGCGAAGCGGTATAGACGGCCGGTTACCAGTGGGAGCGCCTGGATTTGAAATCCAGTGCTGTTACTTATTTCCACGGTGAGCCTAAGTTTCCTCATCAGGAAAATGGGGATAACTGGAGGACCCACCCTCAAAGGGCTAATGTGAGGGTTAAATGAGATGGTGAATGAGAGGCCTGAGCCCGGATCAGAGAGGGGCAAGTGGGGAGGAAGTGGAGAGCGACCCCAGTCTTGGCCAGGGAATTCCTGAGAACGTGGCGACCGTAATCACCCATGTGGGTTTGACTGCGCGCCATCGGGGTGTGGTTACGTCCATCGCAACACCAAGAAGAGCCCAGGAGTAGCACCCCAGCAGCCGGGGCCCGTGAGGACACAGCCTCCGGGGGCTAAAGGAGGCAGTCGCAGAAATCAAAAGCAGCATCTATTAGAAGAGTTCAAATGGGAGGCCATCGCTCTGTCTTGCCTTCCAATTGTCACCCTGCTGTCAGGAAATGAGCCATTCGGAGCCTTTTGCTTTCTGCATGTAAGTCTCCAATCCCCCTCTCTCCTCCCAGCACTGCCCACGAGCTTCCTCCCACACGGTTCTGCCAAGACTAATTCACGTCCCTCAGAGACTCCTCTGCAAGCCTCCTCGTTCCCGGAGCGCGTGGCTGAAAGCACTTTCATGTCACACTGAGCAAACAAGCCTGGGAATGCTGGGAGGGGGGTCAGGGGAGAAAAATCCAATACATCACAGAACAGCCTCAATAAAGGGATTTGTATCTTTCAGGGTTCCCTGTCATTTTCACATCAGGCATCGTCTTTACGATTTGAAAGTTAAGTGAATGAAAGAGGGCTTCTCCACAGCCACGCTCCCGAGCAGACAGACCACCACCTGTACAGATGCAAATACAAAGCGCACAACAGAACGGTGGTGGGCACAGCTCGCTGGCCAGCCCAGCACCCACGCCCCACTCTCTTCCCCCAGCCATCTCGACTACAGAGGCTAAAAAACCCGAGCCTGCCTTCCTAGTCTCCCTCGAAGTTGGGAGCAGCCTTGTGACACAGCTGGGGCTGAAAGAACATCAGCGGACTTCTGCTGAGGGTTGCCAAGAAAGTTCTCGCTTTCCAAGTAAAAGAAACAGTCAGTCACCCTGCCCCGTCTGCTTTTTCCTGTCCGGAATAAAAATGTGATGTCTGGGGCTGCAGCAGCCATTCTGCAACCCTGAGGCAGGAAGGAAAGGCCAAGAGAACCACAGAGAGGCCATCTCAGAGGCCTATCCCAGTTCAGTCCAGCAACTGGAACTTCACAGGCGGGAAAAGTAACTTCCCATTTGTTTAATGTGGGCTTTCCGTGACTTGTGCCTGAAAGTGTTGCTAACCGATTCACTGTCTCAGCCTTATATATAGTTATTTATAATTCAACACCATTATTTTAATACCAGGGTTTCAAGTAGATGTCCTATCTCATTTAATTGTCTTTGAAGTTCAAACCCATTTAGCCAAGCACCTATTACTGGCACATCTCTACTCCAATGTCTTAGGGCCACTGCAGGCGGAAGGGCCAGGACATTGTCTTCTCCAGAACTCCCTATCCCAGTAGTCGCGTCATCATCCACTTGGGGTTGAAGCCAGGGTTTTTCTTGATGACACTGTCTCCTACACGTGCTCGTCCGGTATGTCACCAAGCTCTACAGATTTCACCATCTGGACATTCTTCTGCCCTCCCTATTTCTCCCCGTTACGCTCACCGAAGTCTAAGCCATGTGCACCTGAGCCATTGCAGTGGCCTCCGCACTGGTGACTCCTGTATCCTCACCTGTCCTTTCCACAGGGAATGTATAAAAACACGCATCTCACCGTGCCAGTCCCTTCCTTAGAGTCCTTTAACAGTTTCCCACACCCACCACGACAAAGTCCAAATTCCTTAAGAACTAAAAGGCTTTGCCTGACCTGGCTCCCACCCAGTGCTCCGGCTTCTCCAGCGCTACGAGTCTCTTGTCTTGGCTCTCAGTTTCCACAGTACTGACATTCTTTCAGCTTCTCAAACCTGTCACACAGATTTGTTTTAGGGCCATCGCACATGATTGTTCCTTATTTGGGGGGTGGGGGTTCCCTTCCAGCTTTATGGCCTACTTTACCCTTACTCCCCTCTCTGCATCCCAAACAGTGAATTTTCCATTTCAGATATTGTATAATTTTCTGTTCTAGATTTGCAATGTTTTGTTTTTTAATAGTTTCCATTTCTCTTCAGAGATTCCCAATCTGTTCATTCATTATGACCATCTATTCCTTTAAGTTTCAGATCATTTATATAATAGATGACTCTGGCTTTGTTTCCTAATTCCAACTTCTGGGTCATCTCAGGATCGATTTCTACTGGGCTGCCTTTTTTATTTCTTGATGATGGGTCACAACGTGCTGATTCTCTGCAAGTCTAGTAACTTTTTAATATATGTTGATCATCCCAGATGAAACCAGCCTTGCAGGGAGTCTGGAGTGAGTATGTTGTCTCCCTTTAAAGATGTTGAAAGTCCCTTTTGAAGCTATCAGGCTTAATTTTTTCTTTTTTTTTAATTAAGGTGAGTCTGTTTTGATTTTGTCCACATTCCTGGGGTGCTATCTGTATGTCTAATATGTGGCTTTTTGGGTGTCAAGTGTGCACTTCCGGCTGGGCCATTACTCCAAGGTCTCTGGGCACGGTGCTGCCGCTGGTACCTCTGTTCTCCTCTCAGTCCCACAGCAACCATTTCCTGTTCGGCCTCATGGAGTCTTGCCTTGTGCAGCCCTCGGCCGAGAACCTGCAGTGAACACGGATTTCTGCCCACACTCACCGCTCCCACCACTCCCTCTTCTTCTGATTTTCAGGGCAAACCAAGGGCTGACCTCCAAAACAGCTTTTTCAATAAATCTGCACAGGAGTTCGGCAAGAACCAAGCGAGTCGCCATGGTAACTAGCATTTCTGATGAACAGTTGAAAATTCACAGCTGACAGTTTAAAGAATAATGCCCCTCAGTTAGGTTATTACATTTCCAACTTGAGGCAGAGGTCAAAACAAAAGGACTAATTAGGTGGCTTTACAACAGTGCCCATTACAGTCACCTGACCAATCCCTGAAGTGGCCTGGCATCCCTCCCTGGAATGAACCCCAACTGTCAGCAGACAGGGGCCCCCACTGCCTGGGATGTTAGAAAAAACAACGTCCTCAGCTTGGTCCTTCTCACTTGGACTCTCAATATTAACGCGTGCTGAAAAGGAGCAAGGCACGGTGTTAACAAGCTCTAACGAGTTTTCAAAATCCATTCTGCATGAATTATAAGGGAAAAACGGCCTCGTTTAAGAGGTGTCTTCTGAGTGAGAAAATTGGGGGCCGTATATCGATATGGCACTGGTACTGTGAGCTGGTGTACAGCCGTTCTAACTCAGCCAAGTTCTGTAGCGATCAGAGGTTATTTGTAACGCTGTGCGTCCTTTGCACATAAGTACAGTATCAGATCTGACCCAGAGTCCTTTGCGCTAACCCCAACAGTGCAGCCCACGGGTTACTATGGAAGAGTACAGACACCCTTCTTTCGGTGACCACCACAGGGGAAGGACTGCCATGACGTATTGTCATAGCCTTCAGGATACGTTCACCTTCCCAGATCCTGCTTTCGTCCAGCCTTACGCTAACGAATACAGAGACTGTCGGAATGCTGTGAGAAGGGCCCCTGGTTTGACCTAATCATCGCTCTCTGGAGCTTCAGGGAGTGATCCCTCAGTTCTACATCCTGAAACCTGGGGCTCAAAGAACACCTTGCCCAGAGCGGTTCTGGCACACCCGGAAGAGGCTGTGTTGCCCAGGCGCTTGGTGATTGAAGCAAGCCCCTCTTTCAATGGTTGGCTTTGCCTTGGATCTCTGGACATACAGAGCCAGAAAGCACCTTAAAGACCTCTTTGGTCCCACCCTCTTCTTCTACTGATGAGGAAACTGAGGCGCAGGGACTCACGCCAGTTGACACCATTAATCAGGGACAGAACGAGAGTCAACATCCAGAGCTTTGGTTCCTGGCTTAGTTCCCTTTCACTCAGACGTTCCCTCACAGAGACCAGCCAACTCTTCACCCCTTTTAGACGGCCTTCTCTGGGCCCTCTGAAATGCCATTCTGCCTTTCCGAAGGTCTTACTAGAGCCCCGCGGATGAAGGTACTTATTGCCATCATAGCTTTATTGCTGATACAATTACGGGTGGAGCTGCATGGCTTTTGGCCTCGGCGGCAATGCAATGATTGACTGGGAACGATGACCCGCCACCCTGAGGCCCAGGTGGCTCCCGTCTGCACGGCCACAGCTCCAAGAGCCCTTCCTAGAGTTCAGCCCCAGCCTGAGGGCCTTGCTGTGGCCTGCCGACACACACGGCACTATTGGGGAGCCTTCGGGCCGACACTCACCTTTGCGTACGCAGTTGTCTTAATAAACCACTGTCGGAGGTACTTCTGCTCGACCTTCGCTCCAGAACGCCACGAACGACCATGTTCATCCACCTGCTCATTGGCCAGCACCGTCTGATCCACCGGGTCCCAGTTAACCAAGGCCTGTGGTAGTTCAGGAAACAAAACGGTGCAATCCGGTGAGCACGCTGAAGGACCACTTCAGGGCTCTCGTACGTGAGAGGCTTGTGAAGGCAGCATCTCTGCTCTGAGCCTTGAGGGCCTCCCCGGGCGGTGCTGCGCACCGGGGAAACCGCGAGCAGCCGCAGAGAAGCACAGTGAACGGCCTCGAAGCCTTCCTCTTGTTAGCGGTCCCCCGGGAAGGAAGCCCGTAAGCACGCATCTCACTCAAGTTTGGTATGTTCTTCCCTAAAAGCATGAACTCGCAGATTGGAAACTTTCGTAAACAGAGGAAAAGAAGAAACCAGGGTATCCAGAACTTAGCAGAAATCGGTTATTTTAGGGAAAACAAATGTATTTATTTTAATATAAATAGCTTACTATTACTGAGCGATTATCACGCACTAGACCCTGGGCTAAATGCCTTCCTAACGCTGGCTGTTCTCATCCTCACAACCGCCTCTTAAGGTAAGAATATTGTTATCTGCATATGGCAAAGGAGGAGACTGAGGAACAGAGAGCTTAAGTAACCTTCCTAAGGTCACACAGTCAGTAAGGGATGGAGACAGGGTCGGAACTCAGGTCGCTAGGAACTCTAAGAGTTGTTTGCAATTTTTAAAAACTTCTATTTAAGTTAACATGTCACAATAGAGTAATGTGAATAAATCTCAAGTGTATAACATGATGAACTTCTACCACAACTCACATCAAGATACAGAACATTCCCGCCATTCCAGGCAATTCTGCTATATCTTCTCCCAATCAACGTCTGCCCCCCAAAAGGGAACAGTATTTTGAGATCTAGCTGAATAGTTTCATCTCGCTGATAGAACCTGCAATCTTCACCAGTGTGAAGCTTCCCTCCACAGAGTTCTACTTTGTGTCTATCTTCCCTTAAAATAAACACCTCTGCCCTTGACATTCATTCCTTTACTACGTTTAGGTACAACTCAGGACAAAGAAGGAAACTAAGCACAGAGATGTGTGTTTGGGCGCTGAAATGTCCTGGCTTGGCACACAATTTTTTTTTTTTTTTGATAAGCAATTCTAATCAAAGATTGTGCTGAATGTCATCTCTTTGCCCCGCCAAATCCTCTTTTCATCCTCGTCTGCACCCCTGGAGCCTGCCCTGCATGCCTTGGCCTCTGGCTGGGTTCAGCCGATGCGCGGCACCCTGCCTTCCTCTCAGCTCGGCAAGGCTGGCACACAGAAGCCACAGCCCCTGCCGGGCAGGCCCCTCTCTGTCACAGCTACCGCCCTCCCAGCCCAGGGGCTGCTCCCTGACATCGCCCCTTAGCCCGGGGTGGCAAACACTTCCTCCTGTTGCCAGCGACAGGGCTTGCCCATCCCTGCAGGTTTCCGGAAACTCACACAGAAACAGTCCCTGTATTACATGGTTCCTTTCCCTCGTGCCCTCTATTTCCTGCCGGGACCCTGACTGATCCAGAGACATATCTAAAAATTACATCAACAGTAGGCGTGGAGGACAGGTTAACCCAGCTGTGCGTTGTGACGTTCCAGCTGAAAAGGAGCATCTCCACTGGAAAATGTAAGCCCACCAGGCCTGGAGCCGGAGTGGGAAAGACACACAGTGGAGGGTTCTCTCCCTCATTCTAAAGCCCCCAAAGCCTTGAATCCATAAATAAATAGAGATCGAATATAAACAGAAGTACCTTAGACATAAAAACTTTAAGCTAGCAAACCAAGGGTAATTTACTTACCTATTATTATTGCTCTATATTATGGGCTGGGAGGGATACCACTTAAAATAAATAACGTGAGAAGAAAGAGCCAAGTATTGTTTAGTATGGTGGAAAGCTCTTTCAAGAGGCAGCCCTCCCCCCAAAAAGGGCCACATGGAACTAAACTGTATACTAAAACATAAAGAGGAGAAAAGAGCCCTCGATGCCCCCAGCTGTGCCTCCCGCCTCCTGCAAAGCTCAGAGGAAAAGGCCAAAGGAAACACTCAATATGCAGAGTGCGAAAACGAATAAGACTTTATTTTCTTATCAATATTTCCCGTGGCCTGGCGCCTCTCCGGCTCTGGGTTACAAACTGCAATGAGGAAGACGTGTCCCTAAGAGGTTGACACATTATAATAGAACTCTGGTGTTGAATGGAAGACAAATAAAAGCAAAACACAAAAGCAATTTTTTCCCCCCAGTGGAAGTCTCGGGGGAAGAGGAAAAACACCAAAGGAAACAGCATTTCAGATCAAAGATGCATCAGCTGTGAGAACCCACTCGCATTTCTTCCCACGGCCATGATCCATCTCAAGCACAGACACGCAGGGCCCGGGCTCAGCATTTCTGCAGGGGGTTAACCCAGGGGTGGCCAAGATGCGGGGCCCAGGGGTCTGGGGAGCACAGCACTTGCAGCCTCTCGAAGCACTGGTGTTGCTCCCCAAATCCCTTTCCCAGTCTTCCCGCTCATACAATGGTCTCGACCACAGAGCTTCCCGTGAAGCCAGGTCTTCTCTATACAGCGGTCCTGGATTTTCACGTGTGAACATATACTTTGACGGACACCATGATTTCTCAGCGAGCAGAGTCTTGCTGCACAGATCACAGTTTCTGAACGACCTCACTGGCTGCCGCGGATGTTCTCTGTCGCCTCCTGAAGCCAACTCCAGGCTCCTCTGCACTTAAGTAGCCTTACTGGTAAGATACAGCCTGTATCTGCATTTTGAAATCAACCTCCAGTCAACACTGAAGCATTAAAACCCTTGCAAACATACTGAGCTCCAGCCTCCCCCGGAACGTTATCTGGCAACGTCGGGAGTGAGCCATGCCAAATAAGAGAACTACCCTGCTGATCAAGGTTTCAACATCAGGAGCAACTTTTTTGTCCGAGTGATGTAGGGGGAGCTCTTAGAAAGCACTTTAGAAACGCAGACCATAACACCACTAGGCTCAGAGGTACAGGCGACTGTGGGCCCCACTGGGGACGCTTGAGGTGGTACCATCCTGACTCTGGGTCCTGTGACACAGCAGCTGCGCTGCCCACTGCCCCACAGGCCTCCTGGGCCAAACCTCAGCCCTTCTCATCTCAGGCTGCCAGTCCCTTCTAGATCACATGCTCCATCGCATGCTTTTGTCTCCTGGCCAATACATTGCTCCACAGGCCTTCGGCTCCTCTCCATTGTTTTCCTTGCTTCTTCCTCCTCAAGCTCTGCTTTGCTACCACCAAAGACCTTCTCTGAGCACGCTGTCATGCAGCTTCAGCTTACAGAAGGCTGGTAAAGTCTATGACTGAGGGGATGGATTTTTCTCAAAGTCTCATTAGCTTTTTTCTTGACAAAAGCACGCTTAATTAAGGAACACCACATAGATCTTATTAAAGGCTGTAATTCTCAAAATCGATATTGCTCCGTTCCATCCAGAATGGGCCTAAATTTGGACTGAGTCCAGGGGAAGGTGGAGAGTCCCCAAGGCTACTACCACCAGCTTCCACAGCTGCGATGGGGCAGTGGGAGAGGCCGTTTGTGCCTGGCGCGTCCTGCAGTGTGTTTCCTGGAAAAGAGACTGCGTTGCAAACCTAGTTATATTGTTTTTATGCTGTCAAGGTTTAAAACGTTTTTCTTTTATTCTGAAATTCAAGTTGAGCTTTCTGCATTTGTCTCTATATTGATTCCCAAACACTGCAAACTTAAAACATAATGATTATGTAAATACTATTCATTTTAAGACCAAGCAGTGTGATGTGGCCCAGAGAACAGTAAATGTAATTCAATGTCGTTAAATCCCTCTGGTTGAAGGAGAAAGTCTTTTCTACTCATGATTTGTGAATTTTCTGTGTTGTCTAATAGAATGTTCTGTGATGATATTCTAGATCTGTGATGTCCAATATTAGCTATAAGCACGTGACTGAGGACCTCCATCTTCAATATTAATTGATCTTAATTACTTTAAACTTAAATATGGCCCTGACTCACATGTGGCTCAGTGGGTTAAGCAACGCCCTGCAAACCGAAAGGTCTCAGGTTTGATTCCTGGTCAGGGCACATGCCTGGGTTGGGGGCGTGCGAGAGGCAACTGATGGATGTTTCTCTTGCACACAGATATTTGTCTCCCCCTCTCTCTCCCTCCCTTCCCCTCTGTCTTAAAATAAATAAATACATAAAATCTTTAAAAATAAATCAACACCACATGTGTCAGTGGCTCAAGTACTGGACAGCGCAGTACGAGGCCTCTGTGATGCTCTCTTCCCCGCCCAGCCCCCTCTTGCCTAGGGAGTGTCTGCTATTAGTTAGCTTCTGCCACAACCGCTATATGTAGGCACTGGGACAGTCGCTCTTTCAACATCACCGCTGTCTTCCCAAGACCCCGCAAGAATGGTGTTATCACCCCACGGAGAAGACCAAGAACAACAATTCCTAGAGGTTGTGACTCAGCCGGCACGCAGCCGGGAGAGGCAGCTGAGCCAGGGTTTGAGAAGCCTGCATCCCTCCTTCACCTCCTCCTTGATCTCAGAACAGGCACCAGACGCTGTGATGGGCTGGGAACTGAAGAGCGAAGGGCCCCAGCCCTGTCCCGGAGGCACCACACTAAGCCAGGCAGTAGTTACCGTCTGCGTCTGCTGTGACTGATGTCACAAACTTGAGGCAGTGTTCATTTTCACAGCTACTGCGCAAACAGGGTTTCTTTGTTTCTTATTAACAATGATGTGTCCTAAGAAGAGGGAGGAAAGGTACAGAATTTTTTAAGTGCAGCTAACTTGAACTTACCTCCTTCTGATAGGCCAGTCCAGCATCATAGAGTTTAATAAAGAGGTACTGGGTCCATTTATAGTAATCTGGTAAACACGTAGTAATTTCCTGCCAAAGAGGGGGGAAAAGTCACATGTTGGCCATTGTAAACACTTCCCCCCACGCAACGCATGCATCAGCCTTGCAATTCATTTTTGAAAAGCAATTATATTGCAAACATTTGACCAACGTATATTTTCCACCTATTTGTAAAGTGAGGGAAGAGAGGCGTCACTGAAATGCCACTCCCACCGTCCCCGGGCGCGTTTAATGGTGAGAAAATCGATGTGAAGTCCTCTGCACACCCCCTCCCTCCACCCAAACAATTAACAGGTGAAATTACAATACACTGTACAAAACCGGGTACTGCCACTTTTTGTCAGCACAAACGTACTTGGGAGGCCACCACGCTGATTCATGACTGTCGTTCGTTTTCAAAGCAATCACAAAATTCAAGAGGAATATTTGCCTGCTTCCCTACGATCCTCATTTGAAAACAAAACTTGTGTTTCCACATATAACAGGCTTCCTTCCATTATGTGAATCAGGCCGGTGCCTCCTTAGGAAGACCCACTAAAAACATGATCAAATATTAAACTTAGTCCGTGAGAAATCACCGGGCTAGTGTTTCCAAGCCTAAACCAAAGCGTCCCAAAATTTACTTTCTGTCCTGAAAACACATTTGCTGTAGAATCTTTAAAAACAGATTTTTGATTAAGCAACCTCTAAGGTTTATTTTTATTTTTATATGTTTACTTTTTAAATTTAATGTGTTTTTTCCATTACCATTTATTCCCTCCCCACCCCCTTTCCCCTCCACCCACCTGCCGCTGCAATCACCACCCTGTCGTCCGTGTCCATGAGTTCTTCCCTTTTTCTTTTTTGCTTGATACCTCTACCCCCAACACCCACTCCCAGAGCTGTCAGCTTGCTCTCTAATTTAAAAAAACAATGTTTTCTAATCCTCACCCGAGGACATTTTTTCATTACTTTTAGAGAAAGAGGGAGGGAGGAATAGAGAGAAAGAGAGAGAGGGATAAGCATCGATGTGAGAGAGAAACATTGATTGGTTGCTTTCTGTACGTGCCCCAACTGGGGATCGAACCTGCAACCCAGGTATCTGCCCTGACAGGCGATTGAACCGACAGCCTTTCAATGTATGGGATGGTGCTCCAGCCAATGGAGCCCCATTGACCAGGGCCCGGGCAGTAAGGCTGAGTGGATGAAGCCATGAAAGCATAAAGACCTCTAACTCACACCGCTTCTTTTCTAGCTGTCTTCTTCACAAACCAGCTAATGGAGGACCGGCGGTAGGACCGGGAACATTCCAAATGATTCCATTCATTATGGGCTATCGACAGAAATGCCACGTCTATGACAAGTGCAAACAACTCAGCCTTTCTTCAGGGGCCTACAGGAGGGGAGAGCTACCACCCATCCGGGAGGGCGAGTCTGGCAGGAACTGGGCAAGGGGCCTGGGGGACGTGCGGTGCTCCCAGGGGGCGATTTCTCTTATGTAAGACTCTCATGCATGGTGTCCTTTGTGTGCTGACTAATAAACACAGCAGAGTAATAACTACTAGCAAACAAAGAACTCTGATTACCAGCTCCACACTCACCTCCCCCTCCCCTGCAAGGCAGAGAGTGAATAAGCAGCCTGTCTAACAGCTTTGCCCACACTGCGCTGTCCCCCAGAGCGGCCCCATGTCATGCCGGAGCTGGGACGCTGAGCCGCGTGCATGACAGCCAGTCCCAGGTTCCACGGACACCCGGTCGGCAGGAGCTTCACGCACAAAGTACTACTCCACCAACTCAATAATTGGACCCACTCCCTATGATGTCCAAATTCATCCCCATCCCTGGATCTTTTCCTCACCAGCTGCCCACCCCCGGGGGCAGAGCACAGTTTTCAGACAAGCAACTGAAAAACCTGCTTTTCTAACAAAAGCCAGCGCAGGAGCTCCGTCTGGTCTGTTCCCTTTTGTTCATCGCTGCCTGCTCAGGTCCTGGCACATCGAGGCACCAAAATTATTGCTGAATGAAGAATAAACTAAACAGACACAGGAACTCTTGCATATGGAATCGAACTTGTATCCCTCACGTAGGTTTCATAAATGAAATTCAAATTGCATTATAAGTCTACAAGGTGAGCTAGGGGAGGAGATTCGAGATGCGGTAACAATGCTCCCACATCTTGTCATTTGTGGATTTGTTTGTTTTTCAAAATTCTTATTCATTCGAAGTTTAATGAAATGTATGAAGCAAATATGAAAAAAATAATGGGAGTTGTTAAATTTAGGGGATAATAGTTTTGCTTTCTCTACTCTTCTGTATATTCGAGTTTTTCATAATAAAGTATGAAAATACTTCTAATAAATGTATAATAGGCATGTATGTGTTTTCTCAGCCCTGAATCTGCTTCCGTAGAAGTAGCAATGGAAAGCATTATTATCTTCATCTAGGTTTAAGGTTTTGAAAATCACTTTTACCTAAAATAGAAGGAGGATGATAGATCCAGGCAGGGGAGAAGAGATGGTTATCCAGCCGAGCATTAGCCTACTTGCAGGCCACATGACCGCAGGGGCGCTCTGGCTCCAGGGGGACACTGAGTACGGGGGGGTGGGGGGCAACTGCAGCCCCTTCCCCCACCTGCCTTAGGTCTGACCTGTGCTTTTACATCGGGTTTCTGCATGTCATCTGAAGAAAAGTTACATCAGCTGCTGCAAGGGTACAGCCTGGAAGCCAGTGCTCCAGGATCATTATTCCGCCCCCGACTGTGGAGGAGAGAATGTTCCGGGATGTGACTGGGGCTAAACCTGAGAGCTGGACCTGGGCCAGGAGGGGAGAGAGCTCGCTGCAACCCCCCTTACAGACCGTCTGAACGGAACTGACGCTTATTCTGGTATAAGTCAGCACCCCTCCGCTGCCTCCTGCGACGTGCTGGCTCCCGGCACGGGCTCTTGTCCTGACCTGGTCGCACGCTCAGTGACTTCCATACCTGCTAGCACTCACGTACTGGTACCTTTACCCTACATAATTCTTCAGTGCCTGCCAAGCAACACAATGAGCCATTTATTTTGTCTTGCGGCCACCCAAGACATACCTCATGTGTGAGTTTCCCTTAATAAACTCTATCAATTGCCAGCTGGAGTGGCAGCCTCTCTTCCGTCTTTCCCACCCTCCCTCACGGAGGTAGTTTTCAGTCCCAGGGGTCTCTCCGGTCTGCATTCATGAATATCGATGGCTTTACTTTGGTGCATTTTTACTGTAAGTGCCGGTGACACCTGCCCAGAGGAAGCTGGGAACGCTCCTGCTAATTTATTCCCATCCACTGTCCCCCATCAAGGCCCCACCAGGACCTCAGTATTGTCCACCCGGTGAGGAAATGACAAACTAGGTGCCGCAAAAACCCCCAGGAGTCCAGGCTCATGGGAACCATAAACGTGGTGGGGAGAGACCCTGCTCAGAAATGCATTTTCTGAAAATATCAGAGAATACTTCTGGAATTTTCCTTCATCTGCTGATTTAAACAAACAGACAAAAAACAAACAGCTATTTCTAGTCTTCTAATGCCTCAACTCAGTAAAAATCACCAACATCTTTCTGAAATTAAAATGCTTAAAAGCTTTGGCTTTAGTCTGGCTAGAAATTGAGATGCCCCTTTTCACATTTTCACTGGGAGCTCCTTACTTAAAACCCAGCTCTGCAGACAAAGGTCTTCTGAGGTTTCAACACCCACAAAGGTGTTAACAGTCCTTCCATTATTTTCCTAAAGTAGGATTCTCAAGGCGGAAACTTTTGTTCCTCAAGGACAATCGGTAATAAATACCTGGAGACATTTGTGTGGGAGGCTGCTACCAGCACAGTGAGTAAAGGCCAGGGATGCTGCTAAAACCCTACAAGACACAAGGCGGCTTCTAGAACAAAAAATCACCCAAGTTCAATAGCACCTGAGTCCGTAACCTCAGCCTGATTAAGGGGCCAAGCAACTTTCTGGAGACACTCCATAAAAAGGGACAAGACACCCCTGGGAAAAGTGGCAGTGCCAGCCAGGTTTCCCTTCTCCAGCTGGTGTGGCCCCATCTCTGTTGAGTACAGGGTGCAGGGTACTCATTCCGGGGAAGCTCACCCCTTCTCCCAACCAGGGACCAGCCCGAGGAGACCCGGCAAGTGAGCGGGCGCAGGCAGGTACAACTCCGCACCCCGGTAATGCATGCATAACTCTACTCTCTGGGAATGAGTGATTGGTTTTACTCTCTAAATTTTAAATCATTTAATATGCCTCCAAGCAGCTGTCTGACTTAGAAAATCTCCTGTAATAAATTCACATAATAAATTTCTCATTTTGAAGTTAGAGAGGCATATCGTTTTTCTGAATACAACATTAGCTTACTCCCTTCTATGAAAAGGTTGTTGACCATGTACGTGTTGAAAGATCCTCTGCTGGAATCCAGCCCACGGCACCTAAATGTCCTGGCCCAGCCCTGCCTGTACCCCAGGGGGAGCCCAAGGTCTGTGGGGTTTGGGAATAAACTGGGGCTGTTGACTCTGCTCCAAAATCCCTTTTCGTTCCTGTGCTTTCCTTTCGCTGATTTCCAAATAAGCCAACACCTACATTAATACACCCTTGTCTTCAAAACAAAAAGTCAGGTAGCTCAAAGTTATAGCTGCAAAAGCAACAGCAATTTGGCCACATGCACCGAGGGCCACGTAAAGGTGCAAACTTTTCTATCTCCCTGAGCTCTAGAGAGCGCAATCTACCTGCTGGGAGACCAAGTTCACGCACGTGGGACCCGATCTAGAATCGTGCTCCCACACTGCAATTTCCCTTCTGCAAGGCCTGGTTTTTAGCAGGAAAAACGTGTAACACATTCACAGCCAAGCACAGAGCCCAAGACAGAAGGGGCGCCCGCTCAGACACAGTGAGTCCTAACACATCACCACCGTCTGAGACTGGCCACCCACACCTCCGACTGCACAGCGTCACAACCAAGCAGCCTCGCCCAGGGCCCCTGCAGCACCGCGGCGCAGCAGTGATGAGCTGCAAGGCCTCCTTTCCTGCCCCCGATGTCAAAAGCACGGGGCTGTGCAGAGAGAGTCAGACATCGGTCCCCTCGGGGGCACCTCACTGAGGTCTCCGCAGGCTGACACTCCTCGCTCCAGGAAGCGTCTGCAAGTGATCTGAGGGAAAGGCAGTCAACTCTGGGGCCATTGCACTTGGGTTCAAGTCCTTGCGTCACCGTTAGCTTTGTGGCCACAGCTAACGGTCCTTATCTGGAAGCAGGGGTAAAGAGGCCCACCTGAGAGGGTCACTGTGAGGACAAGCGTCATAATGTATGTAAGGCATGTGCTGGGCACACAGCAGGGATTACGGTGCCACTTCCCTTGACTTGTTCCAGGTGAGGGAGGCTGGTTTCATCATCATGCCACTCAAAGGGGCGGGCTGAGGCCCCCGTGAGGCTCCTGGAAACAGGAGAAAGGGAGAGGCAAGGGATGGGAAAGGGAAAGTCACTGTCACTACCCCTCACCAAACATCCAGTTCTCACTGAAAAGCAACGGCGCTTACAAGAGAAAGACCCAAACACGCGGCCTAGATGGAGAAATTCACGGAAGGCCGCTCCCAGTCACCACTGGTGACAGCGCATCACTGGGAGTGCCAGCTGGTGGCCTCCCGCCCTCGGCCTCGGGTCCCCGCAGGACTGAGCTGCGGCGTCTCTGCTTCTCGGTACAGTCCCTGGCCCCTGCTCACAGAGCCGCTGCCAGCACTCAAAGCCGCGTGCGTTTGCTTTGCCTGCAACCTCACATGACTCAGGGCAGCCGTCCGAATTTCACAAAGGGACACAAATGAAAACCTGAAGCAACGTGTTGATTACGTCACTTGTTCTGCCGCCCGGCACACTGAAGAGTCAATGCCTTCTTCAGAACGGTGAGCGGCCACCACACGTCCCAGTTCCCGGGGACACGGCCTCGCCGGCCCCGCTCCTCGGCCTCACCGTGAGCCTCTCCCGCCTTCACAACAGCCCTTCCTGGAAGCAGAGGAGCAAGTTCTCACGCACCTTTGTGAAAAACGATCTTCTGTAGCGAGCATTTTGGTCACGTGCTTTTTACTGCAATGGGAATGCATGGTAATGACCTTGCCTTTTACCCCATCTCGGGTTCTCTAATTCTGAAGGGGAAAGGGGCTCAGAGGGTCGAGCGCGGCTCCGAGGCCACAGCGGCCAGCCTCGGGGTTCACATGGCGCAGCTCAGAATAAAAAGTGCATCTCCGGTCTGCGTCTGGGGCTCCTCGCTGGTGACGGCCCAGGCCCGCGGCTCTGCGCACCTGCTGTGCTGAAAGAAGGAAGAGGGAGGCGCGCGGGAAAATCCGCCGGATGGGACGGTATGGCCCTGTCCACTAAGTCCTCCAAACACTCAGCACTCAACCTGCCTGCACGTTGGAATGGAGCTTCCAAAGTTCCTAGTGCCTGGCTGGGTGGAGGGGGGCAAAGGGGGGAAACTGGGACAGCTGTAATAGTATAAACAAATAAAATGTTTATATTTTTTAAAAAGTGGTGCCTGGGTCTCACTGCACCCCCAAAAATGTCACATGCAGCCGGGGTGCAAAGAGGTCCCTCCCAAATACATCTCCCCCTCAAACACTGCATGAGGGACGGGGCCTGCCCTGCCCTTGGAGTTTCACGGACTGGATGAATTCCTCCCAGAACCTAGAATGCTGGGTAAAAAAAATGCCAACGGATCAACACCTACTAGGTTGCCTCAGGATGACACTGACCATAGGTTATTGTTTTGTTTTGTTTTTTATTGTAAAAGGTTTTCTGAACGTCACTGATGTTGTGCAGTGACTGTGTGTTACTTGGGGAATTGGCCTACAGCTCCACAGCTCTTGAGAAACTATCAGAATCAAAGGAAGAAGAAACAAGACCTGCCCTGGTGAGAAGTCTTCCAGTACACTCGGCACATGCACCCCAAGCCCCACACAGTGGGGTTTAAAGGAACTAAAGATGGAACAAATGTCCTGGGGTCACCATGAAGGCACATCCGCATGGCCACCACCAAGGCCCTGGTCAGCCTTAGCGTGTATGACACATCGAAGTTCAGCGAGTCAAGTTTCTGTGTTTAACAAACAAAGGAAAGCTGCAGAACAGAGTCCTTCTTAATTTTCTAAACTAAAACCGGCTTTCTAAAAAGAATTCCTGGGACCATAATCTGGTTTATTCATACTAAATGTCTAATACGGGTTCCCATGAGAAAAGTTGCCCCAATGCATACCACACAGAGCGCTTTAAGGAACCTGGCGACATAGCTCAGTGGGTTAGGGCGTTGTCCTGATCCGCCAAGGTTGCGGGTTTGATCTCCTATCAGGGCACATATGAGAAGCTACCAACAAATGCATCGATAAGTAGACCAACAAGTCGCTTCTCTCTCTCTCTCTCTCACTCTAAAAATCAACTTAAAAAAAAAAAAAAAAACCACAACCTTGGGACAACTGTAATTGAACAACAATAACATTAAATTGAAAAAATAAAAACCAACCCTGAGCCACACCAGCTTGAGAACCAAAAGGTCGTCGGTTCAATTCCCAGTCAGGGCACAGGCCTGGGTTGCAGGCCAGGTCTCCGGTTGGGGGCACATCAGAGGCAACCACACATTGATGTTTCTCTTTTCTCTCCCTCTTTCTCCCTCCCTTCCCCTCTCTCTAAAAATAAAATAAATATAATATTAAAAAACAAAACAAAACACCTGTGTTCAGAACCTCCAACTCCCCAAAGGCATATGAAGAAGAATCACACCTATCTCCATAGGCAACACCCACACCAAGAACAAATGAGGAAAGAGGCTACTGTTGAAACTGAGATCAGTTTCTCAGCTCCCTGGTACAGGGCTGGTTCCGAATTCTAAATTTCTCCCCAGTCACTACGCCGATGAGTAAACGTTCATAGGGTCTGCCACTCGGTCCTGATTCTGTGAGACTCAGGAACCGGCTAGAGCGAGAGAGGAAACGGAGGTGCTGGGAACAGAAAGAATGGGTTTCCCACCCAACTCAGGGCTCCGTTTGCTCATTCACTCATTGAAGGATTGCATATACACTGAGTGAGGACCCACCATATAAAAGCCCGGGGTCAGGCTGTCTGAAGACGGCCCTCCGCCAGGACGGAGAAGGGTAAGGCCATCTGCAGCAGGCCTTTTGGCAGCCCGTCCTCTCTTAAGCAGACGGCTCTGAATTGTCACCCCCACCCATTTGTCCCTGAGGGAAGAGAGGCAACCCACCACCCAGCGTACTATCACGGGCCTGCCAGGCCCACGGCCCATCCCGCCCACCTCTCCCATCCCTGCTTCATTCCATCTCACCTGCATCTTTCCCCACAACGGGGCTCGTCTACAGCCCCATCAGGGGTCCCTGTCCGAGACCACATGGCCACCTCTTCCTCCTTCCTAAGCTGTCATCCCCCCGAGTCCCACGGCCCGGCTTCCTCAGCCTCACCAGCCACTTCCTCTCATTCTGCCTTCCTCCACCATCTGTTAACTTCCATCTTTGCCAAACACCTGCCTCTGGTCTCCTTTATTTTTCCTGCCCTCCTCCTTTATGCAGCGTGGAAGGAACAGGTGTTAAAATGAGGGCAATTAATTAATCATGAACCTAACCTTTGTCTAATAATTCATTTTGAGGTAATTATGTGCCCTCACCTCAGCACTAACTTTAGACTGTAAGGAAGCATAGAATGGAAATTGAAAGTAACAAGTGCTAGACACTGTGCTTATATAGAACACGCATTTTGTTCTTAAAGGTCTTGTTTCTCAAATCTAGGGCTACAGCCAAATTCTCAAGTCATTTGAAAGGTTCATGTTCTACCTGCTCTTGAAGCCAATTTAGAGATCGCGTCTTAACAGACAGGAAACCATGGTCTTTGCAGCTTTTAGGACAACTCACACTGTCTTTCTGAGCTGAGAGCAGCTCAATCAGCAAGCTCCCCATTTTGTTATTGCCCTGAACATCCTTTTTCAAACACTGTTGTTTTTATGGTAACCCTAAAAGCTGTCTCCTGTACAAACCACACAAGAGTCTGGGAACTCTCCACAATCGGATGAGAAGCAATGATTTGCATAATTTCCCAGTAATTGTCCTTTGCCAGCTGACAAGAATTTCATCCAGGCAGCCTAACAATACTGACAGCTTTTCTAACTAGACAGTTGGGAACAGGAAACCCTCCATTAAACGACAGATGAGACTCATGGGTCCGAACTGCAATTTGTTATCAGTCTACTTGAACGGGTGCCAGTATTGCCACTCTCCAAGCCAAATCAGCTCTCCACAGCTGTTGCATTTTTTTTCTGGAAGGGAAAGAACATTAATTTTGGCGGCAATGTAGTGGAAAATTTCAGGATCGACAGGACAGGGCCATCGGAAAGACAGTCTCCGGGTTTCCGGAATAACACGAAGGCTATCCGTTCTCATGGGCACGGACCCAGAGGAAGAGCGAACACCGGTTCATCAACTGCACGGACGCAAAGCAGCCACAGCTGTGCCCGCCCCGTGTGCGGTGAGTGGCAGAAGCCTGCCACCGCCTGAGGGATTTCACATGGGGCACAGACCCAAAAATAAAGCAATAAGCTTAGGCAGAAGTTTCCCTTGGATCTTCCAAAATCTCAGCAGAAAAGTTTTTAAATTTCAGGCTCACCTGAAATTGACTTCTACATATAAATTCTCAAAGAAAAGAGATGTTTTGACAGTAGCTTTGAAAGGCTGAGAGTTAATTTAGGGCTCTTAGGTGCTATGAATAACTCACCCTGCAATGGCTCATCCTTCAAGGTGATTAGACATCTCTTAAGCGAGTTTACCCTCTCAGAAAGAAATGTGAGACCCAAGTGTGCAACTCCAGGGGGAACGTCATTCCAGACCTTGCAGTCTGATACAGAAAGCCCCTCATTAAAAGTGCCGGTTGGCCTCCCGTCACCCTTTTGCCCTGGCTTGTCCCCACCCCTACTCTGAGTCCCACGATTTACATACACCAGCACCGGCTGTTGGTCAATTTACAAACTTAAGACAATAAATCAAACAATTCATCTGTCATGCAGCCACAGCACTTGGGACCAATACCTGAGAACCCGTCATGCAAATCCAGACCGTCAGACATTCTGCAAAATCACTACACCGAGCCCTTCAAAAGTCAAAATCACTGTATGCGTCAGCTCAGGCTGCTGTAACAAATACCACCGATGGGTGAGGGGGCGGGGCCTTACACAGCAGACACGTGTGTTCTCACAGCCCCGCAGGTGAGTGTCTGAGAGCGGGGCGCCTGGCAGGGTTGGGGTCTGGTGACAGCTCCCCTCCTGGTTTGCAGGCAACTGCCGCTTCAGGATCCTCATGTGACCTCTCCGCTGTGTGCATGCAGAGAGGGACAGCAAGCTCTCTGCATCTCTTCTTTTAAGGACACTAATGACATCATGAGGGTTCCCCTCTCGTGACCTCACCTAATACTAATTATCCCCTAAAGATCCCATCTCCAAAGACCATCATGGTGGGAGTCAGAGCTTCAAAATATGAATGGGTGGGGGAAGAGCCACAAACGTTCAGTCCATAACAGTCATTAACAAATAAAAAGGGTAGAAGGTTGTAGGCAGAAGGCCACACCCCAACCCCTGAACCTGTGAATGTTAGTTAGGTGGTGAAAAGGATTTTGCAGATGTAATTAAAATAAGATTATCCTAAATTATCCAGGTAAGCCCAATGTAATCACACGGGCAGGTACAGGCAGGAGCCAGAGACGCAAGGGAGACATCAGAAGCATCAAAGGGACTCGCCGCTGCGGCTGGAGGGAGCCACATGGAGGCCGGGAAGGCAGGGGGCAGCCTTCAAGCAGCAAAGACTGGCCCCTGGCTGAGAGCCAACAAAGAAGGGACAGCCTAGTCCTTACACCACCAAACTTGGCCAACACCCGGAATGAGGAAGGAAGCCGACTGTTCCCCGAAGCGTCCAGTAAGAACAGGGCTCCGCCAACCCCTTGAGGGTGGCCGTGTGAGACCCAACGCAGAGGACCCTGTGAAGCCCACCCCAACTTCTGGCCCACTGACACTGTGGGATCATAAGTCTGTGCTGCACTAAGATGCGGATTTCACGGTAACTTGCTACGGTAGCAATAGAAAACTTGTCCAGGGAACTCGTCTAGGATAAAAGCGGCTACAAAAGATAACCGGGAAATGCACATACAAATTGGGTATTAGATACTTCTATGAAATTACTGTTAAGTTTCTTAGTTGTCAAAATGGCATTGTCATTATGAAGAAGGACATCTCAAGGCCTCAGACAGGAATGCCAAAGTCCTTACAGGCAAAGTGACACGGTGCCTGGAAGTCACGAAGCGAGGACGGCACAATCCAGCAACGGTGACTGAATCTGGGTGGAAGGCAAAGGAACGTTCCGTGCACTGTTCTTTCAGCCTTTCGGAATGTTACCATAAAACACTGGAGAAAAAAGTGCTGAGGTCAAGAAGCTAGATACAGAAGAAGACATACTCTGTGGATCCATTTATGTAACTGTGAGAAAACGCGTGTGCTAAAACTGCAGGGAAAACCCGTGGTAACGATCGTGACTGTCAGAAGCGGGGCTGGTTATCAGTGGTGGGGACAGGTGGCGGTCCACCGGGGAAGGGCTCACAGAGAGCTTCTGGGTGCTGGCGACCTTTTACCTCTTAACCTAGGTGGTGGGTACAGACTGCAGTAATCTACATGTCTTATGCTCTAGTCTCTATGTGCCTGGTATTTCACAATGAAATAAGTTATTAAAATAATTCTTGTGTGTGCAAAAGCATTGCCTATTTTTTAAAATTTGTTTTTATTATTCACTGAAAGACTGGATGGTAGGCCTATGTTTTGATTCCTATTTAACAAGGTTTTGGGAGAACGATCATTTCTAGGATCCTTTTTATATTTTCCAAACAGAAAACCAAAGTCACAGACCTACTGCATCAGAAATTCTAGGGGTGGGGCCCAGAAATCAGAGCTTTGACAAGCCTTCTTGGTGATTCTGATGCTCGCGGAAGTTTGAGAACCACTGATGTGAGTACATACACACGTGATCTTTGTTCTTTTCATGGAGCAAAAACTTCATCGTCAAAACCTTGTAGATGCTGCTTCCCAACACACCTGAGCCCATGATAGCCACACAACGCCAGGCACCCGCTCTATCAAAGGTACGCGCTGATGCGCAAGACTGACCTGGAGGCCTGATTCAACCGTGGACAGAGGGTTTGTCTCTTATTTTCTCAGGCATTTAAACAGTGACCTAATCTCTTCAGCAACCATCAGAAGCATCCCCCCTGGAGAGAAGCTGATGCTCAGAGGCGCCACTGATCTGGCCCGTGTGAATGGCAAGACCCATCACCAAGACCCAGGCCTCTGTGATGAGCATCCAAGATCACCTCCTCAGAGCACTTCACAGGCATGAAACGGGACATCCTAGTCCCAGCAGCCAGCATGCATGGCCTTGATAGGGACAACTGACCCAGCTCGTGATCACCACTGGGGACTGCAGATAAAACCACCACTTCCTCGAATGGCCACATTTACTTGGTGGCCCCAAGGGACCTCCTTCCTTAGGGCTGAAGAAACTGAGAACGTGGTCCTGGCTGGGGCAGTGAAAACCGTCTGTCATCTAGTTTAGGCTGGTGAGGGCTGAGCGGCACAGCGCAGTCTGGGGTCAGCTACACATGCGCTGTGTGTCCAGGATGAGGTGCAGTCCCACCCCCCAGATGCCTGCGGCCCTGATCACCAACCCTCAGGCCCCCGCACCAGCCTGGGAAGCACCGGAAGATAAGCTGCCAGTTCACTTCAGCTAAAACAATGGTTTTCTCTGTCAGCCAAAGGGAAACCTCCAGAAAAAGGTTTATTTTCTGATTCTGAGGGAGAGCAAGTAATCCAGAGCCAGAAATCTGCCAGACAAACCACTCCACCCCTGTAAGGACCTGAAAGGGGACTCAAGAGTTGAACACTTCCAGGCCTGTTAGGCGTTGTCAAGGCAACCGCAGCTCCCAGCTCCCACCAGGGCCTTCTTCCCAACCATGCTTCCAGGCACTCCTTGCCGCCAAGTGCTTTTCGTTTCAAGCTATTCTTTGAATTATTTTAAAATAAAATACACTAAAAATACATATTTCTACTATCCGGGAGCCTCATAATTTGTTGTCATTTAATCCTTCCTTATCAAACAGCTCATCCTCTGTAAATAAAATGCCAAGGGAGTAAGAGCCTTGAAGCAATAATAATTTTTACTTTCTAATGATACAAATCATGAAAATCATACAAAATCATGAAAATACATTCATGCAGGTATGGTCCAAAGAGCTTGTGTGTTTTGGATAAATAGAGTACACGGTAACGACATGGGGGTGGGGAGGAAAAGGCTCAGCAAAGACCCACGGAAGTGCAGGCAAACCGACCCGTGGCATTAAGAAATACTTACAGGACATCTGGGGAAATGTACAAAATGACTGCCATTTCCTGAGGTTATATGGCATTACCATTCACTGTTTTAGCTGTAAGAATGGAATTGTAACGAAGGAAGGAAGGAAGGAAGGAAGGAAGGAAGGAGAGGGAAGAGGAAGGGAAGGAGCAAAAAGCCTGCATCGTCGCCGTATGTACTGAACTCTTTACTTACGAAGCTATACAAGGTCTGTCCTGAAAGAGTCCAGCCATTGTTAATATAACAAGAACGGTTTGCGCGGCATCCATGTAACCTGGTGGCCAAGGAGAGTGGGCTGGAATGAGCACACATGAATAATGACAACGTCGCTGCACTGGTCAGTGAGGGTGGTAGACACTGTTCAGTGAGCATGTGTACAGCGTGGCCATCGCGTTCAAAATGACTGAGCGAGTAGAATAACGAACCTGCAGCAAATTTGCATTAAGCTTGAACATTCCTATGCGGAAACTATTCAGATGATGCAGAAGGCCAGCTGTGGGCAACTGGTGACTGGCAGCTTCATCACGACAATGTGCCTGCTCATGCATCCCGTCTCGTGCAGTTTTCTGGTGAAACATCCAATCACCCAGGTGACTCAGCCCTACTACAGCTCAGATTTGGTGCCCTGGGACTTCTGGCTCTTCCCAAAACTAAAAGCACCTTTGAAAGGGAAGAGATTTTCAGACCGTCAATGAGATTCAGGAAAATATGACACAGCAGCTGATGGTGATTGGGAGAGCTGTGTGAGGTCCCCAGGTGCCTGCTTTGGAGGGGACCAAGGTGTCACGGTCCTGTGTACAATGTTTCTTGTATCTTGTATCTTCTTCAGTAACTGTCTCTATGTTTCACAGTCCGTGGCTGGATACGTTCTGGACAGACCTCGTATAATGTCTGGGACCTGCCGTAAAACAATTCAGAGTGACGGGTACAGATGTGATAAAGACTGGCCATGTGACAGCAACTGCTTAAGTCCGGTGATGAGCGTTTGGGGGCTGCCTATACAAGTCTCACTTCTTTAGGGATGAGTTAGAGATTTTCCACAGTAAAAAAAAAATATTATTTAAAAAGAAGAAGCAGGAGAGAAAGAAGACAGGAAGAAACAGGAAGAGGAAAGCGGGTGAGTCGGCACAGGGATGAGAGAGAACCGGGAGTGGAAGGAGGATGGAGAGGAAGCAAGAGAATCAGTGCAAATGGGGGGCTGCCAGGAACCCCTCAGCAACACCTGCTCCATGCAGACTCTGCGGCACTGACCGCAAAGCCCGGGAGAGCTCCAAGGCCCCAAAGCCTGTCCCGGTAAGAGTTCGAGAGCATGGTTCTAATATACCCCTTCCGCTGCCCTAGAAGCACCCCTGCACCCCTCCCAGCCCAGGCGCCCGTGGCGAGGAGCGTGCAGGTACAATCTGAGTCTGTTTCATGCCTAGCTGTCTCAGCTGTGTTCCCCTGGCCCAGACACGCGCAAAGTCATCAGTGTTGTTCCCGGTCACTGACAGGTACAGAAGACCAAACATATATACACAGGAAGGAAATCAGACACAGGAACTTAAAATTCAGTAAGAAGAAGTACAAATAAAAACATGTAAGAGCCCCACAATAAAGAAAGTCAACAAATAGTCAACGTTTTGGTTATGCCAGTAAGGGAGAACAAGAAGCACTGAATTAATGTGAGCATCATTTGTGCCCCATCCTGGAACACGTTCGGTTTGGTTTGATTTCACCCTGGAGCACTCAGCACTGCAGACACCTAAGAAAGCCTTCTTCTGACACAGTCCAGGCAGTACGTCAAAACCTGTCTGACTTGGGCTTTATTGTTCTTCTCATAGTTGTCTGACTTTTTAAGGGAGCTCCTAGGAACTACTCCCAAAACAATTATCCAGGTGATTCCTGATAGAAACTGGCCCCAAATTCCACTTCAATCAGGAGTCACAGCCAAGACCTGGTCGAGAACCAGCTCCGGCCCCAGAGCACCAGTGAGAAGGCAGAGGTCAAAGTCAGAGACATACGTGCCTCCGTGCGCCACACCTGAGCACTTGGAAGCTAACTCTGTCATCTGTCACATGGAACTCATCGGGCCTTTCCCTGGGACCGGTGCATGACCAACAAGGCCATAATCTGAACCCACGCGAGTCAAACGCAGTCCATACCTTGTCCCCAGAAAGGCTGCCGATCATTGCCCAGGGTGAGGCCCCACAACAAAACAGTTCTCTCTCTCCCTGCACAGTGTGGAGTGTTATTTCCTTTTAACTCTTCCCTCAGTAGACGTTCAGCTATTCAAATTCAGCGTTCAGTTTCTTACTTTCTGTCTTCTCAAAATGATACAAGCTGTTTGGGGAGTAACATCTGACAGAGTGAAACAGTACTGTCTGTGCTAAGCCATTCCATGATCACTCTGGCTTCCCAGAAATGTGTTCCTTCCAGAAACGTCAATTTTTCTTTAAATCCAGAGAATTACGCCTTTTCTGAGAGAGAAGAATGCAGTTCAAGAGCTGGGCCATTGCCACAGGGACCACCAGCACCCAGGGGAAGGCGGGAAGAATGAGGCCGTGGCCCAGGTTGTGAAGCTGGCTTTCTCCACCTGGGGGAGGGAGAGAACATTTCTGAGATGTCTTATTTTTGTTAACATTCTGCTAATTGTCAGCTAGCCATCTGCTGAACGATCGGGTTTTGATGAAGCTTCAAGAATGCTACCTCGCAAAGGGAACAAATTCGCCAAGTCAACTAAATAACTGTTCCTCCACCTCCGCACTTTGCTGCTCTGTATAACCAGACTGCAAGGGTTTCATCCAACGGCCCCTGCGCACTTCTGGGCACGAGGGCATCAAGAACACACCCGTCGAAACCGGTTCCCATCACTCCCATTAAAATCACCCCCAGGATAGAAGGATGGGGGGGGGGCACTGCCCCAGCACTGGGAACCACAGAAGGTGCCATCAATGTGCCAGAGATATCAAGGACTTTTGGAAGATGGCACCAGATTGAAGAAAACTACCGTAAGCCAGAGAGCATCTCCCCGTCTTAAGAACAGGTTGGGCTCTTAAGAAAAAGGGCTCTGGCCACCCCACTCCTCCGCCCGCCGCTCCAAAGGGCAAGGTCCAGAGGGGACCGTGGGCTCTGGGGCAGATGGAGAGGCCACACACTGGACACCTCTGGCTGCGGTGGCTCAGTAGCACTCCAAGCAGTCACAGCAAGGGCATGTCCGCGATGCCACTACGCACAGCTGGGTAAAGCTCAGACCGAAGGGAATGATGCACCAGGAGCCGTGGCTTCCTCGGCCCCAGACAGAACTAAATGATGCAGAGAAAACAGAGCTTCCACTCCACTCCCTCAGGCTGGTGACTCTCTAAATCGACAGACTGATAAACTGACCTAGTCCACTCAGGAAATAGGGTGGTGGAATCCACGAGGACTCTACGAAGAGATTCTGAAATGAACAAGGAGAACACAGCATTCCAAACTCGTGAAGAAGCTTTATTAGCGGCAGCAAAAACCATTCCCAAGAGCATCTCCTTGCATTCTCAAGAAAATTTCTGAACGCATAGGGTCTGTGCAGATAGCAAAATAAGAAGGAAAAAAAAATAGCATCTGGCCAAGAGACTTGAAAATAGGAACTGAATGAGATAAGGAAAAATAAAAAGTTTAAAATACAATGGCAAAATTGATACTTGCAATAGAAACCAGACAAAGCAACACTGATTCTACAGAAACTGAGTCAGGGACAGAGAAAGCAAACAGGGTATGTTCTTCCCAAGCAAGAGACTGAAATCCTGAGAAAATCTTGAAAATGGAGGACAGTGAGCAGCGCACACACCCACAGGCAGGGCTCCTGGGAACGAGCGCCCGTCACTGCCCCAGGAAAGACCCACAACGGTGGCTCAAGAGTGGTCACTAAGTACCAGGTGAAACTCAAGCGGAAGGGTCTCCACCAAAGGGCTGTTGTGAAAGGATCAGAGTGGCCTCTTAAAGTGTCAGTTCCAAACCTGGAACAAAAGGTAAATAAATGGCCGATGAACTGAACACTTAATCAGCTAACAGGACCAGGTGGGTTGATATTTAATCACTTCCACGTAGATTCCGATAGTCTTTTTAAACTACTGCTGAGAAGAATAGAAATCCTTGTGCAAAAGTTTGCCACACAAGCATTGCTGCCAACTGTGTAGTTAAATAAGAAACTAACACTCAGCTCCATCTCACAGAAAATTACTTGTTTGCCGGCCATTTATCCACTGGGGATACTTTGTCACTCATGGGCACCTTCCTCCCCCCTTCCCTTCTCCCAACCCTAAGAGGAGCACATGAAGTGACCGTCACGGTCCCCCATGCAATTGGAACCTTCATTAAAATAAAGGTCTTCCACGGAAGACGGTTGACTTACCCTATCCCAGCTGAAACACAGGCCCAGCCGATCAAGCTGTTTCCTCATGTATTTAATATTACTGTAAAATAAAGGGAAGGTTTGGTTTTTAGAGAGGGGGGAAAACCATATACAATCTAAACTCTAAGAATGTGAAGGGCAAATGGGAAAAGTCTAGATGATTCCCAAGGGCTTTAAGTGTCGTTTTGCTCTGGCCAAAAAACAATAATAATAATAATAATAATCCCTAAGAATCAATTAAAATGTCAGCATATTAAAAGATACCTACTCCTTAGAATCTACTAGAAACCGCAATGGTCTCTGGCCCTGGCCATTCAGAGAGGCAACTCCTCTGATGTGTACCATCCTGGCCCATCCAGTATGTACGTCTGTATTCTGCACAGAGATAAGCCCAGCATCTACACGTGTAAAATGCACTGAAGAGTAAAAGAAACCTTAACATACAAACCATGGCAATCCTAAAGCAATCTGGTTTAGTGCTTTTGTCAATCAAAACCCAAAGCCTAAAACTAGCCAATAGTTGGGGAAGAGGGAGAGAAGTGAATTAATCAACCTTAATATAAAATAAGGCAACACGTCGTTTTTCCTTTTTGTTGGAGAAAAAGGACCAGTTCACTTACACTGCATCCTCTTTCAGTTCAAGCCAACTGAACAGAGGAAGAGCCATGAAAACTCTAGGGGGTCTCCGATGAGCTAACAATAGTTTATTTTATTCCAGGCCTTATGCGAAGCATTTTTGCAGAAAAGTGCTTTTTATAGACTAAATGTTTGTGTCCCCCCAAACTGATATGTTGAAACCTAACCCCCAGTGATGGTGTTAGGAGGTGAGGTCTTTGGGAGGTGGTCAGGTCATGAGGATAGAGCCCTCATGAATGGGATTGTGTCCTTATGAAAGCAACCCCAGGGAGCTCCCTTGCTCCTTCCGCCCTGTGAGGACACAGAGAGAAGATGGCTGGCTATCTGCACCCTGGAAGAGGGTCTAACCAGATGCTAAATCTGCAGGCACCTTGACCTTAGACTTCCCAACCTCCGGAACTGAGAAATGAATCTGTTGTTCATAAACTGCCCAGACTGGTATCGTTGTTACAGCAGCTAAGATAAGGATTCATCTTTACTCATTCATATGAGGTAGGAACGATGACTATAGATAAATAAGCTGAGGCACAGAGACGTTAAGTCACTTGTTCAAGGTCATTAGCTGGCAAGAAGGAAGGGCAGACCTGCACTGAGGTGGCTGATTCGTGGGCCGGCTTTTTCGTGGCCATTCAGCAGTGGAGGGTTGGCAGCCCTTTCCTGCAAAAGGCTGGACAGGAATGTTCTCAGCTTTGTGAGCCATATGGTCTTGATCACGACTACTCACCTGCCACTACATCATGAAAGCAGCCATGGACGAAATGTCAACAAATGGGTGCGACAGTGTTCCAATAAAACTTTATTTACAAATCAGGCATCCCTTGGTCTAACTTAAACCAAATGTATGCCCCATTTGACCCATTTTGTTTGATCATCGTTTCCTCCAGAGACAAGGGTGGTGCAGTGACTGGTTTTACCATGTAGCCTTCGCCAAGGTAAAGCAAAGGAAGGCCAAGACCTTGGGACAGACCCCAGAGCTATACCTCCACATCTCGGGAGAGTGGGGAGCCCCTGCTCTTTGTGAAAGAAGCTGATGGGGCAGGCCCAGAACATGCTGCTGGGTTCTGGTATGAGGCCCTCCAGACTTGATCGGGGTGGGGAGAGGGGCAGACAGGAAGCCGGAGGCATGGGAGGGGCTGGGAGTGCACCCCTTCGGAGAAAGCTACACCCCGAACAAATTGACCATATATTTCTATGTTAAATGGCTAAGTTCCTCTTGCTTAAAGTGGTGAAAGCAAAGACCTAACAGAATTTTCAGAGAACATGATAATGTGGAATTTGGACACAGTACAAACCATGGCCAGAGAGAGGAGAAGCGTGGTAGAAATGGGTCAATTGCGACCCTCTCCTCCTCCTTTTCCTCCCAAATGCAAATACTCAAAGGAAGAATAACTTTGTAAACAACAGAGCATCAGAATGAACAG
The DNA here is from genome assembly GCF_987537825.1 of Furipterus horrens. Classification (NCBI taxonomy): domain Eukaryota; kingdom Metazoa; phylum Chordata; class Mammalia; order Chiroptera; family Furipteridae; genus Furipterus; species Furipterus horrens. The sequence continues at coordinate 137,842,089 of NW_028327177.1, read as the reverse complement.
ATGGATGAAAATCCAAAGCCCTCTCTGTGATTCCTCAATAAGAACAGAGGGCACTGAATGACAAACACCAGTATATACAACCCTGCTTATCCCTTGGCAGACTACAATGTTCCGTTTACTCTGTTTTCTATTTCTCCTGCATAGATTTTTTAAAAACTTAAGGTTTCTGTACATAGGTGTTTGAATATGTCTGTAAATACATACCTTTGAGTCCAGCTTTCTGGATGTAGCTTCCTCTCGATGGCGGCGTTCTCGGCAGGCAGCCCAAACGCGTCCCATCCCATGGGGTTGATGACCTAGCGCCAGGAGAGAGAGAGGCGTGGCAGACTGCAAGCTCTGTGTGAGCCCCGTCTTCCGGCGACACACAGGCATTCGCTCCTACTAACATGCCTGAGCTCCTCCTGGGTGACTTCAAAATATGCTTTGGGAAGCCAGCTCGCTACCTCTGACATGTGTATGGGGGAGAACTTAGAAGGTTACCCACCAACGCACCAACAGCGCTTGGCTCTGAGTAGGTGTTTTCATTCCTGCTTTTGCTTTTCTTCTTCTTGTCTATATTGTCTATCATGAACCTGAACCGTTCTTCTTAAATCATAAAAAGTTTCTTTCTACCTCCAAACTATGTATGTATAAAAATGTATTGTCTTTCAAAATGCTCACCTTGTGTTCATCGTATTTTCCAATGACGGGGCTGTGCTATCTACTAAGCCACAGGTAGTTACATAAATTTAAATTCAATAAAAAACTCAGTTCCTCAGTGGCACTAGCGACCTTGCAAGTGTGCAACACCCACTGCGAATCACTTAAGGTATTACCATTCTCCAAGGAACAGGGAATCCAGGATCCTGAGATCATAGAGCTCGGAGGCTTTTGTGATATACCCTCCACCCTCACCAAGAGTGAGCAGCTGACCTAGGTCATACCTGGCTTAATGTCATTAAGCCAGGACAGACCAGTGAGGCTCCATTTCTGCAACGGACGAGTGACAGCTCAGTTAGCAGCTTCCAGAGCAAGTTCCGTCAACCTAACCTACGTGCCACAAATAGGAACAACAGCTTGAACCACGCGCTGTGGCCTCACGGGCCAGCCTGAGGAGGCCGGGCTCCCCACCCGCCATCAGGAGAGACATCTGCTTTGACAACTCGGTCCCCTCCCCTTCCGTGCTACTGATTTCAGCCACCAAGGCACAGACACGGCTTCTCTTCCAGCCACATTTCTGAAGCTTGCGTGGCTTCAGCTTGCCTGTAGATGAGGCTGACCCATGGAGACTCTAATATTTCTAGGAAACTGCCCTTTCCAGCCAACCCTCTTACTTTCTGCCAAGTTCATGGTCTGTCAACAGCCATGGGCTGGGTTGGTTGGCTGCTGGGTTGGCTGGTTTGTATCACGCGCATTTCCTTGGGATAATGATGAATACCCAGAGGTGCTAGCTGGCACCCACCTCCTCACCCGTGCATATCACAATGGGGCGTTTCCCACTAAAGATACAGATAGGTCTTGTTTTCTTTTATAAATAACTTTCCCTGATTACTGACGTAATGTACATTCACTATAAGTGACTTTGTACACAGAGAAAAACATTCAAAAGAAAACAAATCTCATCTGTAATTCTACCGTACAGCCAAAAATAACCTGTTAAATTTGGTAAATTTATATCCGATTGTTTAAAACGGAGAATTGTTTCCCTATTTTTACCCCACTGTGCACCAAGAGTTTTCTTCCAACTTTCTGTCTGGCCTAAGGACTCTGCAAGGTGCATGTGCCTTGTCCGCCCCAGGTCCTTAAGGACTTACAACTGAAGTGTCCCCAATTGGACTCATCCTGCCGTCCCAGTTCCCAGATCTGTGCCCTCCCGAGTCTTAGCAGGCAGCAGTAGGAGAACAGGCATGTCCCACACAGGGGCTGGAGCCACTTGCCTTCAAGTCATCCTTCCACAGTGCACAGCACTTTGTAACTGGGTTTTAGTAATCTGATGGAATAATGCCATCTAGACAAGGAAGACCATGCATCTAACAGCAGAGCCGTCCCACCTCCTTAGGCCAGTGAGTGGGAAAGGCCAACAAAGGCTCGCTCTCAGGAGGCTGTGTGCCTGGAGGGGACAGGTCCCCAACCCAAACCTGCTACTTCCTGGCAAGGGGACCTGAGTCACGTAACTGGCTTTGAGTCCCAACTATAAATTGCAACTGAAAGCAATTGAGTTATCGGCCACAATGTCTGTGGGGCACCCATCCCAGTACTGGCACCCACCATATGACAGCACAGGTTGTTGTCACAGCTGTCACCTGCTTCCCTGATCTTTATCTCCTAATGGTTCCCTTGTCAAGGGTGCACATCCCCAGGTCTCCTATCAAGGTTGCAGCCAATATCTCCTTGGCCACAACAGGAAGGGAGACTCCTTGATCCCACACACATCCTCTCCCGTGAACATTTCCAAGAGCGGGTTACGTACGACAAGCCTGAGTAGTCGCTGGTGCCAGGCATTGGAAGTTCTTAACCAGATCAGACTGTGAGGCTCAAGGAGCTGGCCAGCTACCTGGCCTTCTTGCCTGGATCAGGGGCCCAGCGGTTCTTCTTTCCCACATAAGTAACGGCTCACATCAAGTGCTTCACTGACAGCCCGGCTGTTCCTGCCACAGCCGTCTGGACCGGTGCAGCCCATGAGCAGACGCAGCCGTCTGCGCGCTGGGCAGGAAGGGGCTCGCCTCCGACCACCCTGGACCACGGCACTGCCAGGTAGGTCTTGCCACACTGGGGTTGGTGGCAGGTCTGACACACTCGGATCTGCTTTCTGGAAGCGGTATACATGGGCTTGGAGAACAAAGAATGCTGTGATCTCTCTGGCCTGCTGTGGCTCCAGGAGAGGCTGGTTTGCCACGTCCTGTGCTGTGCTCCCCCGTCTTTGGACCCTGGGAGGTCTGGCAGGCTCTGGGTTCGCAGCCTGAGATGACGCGACTCCCCAGCTATCCCGCTTCAGGCCCTGCACCGCCCCCCCCCCAATGAGGTCAGTCTGAATAGGCTTCTCCTTTTTTATTTATTAGATGGTTCTCAAACTACAAACGTAACACAGGCTTATTTCAACAAGTGAAACGGCACAATACATCATGTACAAAAGGAAAGCCGATCCTCTCCTCCTGGCTCCTGTCCCCTTCCGAGGCCCTGATGTAACCAACAGCAGCAGCCTGGGTATCTCACCCGAACAGATGCACAAACATACATACACACCCACAGGAGCCTGCTGGTTTGCTTTTACGGAAACAGAAAAGCAAACCAGCTCTCATTTTATGACCTATTATACGCTATTTTACACTATTTCATGACCTTTTCTTCCCCTGAACAAATCATGGACATCTGTATAAAATATGTACACATGTATATCCGTATGTATGTCTTTTTAAAAAATTCTAACATTCCTTGGGTATATCTACTGTATGCAGTTTTAGGAACCTGACTAGATATAACCCAATCCAGTTGATCCTTTGGACCTGAGGTCTCTTTTCCTCTTCTTCAGTAAGGTTGACCCAAAAGGTTCTATCCTTCCAAACAGTATCCTCCCCTTCTTCTGGGAAATTGCTCCCCCTCCAACTTCATCCAGTCCTGCTGAGGACCGCCCACTGCAAAGCCCAGCCGTCTGGCCACGGAGGGAGGCACGGGCCTGAATCCTTCGCCAAGCCTGTCTGTTTGTCTGGAGTGCGGGGTGGGGTGGAGTTTGTGCAGCAGAGACCAGGACAATGAGGGCGCGCCCCCTGCTCTCTTCTCCTCGGTCAGGACAAACAAGGGCAGGAGACAAGGGCTCCAGGTGGCCCTGCCTTCCTCCGGGTGGCGATGTCTGAGAACGTAAAGCTGGCACGCGGAGAAAGGCAGAAACGGGAGGTGGACAGAGACAGGGGAGGCGGGTGCGCGGCAAGGGCCTGGCCCCACACCCAGGGGGCCTGGTTCCCACATTCCCCCCAACTCTGTAAGTTACACCTGGACCTGGAGAAACAACAAAACCTCCCTTTTTGCTTAAGCTGGCTGGAACTGGCTTTCGGTCCCGAGTAGCGAAGAATCCCAACGAAAACAGACACCCCCACGATACAGCTTTCTCCTGAGCATTATTTAATCCGTAGATGAAAATCATTCCTGTGAAGTGTCACAGTTTTTCCTCTCTTTTCTTTTCAATGATCAAGAGCTAAAAATAATAAATCCCAGGCACGGGATACATCTGGATTACTAGAAAGTTCTTAAATACTTCCACGGACAGTACAGCTCCCAGATGTGCTTTAATGTTCCTGGGGCCCCTGCACCGGCAGAACAAGGTAACTGCTCTGTAACCACGAGAAAGGGGGAAACTTCATCACCGCTCAGTCTCTTTGCTGGAGCCCCCCAATGGCAAGAGGTCAATGTTTCTGCCTATTAACATTCTGTAGCTACCGTCCATATTTTAAAATACAATCAACACAGAAGACAGTCACAAAAAAACCTGTCTGGATTTACATAACATACCCATACATTTCTATCTTTGTTGTCAGATGAAATTAACATAGAAAGAGACTGTTAGCTCACATATTGCCCAAACTGTTTATAAAAATAAAGTCGGAGCCCTAGCTGGGTGGATCAGTTGGTTGGTTCGATTCCCCGTCAGGGCACATAACTAGGTTGTATGTTCTATCCCCAGTCGGGGAGCATACAGAAGGCAACCAATCCACGTTTCTCTCTCATGTCAATGTTTCTCTCCATATCAGTGCCTGTCTCTCTCTCTCCCCTTCTCTCTCCCTCCTGCCCCTTCCACTCTCCTTAAAATCAACAAACATATCCTCAGGTGAGGGTGGGGATTAAATAAGTAAATAAAGCCAGAAAAATCTTAAAGCTTCTTAATATTAAGTTCATATTCTTACCAAAAAATTAACAAATGTCTGCCCAAGAAGCCTTTTTGCTTCTTGAAGCCAGGACAGTTCTCTTCACCGTGGGCTGCGTCACTGGGATCAATGTTTCTGGGGCCAAGTCTGTACGATAGAGGAAAGGATCCCCTCTGGTTTCTACACCTGAGTTTTCCAGGCACAGCCCCAGGAGCAGAATGCAGCCTGTGCTACAAGATGGTTCCCTGCTGCCCAGGGCGCACGAGGTGAGGACCTGCAGCAGGATTGCAAACCTACTTGCTGGTCAAGGTGTTACAGCTCATTTACATGAAAGACACTGTGTCAGGTGCTTCCTCAGTGGGTCTCCTTCACGTCTTGGGATCAGAGACCTCCATTCCTGGTGTAGATGCCCCCTGTCATGTCCGTGATTTCTCTACGGCCACGACTATCAAAAGCATTCACCGGAACAACTCTAACGTCTGCATTTTTAGCTCCAAAATTCCTGCGCCTTTCTTTCTGTCACCAGAACTTGGTTTAATCCTTCCACCGTCCCCAGGTAACATATGCCAACTCGGCGATTTATTCTAAAACAAAACACAAAAATTCCCCAGCATCTGGATTTATATGCTAGGGCCACCTGAGCGCTCAGTTCCCGAGGAGCTCAGCTCTGCTTGGATGTGTGTGCCTTCTGCAGGACGGAACCCAGACAAAGTCCTAGCAACTACGATCTGTAAATCTATAAAATAAACTTCCAGAGCGTGAAAAATCGTCATTTCCAGCACGTCTTCTGACAAATATTCTAAGTATTTAGAAGTGAGTGCAAAGCCAAGCGGACAGCAAAACGACCCAGAAGTTCAGAAGCACAGGACACCACCGCCACCGCTGGACAGAAGGCACTGGGACGGGGAGCCAGGATGACAGAGCTCAAAGGCTGAGGTCAGCTGCGGAAGCTGAAATCGGCAGGTCTGCCCTGGTGGAGCTGGATTAATGAAGGAGGCACTAACCAGGCCGGAGAGAAGTTCCCTGGCTTCTCCTTCCCTCCTGCCCTCCAATTCTGCCGGAATCTCTGATTATCCAAACCAGCCAGAGCCCACGTGACACCAGAGCTTGGGAAACGTGGCCTGTAGAGGTCTGTCCTTCTGCCATTCAAAGCAAAGCAGAGGGTGAATCTCACAGCAAACTGGCCAAGGACCAGCCCAGGAACACCAGCAGGACTGCAGAGCCTACCAGGGTTTGAGACTTCAAAGAACAGTCAGGACTCACTATGGACCGGGGGTGAACACAGGGGTCAGAGCACCGGTGATCGGCCCAGAGCTGGCAAGGAGGCGAGGCCTGGGAGCTGGTCTAGGCCGGCCACTAGTGCGGACACAGTCACATGACCATGGCTCACCCTGCTGACTCCCTCCAGGTAGAGCCATAGGCACCTCAGGGTTGCCAGGAAGGATGGATGGCAGCAGACCGGGAGGAGGGACACAGGAGAGACCACAGCTACGGAGGACGACGTGCAAACGAGGCTCTGGAGGGGTAAACACTGGAAAATAGCAGGGATGACAGGCCAGTGGTCCAAGGGGCGGCTGCCTTCCAGATGCATATATATCTTAAAAAGCAAATATGAAATTTTATGTTCAATTTTAAAATACTTCTCTTTCAGAAGAAGAAAAAAAGAAGAAGAACAAGCAAAGGTACAGTTCTTCCTCCAGCGCAGGAAGGAAGATGGGACAAGTCTAGTTAAGAAGACTTTGGAGGGAGACCAGGAAGCCAGGGCAGTCGGCTGGCTGCCTTCCCAGTGCAGAGAGGCGCACAGGCCCAGAGAGAGACAACCAATTTCCCTTTCATCCTGAAACAAAACTTTATATCTGAAACCAATTCAGCTTCTAATTGACAGCAACCATGGTTACCGCTTCTCAAAAAATTGCCATTTTCAGAGAGTGCCATGGTTTTTCAGGAGTAGATGAAACACTTCATTTCCGAGAAATGAGAAACACGACATTTTACTTTGCTTACCAAGTGTAATAACCCACCATGATTACAGACTGGGAATCAAACTCAAGTGAACACTTCAGGGTAAAAAAAAAAAAAAATCCAAGCGACAAGCACCAGGCCCAAAGCAGACGACCTCCTCTGAGAACATGAAGGGATGTGACAGGCAGAGAAATCGGCGACTTTCCAATCAAGGCTCTGGACCAGCAATTCATTCTCTTCCTCAAATGACATTGAGAAGCTAAGCTCCAGAAACCCACTCTCCCCTTTCAGACACTACCAAGGTTTGAACATTTAAAAACTCAGGGCCATGCTGCGCATTCTGGGCTCTTCATAAGCTCTTGTTGGCTGACAGGCAAAATGAACACCGATGAACCGTATATGACGTTCACTCGCTAAGAACTCCCCTCGCTTCCCGGTACTCACAGGTGATTACATTATGATCACGCAGCCACCAGACACACAGGCGCAATCAATGTCCTTCTTCCTCCGCAGGGAACAGCGAAAAGGCCCCGGTGGAAAGCGCTATCGGGCAGTGCCCGGAGGCTTTTTGGCTAAGACAAATTAGCCCAAATCTGGGAGGGGGACTTGGCACGTGGATGCCTTCATCACCCCGCTTCTTGCCCAGAAGGTGCTGGGGAGACCAGCCGAGGTGGGAGGTGGGTAATTTTATTTTCCAACCATCTGTGCATACAACAGATGAAAACGCAACCAAATCACCATATGGTGCTAAGCTCTAAATGTGTCACCAGACACTGTACGGGTGTACGGAGAACCGATCGGCAGCGCAGCCTGGCCTAGACCCTGGAAGCAGATCGTCTACCTCTGGCTTCAAGCAGCCCCTGCTTCAACATCCAAACCGCGGGACTACCTTTTGCTCCTGTTATTAACTGGGTCACACGGGACAACTGCATTAAGAGTTTTGAAAGAGTTTCCTCATTGATCATCTCACATGAACCTTGTAACTAAACCGTCAGTGGGGAGGTGGGGAGGTGGGGAGGCCACTGTTTTGACTAAAGCCCAGCCAGGGCACATGCCTGGGTTGCAGGTTCAGTCCCCAAGAGGCACACGATCAATGCTTCTCTGTCACATCCATGTTTTTCTCCCTTTCTCCCTCCCTCCCTCTCTCTCTAAATAAAATTTTTAAAAAACTATATCATGCAGCATGCTCCAGACAGAAGAGGATGGGTCCTCACTTATCCAGTGGAGCTGAATGACTTCCCAGAGTCACTCAGATCAGTGTAAGTCATAATCACAGCCACCACTTCTTAAGGGATTATTATGTGCTAGACGCGCACAGGTGCTGAGTCATCTGACCTGCACAGCAACCCCCCGAGGGAGGAATCCGTTACCCCTTCCGTCAAAGGGAGGAAAGCGGGATTTGGAGACATTCAAGGACTTGGGCAGGCTCACTCAGTGAGCGGGCAGTGGAAGGGGGTTCAAGCCTGGGGTGTCCAGCTCCAGGAACGAGCCTGACCCTGGGCCTCTGTTACCGCAGGCGACTCCATGTTTTGTCTTTCGGGCCTGAGCTGCCTACAAGGGGCCCGGTGCCTCTGGGCCTGGAGCTCTGCCTTGAACTTCCTCTGTAACCCCTCCTCCATCCAAGGGTAGTAGAGGCCCACCTACACCCCGACAGCCACCCATCTACCAACGGGCCTCCCTTATTTTTTTTTTTTTTTTTTACCATAAATGTATAGTTTTGCCGTAAAAGCTTAATCTTCAGCGATTTGCCTGCATTTCCTAATTGTCTAAAATAAGTTGGATAAATAAAAAAAAGAGAAACCTAGTTGAAGAATCACAGTTAAATCAAGAATTATACTTTAGGCAAAGAGCCAGTTCATTCCACAGCGTCTCTTTCTAATAAACACAGCAGAAAAGATGGAAAGCCACGTCTGCGGGAAATGACATCTGGCATAAACCAGGGAGACAAACACCTGGGGGCCATGCTCAAGTAGAACACAAATCTGAGTCTGAGAGTATAAAGTCATTAACTCTTCCAGGGACACACAGACGTTAGAACTTGACTTCCTTTTTCGGACCACTTCCTGCTGCCAAAGTCAGTTTGGCATAAATTTTCAAACCAACTGTGACAAGGATGCACTTGTCTTTCTAAAAGAGCGTCTTTACAGAGGATAGGGAGGTGGCAGGGAGCATTTGTGTAGGCCCGACCCGCTTCATCACAGCCGGTGGGAGAGCCAGTGCAAGTCTAACAACGTGCTCTCTGGAGGAAAAGGCCCTGATTTGTGAGGTTTGCTGATTTCCATGGTGCCCCAACATGTTGGGTTTCAAGCTACGAAGGTGACTAACAAATACCAAGTTGGGCAGAGAGGCGCAGTGGGCCCTGGGGCGTTGGTGTGAGCAGATTCCAGCCCTATGCTGGCTGTGCTAATATCGACTGTGGCTACCATGTGCCAGGTACATGCTAAGCGCTTCACAGTCATCCTCTTTGAATCATTGTAACAGGCCAAGGGGCAGGTGCTAGCTGATCTTCACTTTACAGATGAGAGAAGTGAAGTAACTAGTCAGAAGTCACACAGCTAGGAAGCTGGCCGTCTCCTCCTGGCCACCTGCTTCGATGGCCCATGCTCTCAGGCCTTCTTCGATCCTGCCTCTCTGTGCATAAAGAAGGTCACTAAAGAGTAAAGGGCAGACTCGGGGGTAACTGGCACTTGGGGGGAAGGGGACTGACCCACATCAGCCAACTCAGCCAACTAGAGTCCTTCCCCTCCTCTCTCCGGGTCAATTTCACCTCCCCCCCGAGAGCTACATCAGATGGCACCTCTTTAGTGAAGCCTTTCCCAACTCCCCCAGAGGAGTTACTCCCCAAATATTTTTTCTTATGAAAATTTCCCTTATCCTATTATGAAATAAATACATGCTCATTAGACAATACAGAAAAGATCAAGCACAAAGAGAAAAACTTCTCTGTGGCCCCACCTCCTACTCACAGCCTTTGATCCATATTTATACTATTGGATTCATCCCCCTAAACAGTGATTATCTATTTATGTTTCATCCCCACCAGACGGTGAACCCCTCCTGGAAGATATCATGGGTTACCCACATTTGTGGCTACTCCCACCCCCACCCCATCTTCACCCCGAGAATAACACCCAATACATGGCTGCCCCCCCAAATTAATCTAGATGCTTTATTATAATGTCTTCCAATTCATAAAAGGAAACACTGAGGTGTTCATGCTTATCTTCAAAGCTAATCTCATCATTTTTTAAATTTATTTTTTATTGTATTTTTTTAATTATCATATAGTCCCCTTATACCCGCTAATCTCCTCTTAACGGAGAGTGGTTTTCCCCGTGTGCCTGGAACACACATCACGGCGCTCCTGCCGTCCTGAGCGAGGTAGACACAGGCGGTTCTGGCAGCACCGGCCCTTACCTGCATCCCCCTCATCTTCTGGAACCGGGCGATGGTGTCGCTGATGGTGTACACGCGCAGGTGGCCCATGTGCAGCTTGCCGGAAGGATAAGGGAACATGGAGAGCACGTAAAACTTGGGCTTTGACGTCTAGGAAGGAACGGCAGAAAACGACGAGAAGTTTATTTATTAAGCATTTGCTGGGAACCTGCCTGCCTGTAATAGTGGGCCCTTTCCTCAAGGCAATCGTTTAACATTGTAAAAAGTTTCCTTTGGAAAAAACTCTTTCTATAATATAAGTTGACGAAAAATGTCAAAACCCAAATTCGAAGCCCTGATTTGAGCTAAAGAATGTCCACAATATGCCAAACATCCTCAAAGTGCTAGTTACGCATCTATATTTTTAATATTTTTTTCTCTTTCAAAAGCTTCTCTCTGAGACAGCTTCTCTTTAGGTCTCTGAGAACTGTATGTTTTTCTACATGAAGCTCGAGCACACATCCATGTAACTCAAGGGAGCAACAGTGAATCACAGGTGTGACATCTCTGAAAACGAGCCCCTTCCGAAGCCCCCGGGGGGCTGCCCTCAGACTGGCTTTCGCAGTAAGACCAGGACCCTAAGGCACCAGTTTGGGGCCCGGGCTACTCCGCTGCATGATGAGCTTATCTTTGAACAGAAAAAGCTGAAATGGGAAGGTAAGGAGACAATTTCAGCCGAGGGCAGGGGAGGGCTGCAGGTCCCCGGGGGTCACCGGCAGACAGCCGCAGGGCAGGGTTAGCTAACTCTCCAGCTTCCACGGCGCAGCCCCATCCTGAGAAACAGCACGTGCGTCCCACGAGAATGAGCACAGGGCAGGAAGTCCTCCCTGGAACGCTGACTTTGGCACACTAGTCCTCCCATTGGCAAAACGGTGGGCATTGGCGCAAGCTCTCGCACACCAGCAGATGAGGCTCCAAAGGAAAGGTGGCAGTCATTTAACTGATCCCTTCTCGGAGGCCTGTCGTTCAAGGGCAAGGACTGTACTTAATCATCTCTCTCCCCCACCCCCAGCAGCAGTTTAATGACTACTGGATAAATGCGTGTGGACTTTGTGCTCCGGAAGCCTGACAACGGGCCTCCGTGGGGCACTTGAAAAACTTCCCGCAATGTAAACTGGGCATTTTTCCCAGCAAGTTCCACAGATCCTGTCCAGGTGATGGGACTGTTCCCCCTTGCCCATGGGGAAGAAGGCGCTCCTCTGAGGAAAGGTGGGGAACTCTCCTGCATAGGCGCTAAGGGTCGGGACGCCTGGTTGTCCCCTTCTGTCCGCGCTCCCTTCCTAGAGCATTACCAGAGTTCTCTAAGGCTTTGCTTCCCCCAAACTAATAAAAACAAATGCAAACAGGATATTCATAACCATTCTTTTGTGTACATGGGGGGGGGGTTACGTTTTATGCTAATATCTGCATGACTGATATCGACACAGCCAACTGTAACCAGGGGAACAGAAGAAACCAGAAATCCCATCTGACTTTTTGCTTTCAACTTCCTTCAGCAAAGAAGTTAGACTTTTAATTGAGCCCCTAACATGTGACAAAACAGACCAGAGGGGAGCTCTTCTCTGTCCCCCGCACATCCTCGAGAAATGGCCGAGCAGTCAAGGCAAGCCGCCAGAAGGAAGGAAAGGGGAGAGGGAATCAATAAGGCATCTGGAGCTAGTCTACATGGACTGGAAGACCGTCCTGAAGAGCTGTTGACTTATATAAATGGATGGGCAGCTGCACACCGATTACGCTCTTTAATCGGAAACTATAGATCCGGATCCTTACCTCTCTGGAAAACCTCAAGGGAGTGGGCGGGGACCTGAGATCCGGAGTCAGCAGGGACTCAGGAATTACCATCTTCAAGAAGACAAGTAACAGACAACCCCTCAGCTTGTGAACAAGTCTCTCAAAGGAGGTGCTAGACTTCAGTCCTTTAACTGGTGCAGACTCAGAAATAAGCCAGCTACCTCCCCTACTCATTTTTAGGGACTGGGGAAAAGAGCTGATACAGTTCTTTGGGACCCAAAGGAAAAACAAGAAAATCCTTGATATAAAGTATTTCTAGTTTTTCATTGTAAAGTTTTTACATTAAACCTATTTTTCCTTTATTATAATCACCTTGTTTTTACTATAGTAATTTATTTATTTTTATATCATGTTTATTTAACCATCAATCTTGCCCCAAACAGTTTCCACACATAACTTCTTCATTAGCATGTCCTTTTTGTATGTCTTCCAACAAAGCTTAAATTTGTATAAAACCAAGTGATTCATTATATAGTAGCTAAGCAAACAACCAAAATAGAGTTTATAGAAGATATATAGAAAAGCATTGCTAGCAAAAGCCCTTAATATCCATGAATATTTTTATTGCAGAAAAGGTATTCAGCTTACTGCCAGCCCCTGTCTTTGGCTTTCTGTGTGAATTAAGTCCCTTTCCTCTGTCACAATAAAATGCATTCTATCCTCTGCGGGTGGAAAGAAGAGAGGGAATTATGGGAGTTTGTTATAACCAAGCAGGAATCAGATTGAAAGGGAAATTTTCATAATTACATAAAAGTGTAGGAACATCTGCCTTTAAAAGAAAGTAAGATTGTAAGCAAAGGGAAAAGGGTGGTCTGTATAAATAGGTCCTATTTTTTCCGCCAGCCTCTGATGTCAGGAGAAAGATCACTTCTGCCTCTTTATGGACCTGGCTCCAAGCTGTCACAGAGCCAGGAGAATGGCAGAGAGAAGGGGCGCTCAGAGGGAGCCTGGAGCCCTAGTTCTGGCCCTAGCTCTGCCACTGGCTGTGAGGCCTTAGGCAAATTCCTCGGCTCTCTGGGCTCAGTTTACAATCTGTAGATCAAAAACGTGAGGCAAAAGAAGGTTGGGGGGGGGGGGGGGAATGAAGCTGAAAGTGTGAGGTCGGGAATCAAACCCGTGATCACAGGCGTCTGGGCCCGAATCCTGGCTCTGCCACAGGTGAGTTGTGCATCACAACAAACTGCCAAACCTCCATCTGGGCCTCAGTGTTCTTACCCCCAAATTAGGATAATAACACCTTCCGGCGGGGTTATTGCAGGATTAAATGAGAAAATAAATGGACAGATGGTGCCTGCCACATAGTAATATGCTCATTAAATGGAAGTTCTTTTTATGATGATGATGATGTTTAGGATAATTAATGGCAAAATATTCAACTTCTAGAAACCCATTTGGGTCGGTTTCAAATGTATCTAACACTAGAGTGAGGTCAGTTACAGGTACTTCAGAATCCACCCGCATCTGGCAGGACTGTCAGGTCCTGACACACCGCTCATCTTTGTCCTCTTGTACCTTTCATTAACATAACACTTCAGTTTGTAAAATGTGTTCAGCCACATTTTCTCATTTGATTTTCAAAACGATTCTGTGAAACAAATAATGTGAGGAATGGGAGGACCAAGGCGGTAAATGATGAGGCCAAATTCACACGAATTCTGGGGGCGGAGCCAGTATTTTACTGCCCAGGCTCCAGACCCCTCAGCAGGTACTCTCTCCACTGTCCCCAACTCCATCCCTGATGGAGTGCCACCAGGGGATACCCACAATAGCCCTAAAGCTATTTATCCGATTATAGAAACACAGTTTCTTCTGATCCATTTAATTTTTTTTAAACTTAAAAAGAATGAGATGTCACAAAATCAATAAGCTACGACTTCAAAATGTTTGAAAGTCACTAAATTATAATCGAAACCAAAAGTAAAAAAGAAAAGAAAGCTAATTTTGAGCTCCTTATTCAGAACTGAACTGCTCCCTAATGGTTTGTTTCCAAAACACACTTAGTTAGATTAGTCTGATCATGTTGCCACTAAGACGTCTCACTTCCTAATGAGTAACAGTGAAGTTTTCATTGCGTAATTACGCATTACAGTCAAACCTTCCTTTCTGTCATTTCACTTGTTATACACTATGACTTTCTCAACACCTGATTTTCGTAGCAGAGGCAATGGCTAATGCTTCCAGGCCTGAGCCCCAGCAGGCTGGCTTCCCAGAAAAGGGGCCAGCCTCCAGCAGAGCGCTCCATGGAAACGGGCCAGGGCCAAGCACTCAAGATAATTAATTCAGGTAGGGCACTGAGCTGGTGCATCTGGACCCGAAGCTGAGGGTCCACAACTCATACCGCTGTTATGGCAACCTTGTACCCCCACCCCAACCCCGCCCCCAGCCCCAGATCATACCAGGAAAGGAAGGGCTGGTGCCTTTCAAACCATGAGGCCGAGGTGACAGAATAGGGTTGGAGGCCAAGGCCATACCAGTGGAGGGGCAGATACCTCTCAGAATATACAGTTTTAAAGTGCCACATCTGACGGGACCAGGTATCTCTTCTGGAGTCTCCAACCTGACCCTACCAGATCCCTGTGTGCTGCCCCACGGTGCAGTGGACCAGGGAGAACCTGATACCTGCTATAAGTCTTCAGGGATGCTGCCCCGGAATCACATGCACCACAGGGAAACCCCTCCAAGTGCTCTCCTTGTCTCATTACCTTCACCCCTCACAAGCGTCCCAGGGAGCAGCGAGCGGGCACTGTGGTTATCGCTGTCCATTTTAGGTAAGAAACCAAAGCACAGAGAGATTCACTCATTTGGTTCAGGGTCACATATTCAATAACTTATTTATACCGGCAGTCTGACCCCAGAGTCCAAGCCCTTCACCCCTCTCCTCTACGCTCTCAGCATCTCAGGTACTCACATCGGCTTTGGGAATTTTGGAGGCCTGTTCTTTTATTTGCAGATGCCACCATTTCTCAACATCCTTTCGGGTCTGCAGCGTATACTCTTTCGTCCACTGGCCCGTGACACTGTAGATTCCTCGGGTACATCCTGCAATCACTCTCCGTCCCCAGCTGACGACATCAGGCCCACCATTTAGCTGCCTTTTCAGGAGAGAGGCACAGAAGCCCAGTCTCTGCCAAGCGGAAGCCATCTTCAGGAGGCAGGAGGCCCTGGAAGAGGGTGGAAACGCACTGGTGAGCCGCCCGGAACCCCCTCCCGCGCCTGTCCTTCCACTCGGCACAGCCAGTGTCCCCTGCCCATGCACCCGCTTTCCTCTCACTCTGATGACGGTTCTCCCTGAAAAGAATGCTTTACAAGTTCGACTGAGCTACGCACAAACTTTTCAATGGAAAATATAAAGGCAGTTGGTGCTCCTGAGCACCAAAGATACAAAAGCCCAACCGCAACCGATGGAGACCACTGCCTGGGCCAGCTCCTACCACGGCCTCGGCTTGCATGGGGGGCAGCAGAGACCCCTCCCTACCTTTTTCTTAAGCCAGCCCCAGGTCTGTCCAGCAAGCTTCACTTCCTATCATCCAGGATTCAGAAGAGCTCCAAGTAAACCTTAGCTTGGCCTTCGGCTCAAATATCAGGGATCTGAACACAGGCCTGCCGGAGGACCAGAGACTCTGAGCAATTGATATAAGCATCACGTCTCCTGCAGTTTTTTTGGTGAGACATCACATCACCCAGGTGACTCAGCCCTCCTACAGCCCAGATTTGGTGCCCTGGGACTTCTGGCTTTTCCCAAAACTAAAATCACTTCGAAAGAGATTTCAGACTGTAGATGAGATTCAGGAAAATACGACGGGGCAGCTGATGGCAATCGGAAGACCTGTGTGAGATCCCAAAGGTGCCTACTTTGAAGGGGACTGAGGCGTCATTGTCCTGTGTACAGTGTTTCTTGTGTCTTGTATCTTCTTCAATAAATGTCTCTATGTTTCATATTACATTGCTGGATACCTTCTGGACAGACCTCATATATTGAGTGCCATGGGGTGCACACAGTTCTAGGCACTGGGGACCACAGCAGTGAACAAAAACGAAGTCCCTTCTGCGACGGTGCTTATATACTGACAGAGAAAAGGGGATGAGAAACAAAACAAATAAATATACAATATATGTAACAGTGGTGAGTGTTACGGTGTTTTGGAATCCAGCCCATAGGTTGCGGCCCATCAGGACATCCATCTGTGATTCAAAATTCAACTTAAATGTTTCATCGGTTTCCTCCAAAGCTGAATTCCAGAAATGAGCTTATGTGCAATGTTTCATGTTTTATCACCGTTCAAAGGGCTGAGGTGACAGTTCATCAAATAATTAAGATTTATAAATAAATAGCCTGAACTTTCTGCCTTCTTGCATAACAGCATTCAGGCTGGCGTAGAGAGGGGAGGGACGGGCCCCGCTGCCTCCCACGCAATCCGAGGCCGTGGTAGGAGCTGGCCCAGGCAGTGGTCTCCATCGGTTCCTATGGAGGTTCTGTATCTTTGGCTACAGTGTTTTCATAACAGATCTTTCAAAACCAAGAAGGAAATAAAGGAAGAAAGAACGTGACACTCTAAGCTGATGTTCTTTGAGTCTCTCAAAATGTTTTCCATAGCTACAAGGATCTGCCCCATTTCACAAAGGTACTGGGTCACGGATGTTGCCAACAAGGTTCATTACAGGCTTATACACGTGAGTTTCACACTCACATAACTTGGCATCACAGCGCTGGCACTTTACAACTTGCTCTGCCGAAGTTCTTAACATACCAGTTCTCACTGTATTTAACACCTCTCGCCCCTTCGGGGATGCAATCAGAAACAGACTCAAACAAACAAACAAACAAACAACTCCCTATCCACTGGGCTTGGCTATGTTAAAGTGAGTAGATGCGACTAGAGATATCCAGCAGTCCCTCTCTATATCTCGGTTCACTTATCGCGGAATTTTTTTAAATATTATATTTAATTATTTATCGCGGATTTTTCGCTATATCGCGGGATTTTGCGGTACTGTACAGTAAATACCAAAATAAATGTAAGGTTCCTACTTCGCGGATCTTCACCTACCGCGGGGGGGTGTCTAGAACGTAATACTCGCAATAAGCAAGGGATCACTGTACTGGTGAACTGTATTATATCAGCTGAATATCAGCAATTCCACGTGGCCAACTAATGGATAGACACTTTGTACAACTAAGGCAACTGCATTTATTTTTAGGGGTTGGGTTTCTCCATAATTAGAACTATCTCCAAGATTCATGGATTTTACAGTTCTCCTGCTAAGTCAGCCTTTCCATGTCTTTACAACCCGAAGAATGCCTGTTTAGCAGAGGGCACATGGAAGGATGACCGCATTCCCTGAGAACACACTGGACTCTTCTCTTGAATAGAAACAATGGGAAGCAACGAATCATGAAAACCCAAATTGACCTTAACTGTGGTCTCACAAGCTTTTGGGTTTAATGCTGGTTAGCCATTGTGACAAACAAAATACCAAACAATGCAGACGGGACCGAAAGGAGCAATATGAAGGTCATGCTTTCTTTAAAATTCTAATCCTGCCTCTACAACTTACTTATACTATCAAGCAAAATACAAACCAGCCATAACAACATTCCCTGTCTAAACAACAAGAACAAGCTTTCTAAAAATGTTTACATAATACCTAGCTCATTAATAACCTTTCCTTTATACAAACCAATAGGCCAGAGAATCCTGAAACAGATCTGGGTATTTAAAAGAACTTAGAAGTTCATAAAGAATGAAGAACAAGTAGATTACAATGTGATATATTATTCAATGAATGGTGGGAAAATTTAAATTAGAACCCCCTCCACCTCAAACCATAAACCATAGTAAATTCCATATATATTAAAGAATCTTTTAATACCATAAAACAAGACAAAAATATACAGGATGAGGCAAAAGTAGGTTTTCAGTTGTTCATATGGAAAATAATATAATAACTAATAAATAATTCAAGAATAATTCATGTACTCACAACTGTAAACCTACTTTTGCCCCTCCCTGTAGATGAGTAGTTAATAATTCTTTACAGGGTACAGGATGCTCTGTCCTGAGAATAAAAGCCATGGAAGAAATTAGAAAGGAAAATATTAATAATCTCTCTCAAAATCTAAAACACCTGTATATCAAAAACACCATGAACAAAATGAGAACGCAAACAATAAGCTGAGAGAAAACTGCAAAAGCTGCCACAAAAAAGCTTATCCTACATTTAAGAAAAGGAACATCAAAAACCTACCGTAGTTTTCACACTATAAGATGCACCTGACCATAAGACGCACCTAGGTTTAGAGGAGAAAAACAAGAAAAGAAATATTCTGAACCAAATGATGTATTAAAATATTTAATAAAATATAACAGAATAATATTTCAACCATGTAAAGTGAACAGCAGTCAACAGTGGTATTAAGAACCATCATCACTGTCATTAACAAATGAGGAGACTTTAAGATTCAAGTACTCTTCTAGTTTTCTGGGAACCCCAAGAACTCATCATCGCTAGTGTCAGAATTTAGAAGCTCAGTTGCTCACAATCACTGATATCACTTTCTTTGCTATCTTCATGTGTGATACCATCATCAGTTCCATCTAAGGCATTGCCAATGCCACATTTTTTGAACGACCGTACAACGGTTTCATCCTTCACTGACAGGTCAGGTAATACACACCACGGTCTGTGACACAATATTTGCTCCGTAAGACGCACAGACATTTCCCCCTACTTTTGAGGGGAAAAAAGTGCATCTTATGGAGCGACAAATACGGTAATTTTTAAAATGTGCAAAGGGGAAAAAAAGGAAGAGGAAATACAAATGGTTAATAAATATCTGAAAAAGATCGACTTTACAACTAATCAAAAACTACAAATTAAAACTACAATGAAATATTTGCTTATGAGATTGACAAAAGCCTGTTAAATCAAAAGAAATGTGCGTTTTTATACAGTACTGGCGGGAATGTAAATTAATTCTATCTCTCTGGGGAGCAATATGGAAAAATGTGTCAGGACTCTAAGAAAAGTTCACACTCTGTGTATTAGAGGGTCCCCAAGACTCAGCATATAGTGTACTCAGGGCCAGGATTTATTATAGAACTTCCTGGCACTCAGCCCGGTTCCCCTCCTTTACTTCGCAGGCCCTGCTCTCTGCCACTCCACCACCAAAGCCCTGATGGGCGCTGCCTCCTCCCGACCAGGAGCAGCCCTTTTACCAGAGGACTACGCCCACAGGATAACCGTAAAAGGTGCAGCCTGTGTGTTGAATTTATGATCAACTTGATATCTTTCTTCCTCATCTCTGTCTTACCTAGTCCCTTGCCTAGATGTTTGGGATCTTGTCTCTTCTTCCACTGTATTCCGTGATCCTTCCAAAGCGTCAATCCTCACTACTCCACTCCCCTTTTAGAGTCAGCCCTGACCTCAAACCCACTTCACCTGGGGCTTAAGGTTAAGTTTCAGGAGAACTGTGGGTAGCGGCATGTTACCATGGAACGGAGGGGCATGAGAACTGGACTCAAATTGACAATCACTTATGGACAATCATTTACACGACAAGAGTAGAGGCAAGAAAAAGAGCACATAGGAGAAGCGCTTGAAGGAACTCGGATGCGCCCAAAAGAAAGTGTGTGAGAATGTACCTGGGAAAATGAATCTTAAAGGAACCAAGTTTGCAGACCAAATAATAATAATAATAATAATAATAATAATAATAATAATACAGATCTGAGCTTTTGCAACTACAGTACTAATTCCCTGTATCTGTAAAAATGAATCTTAAAGGAATCAAGTTTGCAGAACAAATAATAATAATAATAATAATAATACATATCTGAGCTTTTTTAACTACAGTACTAGACCTCAGGGAAATTATTCCCTGTCTGGAACCTCTGCTTCTCCTTAAGATGAGGGGTAAACCCAAATGATTTCTGAGGACCTTAGAGCCCTAACATGCTGCGGCAATGACCTGCGGGCCAGAGATGCACTGGAATGGTTTTTAACTGAGAACAAACCCCCGACCGAGGAAGCAAAGATCCAGGGACCAACTGGGGTAGGGGAGCGGTGGGGAAGGAACCTGAGTACAAACCTATGTGCACACGTGCGTTTCTCAGGGAAAGGATCCAGAGCTATCAACAGGGTCTATGGCTCAGAGTCTGAACACTCGGATGTCGGAGGCTTTTCCAGTTTGGAAAATGCACGGCTGCGAGACCACCTAACACGGTCCGCGCCTTCCCTTCCTGCTCCCAGTAAGTCGGACCCTCCCGATCCGGGGAGAGGAGATCGGGCCCCTTCTCTCGTCCCCCTGAGCCACGGTCAGGGTTTTACCTGCTCACAGGCTCTGGCCTGCGGCTCCTTAAACGCCTCTGTTCCCACCTTAGGCGAACACAGCCCGGATAGTCTCCATGGGCGCCGCCATGTTGGCACAACAACAACTTTATTGATAGCGGCCGCCACTAACACAGACAGTAGGGGCGGAGCTCGGCCTAGTCTGCCTATTCCCACCCCCAATGGGGCGGGGTTGTCTGAGCTGCCTGCCCAGGCTCCGCCCCAGGCCCCAGGGACCGCCCCACCGCCCCAAGCCCGGCCCTTTGGCCCAGTTCTACCGTAACGCTCGCCTCGCCAAAACTTTGGACACCTGGGGGTGTTGAATTATTGACAATTGCAGCAGACGTGCGAGAGCCCTCAGTTTTGTGGCCCCAGTATAAGGAGCGCTGGAGGAGTCCTGAGGTCAGGTTCAATTCCCAGCTACAGTCCCCTACTGGGCTTGTCCTGTTTCTCAATCTCTTGATACTTACTGGGTGGGCCACATGATGGTTAAAGCATTTTCTTCCACCATATTCCCTGATCTTCTAGCCCGGGGTGGGGAATTACCTGGCCTGGATTGGTGGTAAAGTGTACTTCCTCACCTGATACGTGGGCTGGGAGTCAGGAAAGCATGATACCTATGCACCCCCTTTCCTAGAGGAGTTTGTTTCCCTCCCTGAAACCTCTCCCACTCTGGCAAGTGTTTCTTGCTATGAATAAATCAGTGAATCAGTGAATGAATTACAAAGGACCAGTGGTGTTAATGTATAATTTTCTATAAGGTAAAACCTAATTAACAGATTTTGAAGAACACGTACATGTGGACAGCCAGGAATACTGAAATGAATTTGCTAAAGCAAAAGTAATGTTTGGAAGCCATCTTTTTCTACAGGTCTGAAATTAGTTATACCTCTATTAAACAAAATTTATCCCATTACTATTCATTTCATATCCCACATCTACTCTTACAGAGCTGAATGAAAAACAAGCAAAGGTGCAAACCCCTATAGCACCAGGCAATCCCAGACAAGCACACCACCAGACACATGGTAATCTTTCACCAATTCCCAAGTCTGTAACAGTTTCCTGACATTTCAAAATCCAAATGCTTTTGTTATTCAAAGTGCAGTCTCCAGGCCAGCATCAGTCTCAGCTGGGAACTTGCTAGAAATGTATAGACTCTCAGGTGCCACCCCAGACCTGCTGAATCAGACTCTGCATTTTAACAAAATCTGCCTCCCCCAGGGAGCGGGGAGTGAATTCTTCGGCACATTGAAGTTTGAGACTCACTGTCTTAAAATGTAAGAATTAGAAAGGATCTTGAGAGCATTCTCCTCCAGCCTGTTCACTTTACAGATGAATAAACTGAGGCCCTGTGGAACTGGCTGTCTAGCGCAAGGTCATAGCAAGTTAGTAAAAGCTTTGGTATTCCAAACAGGGTCTCTAGCCTATTAGAATAGTGCCCTTCCAAAACTGCAGAATGCAAGATCGTTAGGAGCTTAGAGAACTTCCAATCCAATACTCTCACTTCAAAGGTGAAGACACTGAAGCCCAGAGATTAGACACGGCTTGTCTAAGGTCACGTGGGTGCTTAATTTAAACTGACACTGTGGAAGCACTGACTCTCACATTAACAGACCACACTCCAAGTGATGTAACCTTCAGGTATATCACACCGCATCCATGTATAGCTAGAGGGCCCTTTCTCTAATCTCCCCAAATACTAAATTCTGCGTAGCCTCTACCTTTATTGCAGTTCAAAATCGCTTTCCTCTTGTGAATGACAACACATTCCTAGGAGGTTATTTCAAATGGACTTTTTTTTAAAGTCACTTGCTTTACTGGAAAGTCGCTATTTTTACATCAAAGAGGACAGCAGCGCGAATGTAAATCCCTTTCGCTCTTGAAGGGCTTACTGCAAAGATACATTATTAAATGAAAGAGACAAATTGCTAGGCTATGTAGGAAGTTATCTCATTTTTGATTTTTAAAAGGAGAGGAAATAAAAGAAATATCTGTGTTAGTTTATGCATGGAAAGAAATCTCAAAAAATATGTCCCAATCTATTTCCTGTGATGATCTCTAGGGACAGTGGGCTTCTGTGGGCCTTTCTTTCTCTTTATGACAGGTTTCTGTGTTCCTTTTGCTATTAGTTTATGTGGTAAGCCAAGTAATGGCCCCAAGATATCTAGGTTCAAATCTCTGGAAGCTGTGAATGTCATTTTATATGGCAAATCAGGCTTTCCAGATTTGATTAAGTGAAGAATCTTAAGGAGATTATCCTGGTGGGCCCTAAATGCAATCTCAAGTGTCCTTATAAAAAGAGAGGCAGAGAGAGATTTGAGACAGAAGAGGGAAAGTGACCACTTTAACAAATGTCATGGGTAATTTTTCTTTAACGGTTCTTGCTGACCTGAAAGTTAAGCCATAGGCCAAGAGGCTCCTGATGATCTTTGCACGTGCCCAAGGGGTCAGTAACAAAGAAAATGGGAGCAGATGCCCTTCTGAAAGTTGCCACAAAGCAATCTTGGCCTCGAGTGGCCTAGAGTAAAGTCAGGATTTTCCTAGGAGCCTGATATTAAAAAGTACCCATTTGGGGCACCCTTTCCAGGGTACAAACTTTGCTGAAAGTGACCATTTTTATTGACTTTAAAATTTGGGGGGGGGGGCGTTCCCCCCCAAATGACTTACAATTCTTGAGTGTACATGGAAAAAACCCACTTGGAGTGACTCACACCACAATTCTGCTCAGACACAGAGACAGACTTTGGGATTACGCTTTTAATCTGTTCATTACAGGGAGGGAAAAAAAATCCTCTTCATTGTTGCAAATCTTCTTAGGCCTTGTGATTGCTTCTAAAAAAGATAAATGATAATCCTATTTGAAGAAATACTGAAGGTATTAAACAGCCTTAAGTTACATTTGACCTGAAGATAGAATTCATGGTTAGTGTAGTAGGAGTGGGCTCTAGGTAACATATACTTGCAGATGTATGAAATGTATCTTGCCCATCTTTGGGTAAGATATGTAATTTTAATACATAAATGTTGATAAGATCCTATAGTTCCTATATCTCTGCCATTAACCTGACATTTCAACATACAGCCTTTTGACTCTCTAGTATTCTTGTAGAGTTAATTAGCTCTTGAATTTATGTGCAAGTGTCTTCTCTCCCAAGTAGACAATAAATTAATTAAGTCAATAATTATGCTCCTCTGACCCTTGATGAGCCCTACAGTTTTACATACAGGGGACAGAAAATCGTGTATCACTCCCAGAGATCTAGCTTAGTGTTTTCCAGCCCAAATTATACGGCAGACAGAAAGCATTGGCCTCAGTTTCCTACTCTGCCCTACTTGTGAGGTGTTGGGTCCACGTATGGAAAGAATTGAACAAGTGCCAAGCACGTGGATTCATAGAAATAATAACAATAATGTCACTGCCCCTCAATATCCTGCATTGGCTAGGATTTGTCAGCACATCCTTCACCTGACAGTGGCTTCCCAGCGGCTGATGACAAACACACCCCAAACTGTGTCTGGGGAGCCCCCTCAGCCCCTTCTTTCTCATCTTCTCTCTCCCCTCCCTCCACAGTCCCTGTAGGTTTTATCTCCCTTCAGGTCCCTCCGCCTACCCCAACAAAAGTTCGAAATCTATAAAACAAGCCAGCCTCTCTCTTCCTAATATTGTCTGCCTTTCATAGCAGAACCTCCCACTCGGACGGTGACTGGCCTCCTCCGCACCCAGGTAGAGGACGAGAAGAAAAAAGGGGCAGAAGGAGCTGGAAATTCTAGCTGGCGAAGCTTACAATAACAACAACAAAATTACCATCACCACCACTGTTACCAGGTCTTCACCTAAATTCTCTATCTGGAGCCCAGCAGGAAAGGAGGGGGGAGAGGGAGGAAGAGATAGAGAAGTAGAACTAAGGACGTAGAAGAGAAAGAGGGTGGGCCAGGAATGATGACATATTATCCCTGGTCCTAGACCCAGGGTAGGGAAATGCCATTCTAGAGTCCACAAGGGTTGAAAACAGAAGATGACCACCACCAGAATGCCATTTATGAGTCGATCGGACTGTCCCCCAAAAGAGAAGGAAGATAGCAGCCCTCATAGAAACCATGTTATAGGCCACGTACTGTGCCAAGCTGGGCAGCAGCAAGCAAGCTATTTCACCTCCCTAATTCTCAGGGTCCTCATCTGTAAAGGGGACAGGTACCTAACTCACAGACTCCTTGTACGGATTAAGTGGTTCCTTGTAAGGATAAAGCACTTGGCACACTGCCCGGCACAACATAAATGCACTTCTTAGTATTAGATGTGGGCTGCCAGTTCCGAGAGGTGGGGGGGGGCAAGGAAACCTACTTAGTGTGCAAACCCACTGAAGGTGGCAGCTACTTAGTGCTGAGGAATTGCAAAGAAGTATGTATTCAGGACCTTTCCTCTGGTTCTGCCCCCACATTGCCTGTAGGGTATGGGACAGCAACATTGTCAAGGTTAGGTAAATCTCTGCTTCTCAAACCTATACACGTGCATGAGTTACCCAGGAGTCAGAAAGTCTGGGGAGGGCCCGAGATTCTGCATTTCTTTTCTTTTCTTTTTTTAAAAAGATTTTATTTATTCATTTTTAGAGAGAGGGGAAGGGAGAGAGAAAGAAAGGGAGAAAAACATAAATGTGTGGCTGCCCCTGAAGCACCCCCAACTGGGAACCTAGCCCGCAACCCAGGCATGTGCCCTGACTGAGAATTGAACCAGTGATGCTTTGGTTCACAGGCTGGTGCTCAATCCGCTGAGCCACACCAGCCACGGCGAGATTCTGCATTTCTAAGAGGCTCCCGGGAGATGCTGTTGCTGCCAGCCACGGAGCACACTGTGAGCAGCAAAGAGCTAACTGATAGCTCTGTGTGACAGAGTCCATTGCAACATGAAAGCCATGTGGAAATAAAGACAAGATGCATGACCTCGAATTCAAGGGCCCATCTGCCTGAATGGCAAGCTTTAATAAGGTAACTTTAATGAAAAGGGAGGAAGGAAGGGAGGGAGGAAGGGGAAAGAAATGAAGTTAACTACTTCTAAGGCAATACAGTAAAAGCCAACAAGAATGAGAATTTTGCCAAATTTTGGTCCTATTGAACTTACTTGAATAAATACATTTAAATCATTTGAAATTACCCAACTGTTCCTCAAATGAAGGCTGCCAAAATGCTTGGAAAGGTTTCTTTTTTTTTTTTTTTTTTTTTTTGAGAGTGCTTAACCTGAGTCTTCTTTACATATTAAATTTGCTTAGCAGATCCAAAGGCAAAGACTAATCCCTATCAAAATAACCACATTTCCTTCTGAATTGAACTAACCACATATGAACAATTCAATTCCACAAATCAAACCATGTCTGAACATTGTGCATGTACTAAGCACCCTCTTAGTCCTGGAGGTGAAGAGAAGACACGGAACACATGTTCTTAGCAGCACAGGCTCTAACGAGGGAGAGAGAATATTAAACCCTCCCATGATCTATGCTGTTGGTAAATTCAGGGACTACAGAAGACGCTCTCAGCCTGGAGAGAAAGGAGAAGTCTCAGTGGATAGGGATAAATCAGGAAAGGCTTCCTGGAGGCAGTGAGCCGAGTGTGGTCCTGCTTGTGTAGTTGGAAAACAGCCTTCCAGATGTTCATTCTTCAAGTTCCCAAAACTGGATCTAGGAAGATGGGTAGCCTGAAGCCAGAAGAGCAGATTGCAGTCCTCTGGCCTTTATAGTCCTCAAGGAAGTCTTCAGTTCCTTGGCTTCAGGGCCACCCCTTCCTCCCATGGGCATGGCAATGACCCTGAGCAAAGAGAAGCCTTTCAGGAATTGCATTGAAACTATAATAATGTGTGCATTTGCATCTCATTAGCATCCTTTGTCAGCAGAAAGGGCATTAATAATTCATTGGTTCTGCTCTTGAATGTCTAATAGAGTGGTCCAAACTTCCTGGTAGAAGGGGCAAGCTGGGATGGGCCGAGATGGAGCACCAGCTCTCAGACTGAAGTCTTCCTTGCCAGCCAGCAGTGTCTTTCTGATGGAAGAGAGCAAAGCAATGCATCACTTTCCCTTTACCCAAGAAGGAGACCCCTTTTCTCCCATAAATGAGACTCTGGAGGAAGAAAAAACCATCAAGATGACCCACTTTCAAAGCAGAATAAAGATTCACTGTCAGAAAGCTCGTGATAAGCCCAAATCAGCCTCTCCAAGGCTCCAGGTGTGCTATACAGAAAGTGATTTATGGCTAAGTCACGAGAAGTTCTGCAACACAGAGACCTTATAATCATTGTTTGAGCAAACACCTCTCCAAACATAATTGACCATGGAGTCATATTTTTTAGTAGCTGAGGACTTACTAACATTCATCAAAAACTAGAGTTCCAAGGAGCTCAGACTTGCAGTTTGATCTCCAGGGCCACCTGCTGACAGAATCCCTATTGCTCAGTGTCGGGGAATCAATGCAAGTTCTTTTTTCTCGGGCAACTGGAAGAATATGAGAGGTAAAGATGGAATTTCTGTCATTCCTTTATTGCAGGTAAAGCATATTACAGCATTCGTGCTTGCTCTCTGCCGCATGTGTGCGCTGAAGCACCAGCTGACCGCCACCTGGGCTCCCGCAGCTCACCGCAACTCACTCCCATGGGGATTCCACCCCTTATGTGCTATGCATAGACAAAGCCAGCTACTAGCCAAAATATGACATCAATGCTTATATAACTGTGAGTGCGCTGCGCATGCGAATCTAATTATTATCTCTAAGCAGCCCATGCCTGGGCATCTGGGGTGAGGGAGCCTGACAGACTTTTTTGTCCTCATACTCAGGGAGGTCAGTCTTTGCTCTATTCAAGCCTTCAGCTGATTGGGTGAGGCTCACCCACATCCTGGAGGGCAAACTGTTTTACTCAAAGTCTACTGATTTAAATGTTAACCTCACTCACAAATCACCTTCTCAGAAACATCCAGAATACTGTTTGACCAAATATCTGGGCACAGGGGCACAGCCAAACGGACACAAAGCAGGAACCATCTCAGCACCCTTATTTGATGTCATGTCACCCCACAGGGTGTCAGCTAAGGTGCTCAGCTGGGGCAGGAGGAGCAGACCTTCCTAGCTGGCTCATTCACATGGCAGGCAAGTTAGTGCTGGCTGTGGGCTGGGAGCTCTGCTGGGCTGCTGGGGTGGAGGTGGGGGGCCAGGGTTCTCTACCTCGGGGCTTTCCATGGGGATGCCTGGGCTTCCTCCGGCAAGATGACTGGACTTCAAAAGCAGGTGTCCGGGGCCCCATTACAAACCACCCTCTGTCCTCAGATTATTTACATTTCTCATACATGCAACATAACACTCACCCCCCCCAAAAGTCTCATATCCTCATTCTGTTTACTGAGAAGTTGGCATATGTCCCTTCCCTTGAATCCAGGGATGGGGAGCACTGTCAACTATGGTGACAAATAGAAAATGACAAAGTGACCCTCTACCAGTCTACGGACCTGGGCCTTGAGAGACCAGTGATTTCCACTTTCTGTCTCTTGAAACACTTACTGGTTCTAGGCACAGAGCTGTCATGAGGCCATCATGCCAGAGAGGGCTTGGATGGACGTTCCAGTCAGCAGGCACTGCTGAGTGTGCCTTCCAGCCACCTCCAGCAAGGCGCCAGACATGTGACGCGGGCACTTCCGGGCCCCTCTAAACCAGCTTGGACACCAGCCGAGTAGCACTGAGAAACCATGAGCCCTGCCCAGACTCCCAATCCACAAGTTCACATTTTAAAATAGTTGTTGTTTTAAGCCACACCAACAGATAACAGAAACAAACGGTATTTTAACACCTTTTAGTTCAGCAGTTTATAATTCTTGTCTTTATGCTCAATAGCAAAAAATTCTTTCCCAATAAAATCTCACATGGAACTCTAATTTATAAAGGGATCCGAGGGGAGCCCTTTTTATGACATAAGGATGGGGGAACTGAACTCCCTCGGTCTTATTCCTGCCCCATGGTTAAGGCACCTCTACAACATGTAGGGTCCTCAGAACATATTTTAAGACCAAAAACCTAGTTCTAGTCCTTGTTTTACGAAGACTAGACTTGACGCCCAAGGACCAAATGGCTTGCTTTATGTAAACGCTTCTCAAAGTGTGGCCCGCAGACTGGCAATGTCAATGCCATCTGGAGGCTTGTTAGAAATGAGAGTTCTCGAGCCACACCCCAGAGCCACCAAATCCGGAACTCCAGGGTGGGGCCCAGCAATCCGGGCAACGAGCCCTGAAGGGGAATCTGAGCACAAGAACCACTGCTCTGCCTCACAGAGGGAGGCCCTTACCAAGCAGATACTTTGACGTGATCGGTCCTGGGTTTTAATCCGCACACTTCTTAGCTTTGCGACTTTAGGTGAGTTACTTAGTGTCTCAGCCTCTGTCTCCCGATCTGTAAAGAGAAGAGAGTGTAATAACTGTCGAAGCCCCCTCCCATCCTCACCCCCTCCTCTGATGGTCCCAACCCTTCTGGTGATGGAAGAGGAGAGAGGGGTCTCCGTCCCAGCGTGGCGACTCTGCGCCCTGCTGGAGGAGGGAGCGGCTACCATTGCCTGAGCCTGAGGTTCTGGGGTTTCCTTCTAAGCATCCTTGACAGATGCAAAAAGAGCAGGGGAGTCAAGGAGGATATACAACCACGGAGATTTAATTTACACCAAATGGCTTCACCCAAATTTCCTTTTACTTTCTTTTTTTTTTTTTGTAAGATTTTATTTATTTATTTTTAGAGAGGAAGGAAAGGAGGGAGAACGAGAGGGAGAGAAACATCGATGTGTGAGAGATACATCGACCAGCTGCCTCTTGCACACGCCCCAACCAGGGACCGAACCCGCAACCCAGGCATGCACCCTGACCAGGAATCGAACCAGCAACTTTTGCTTTGCAGGACAAGGCCCAACTAACTGAGCCACACAAGTCAGGGCAGCTTCACCCAAGTTTCTTTCTTTCTTTCTTTCTTTCTTTCTTTCTTTCTTTCTTTCTTTCTTTCTTTCTTTCTTTCTTTCTTTCTTTCTTTCTCTTTTTCTTTTAAAGATTTTATTTATTTATCTTGAGAGAGAGGGAAAGGGACCTGGCCCATGATCCAGGCATGCACCCTGACCAGGAATTGAACCAGTGACCTCTCAGTTCACAGGCTGGCACTCAATCCACTGAGCCACACCAGCCAGGGCTCACCCAAATTTTGATGTCTCTAGCACGCATGCTCAAGGCCACCGCTGTACAGAAAACCCCAACTCTCCCTCCGGTCCTCCGGCCTCTGCAGCACCGGCCCCAGAGCCCTCCACCTCTCCCGGGCTGCTCCTGGGTACCCCAGCCACCACCCCAAGATGAAGCAAGCCAGACCACAGCTGGTTCCGCCTCTGATGACTGTTTTCTTCATTCACCTGTTGTTCCTTCTTCCTACAAAAATGTCAATACCAGAAGGAGGAGTTGTCAGGGCAACCCTGAGTGGAGGTGGAAAGTCCATCCTTGACCAAAAACCTTAAGTCTATTTGGTTAAAACACCCACTGAGTTCTTGGCCTGTGTCCTAGTAGCAAGAATGTAAAAATCTTCTTTTTTTCCTTTTTTTCTCTCCTTCTAATTCTCTCTCTCAAATCAATTTTTTTAAAAGTCTATTAATGTTGACATATTTCAAGATCCTAGGAGACTTTGAGGCCATTCTTTTGGGAAAAGATCTTCAGCTCCTAGGGGGGTCTCCTCATCCCACCTGGTCAGTGGCCAAGGTTAGGGCTGAGGTCCCCGGGGGAATGAGGCAGCAGGTGGGGGTTCTGGTGGGAGACACGCCGTGGGTTCCTACGGGCAGGAACCATCCAGGCCACATCTTTGGATGGGACAACGAGTGTCAAAGGTGGAGAAGGACAGGGTCATCCGAAAGCAGGGCAGGGGCAGGGCAGGGCAGGCAAGCAGCGATGTGCCCTCGGGGCTGGGCACGTCAACTCACGATTGGTTCTGGTAGGTGACATGCTTTAGGCTGTCCATGCCAGTCAAAGAAGGGTGACAGAGATCTGGAAACTTCAAGCCCTGAATCTCTTTCCTGCCTGCATTTTCTAGAAACATTTCTAGGGTCACCAGGATGTACTGTTTTTGCTTTTCATTCGTTGATTCCAGAAAGTCAGGTGACAGGGATGAGGCAACATGCTGGGTGCTCTCTGGGCTTCCTTTCTCTTTGGGGGGATGGGAGTGGAGGTGGTGGGCAATCAGATTCTCCAGACAGTGAAATGTCAGCTTCAGAACGGAGAACCCCCCACCAGGGCCCAGCGTGTACCTGGAGCACTGCCCCCACCCCTACCTCGTGGTCCTGAGGTTGCCCTATTTGTAGCTGGGCCTTTGGAGTCTTCAAACGCACCCTCACGGCACCCAGAGGTGGCCGGGCAGCGATCCACATTGCCACTCCCATTTTAGAGAGGAAGAAGCTGAGGCCAGGAGAAGTCAAGCAATGAGAAGCACAGACCAAGGGTTAAATACCAGGTTACAACATTCCTGAATGGTTCACACTTGGCTGTTGCAAACCAGTGTGATCCGGCTCCCACACCCTCCCTGCGTGCCAGCGCGGCAATGCTGATCTGGCCCCCAGGCACCCAGCAGCTCGCGGGACACTCACTATACGGCGGCCATGAGATGGGCCATTGTTAACAGCATCACACAGAAGGAGACATGGAGGCTCAGGACAGACAAACCATTTTCTCAGGGCCGCCCAGCTGGAGAGAACCCAAGCCGGGACACCCACGCTGTCTGCCGTGGTAGCCACGGGCCACGTGTGACTGTTGAACACTTGCCATGAGTCTGGTCCACACTGAGAGGCTGCCCTTGGTGTAAAGTACACCCCGGCTTCTGACAGCTTCATAGGAGAAAAACACAGAATGTGAAATTAATTCATATGCGTATTTTTACATTGACTACTTATTGGAAAGATCTTTTTGGATACAGTGGGTTAAGTAAAATATATTTTTGAAGTGGATTTAGCTACTAGAAGATTTAAAGTGACATATCTAGTTCACAGTGTATTTCTATTCGCATGATTCTCACCTCCCTCTCAGCGTGAGACATTTCCCATGTTCAGGGACACACAAATCCCTACCGGTTCCCATGTGCACACACATGTACACATATGCACACACACAATCCCACTTGCACAAGACCACTCACACTCTCTGCCGCTCCCCCCTATACCCTCACCACTCTTCCCACAGAGCCACTCAGGGGAACAGGCCCTTGAGCCACAAAGTCACACAGCCCCCAGACCTTCCCACAGAGCACTGGCCTGAGGACCTCACTCCCTCCCTCCCTCCCTCCATCAGCCATGATGCTCTGGAGCCGTTCTGGGGGCGCTTCCACCTCGGGTCAGCACTGCCCTGTCTGGCTGAAGGGCAGGCATGTGGCAGGTGGCACCTTTAGCAGCAGCATCTGTCTCTTGGGGGTTCTTGTGAGAGAAGACTATTTGCCTGGGTGCTGAAATATTCCTGCCGGTGAATTTCAGCTGCGGGGCTGACCCTCGGGTCACAACAGCAGGAGCTCTGGTGTCCCTAATGAAAGCGGCTTCTATTCCCACCCAGCTTTTCCCACGCTGTCTTCTTCCTGAATTTTCCAGCTTGCATGCTGTCACAGTTGCCTGTGACCGGGGTTGCCCTGTATCAGAAGCCCACTGCTGTCTGCTTCTGAGCCAATTTGCATGCCCCGTGCACGTGGGTGTGGGTATGCGTGTGCATGTGAGGAGAGCAGGAAGACCGCCACATTTCCTTCCAGGCGCTTCTCTCCCTGGTCCACAAGCACGCTCCTTCGGCAGGCTGCTGGCCGTGCTCTGCCCCACCCCACCCCCACACTGCTTCACTAAATTTCAAGAGTGGGGCTCTAAGAGCTCTAAGTTCACACCTACTGGGCATCTCCAAAGGGGTGGTTCTTCTTCCCTGAAGCAAAAAAACAACAGACCTCTGGCCCAGGAGACGGTGATCTGACAATCACAGGGAGGTAATTATCCAAATGCAGCCTTTGGATTCTGTAAACACACACTGCCAGGGCCCCAGGGTGGCGGTGGCTCAGCAGGGCCCTGCTTCCAGAGGTCTCCGCAGCCCCTGGCATCCGTCCCAACCACCAGTGAGTGCTTATAAAGACTCATCACGAAACACAGGTAGTCTCTGGAGATTCAGCCTTCCTGCTCGTAATTGCTTAATTAGATAGAATGTCGCCTGCTGGGTTCAGATCGGATGAGCTTCCTTAGACATGTCTGACTACAGAAGGCTTGGGGCTGAAGGGGGCGGGGCGATGACAGAAGATTCTAGAACCTGTGGTACAATAGCATGAGGCCGGTGTTAGAAAGGGAGTAAGTGTCTTGTCTCGTAGCCATGAGTGGGCTTTGAGACCCGAGCGCTCGGTCTCCCTCTGGGCCTGAATTTCTTCCTCAGTAAATAAAATAGCAGTGATTTAGCAATAGCAGGGAAAGTAGGAAGCTAAAAACCCCGATTCAATCTGGTCCGTCGTTAATTTATGTGCACCTCAGGCACGACACAGTTAGCACTAAATGTCAGAGGCTCCGGTGCCTTCTCTGCTGGCCGTCCTGCTTAGTGGCCCCTTCTAGTCATTAGGTAGTGGTGGCAATTCTGGGGCTAGTTGAGGAACATTGTGGAACGACCCACTTGTTCCTTGGGTATCAGCACAGCTGGTTCGGGGTGCATTTGGGTGCAAATTCCAGTGGAAGACTTTGTCAATCATTCATTCAACAAACATGTATTGACCACCTACTATATGCCAGGAGCTAGTTCCTATTTCCTTTGGGGTAGCATGGGGCCAGCCTCTCCGATAAGGTGATGTTTAAGCCATGCTCCGAACACCTCCCACCAATTGATGGCTAACGGTATTGGAAAGGAAAAAAGGGGTATACGGGACCCAGAAGCAATGGGTGTCTGGGTTTCAAAATAAACAACAGGGTATTTTATTCCTGGTGAACGATGTTATTGATTTTGCCTCATTTTGCTGGTTGGGCTTGGGTTGTTTTGTTTTGTTTTGTTTGGATCTCAAGTGGCCTGTTTGTGAAGAAACGGTTGGAGCGCAAAGACAGCCTGGAAATGTAATAAAGGTAAAACGAGGTGTTTGGGTTTAGACTCCAGCTACTTTAGGGCAAGACAATTAGGCCCAGAGATCGGAGGCGGGGCGCAGAGGCTCCCGCAGAGCCAACTTTGATTAGAGTTGCTCACCCCGCTCCACCCTCCCTGAAACCAAGGGACGTGGTCTGGCAGTCCCTGGGCCCCAAGCGTTCTGGAAATCCAAGGCGTCTCCAGTTCTGCACCCATGGCTCACACAACCGGCCAACTACACCCTGAAACAGCCTGGGGGACAGACCAGGCTCTGGATTCTCTGTGCTGAGGGACTCTCATTTCACTTGTCTCTCTCTGTGAAAGAAATTCTTTCCCTTTCAAATGTCATCCAACATTTAAGAAAAAAAATCTATTGAATTTTGTCTCTTCCTTTGGTCTCTGGGTGAGACGGATTTGGGTTTTGATTCTCTCAAAATGAGAGATTTGCCTTCTTCCGTAAGATCAGAGATCAGAGGCGTTTCTTTTTTTATCCCTTTTTTCCCCTGTTTTAAGCCCTCTGGAGATGATCTGGAGGGATAGTCTGTCAAGGTGCCCTGCCTGCTGGGACAAGGGGTCAGCAGGTGTCCCAGGTGAGGCTGGTAACCCTGCTTCCCAGGAAGATGGACAGTAGACCCAGTGCCAAGGCCGGGAGCAGGCGGGAAGGGCTCTGCTTGGGGCATCACTGCCCTAAAGAGACTCTCCAGCCCTTCCTCTGTGCAGACAGCTGTCCTGCCGCCATCTTCCTGAGACCCAGGTACTCAGCTTTGTCCCTGTTCTGTGCCATCCTGTGTCCTCCCACCAAACCCCACCTCTCTTTTAAGTGAGAGGCAGATTCTGTTCCTTGCAGCCAAAGAATTAGAACTCAAATGGATATTTCATTTCTCTTCCAACCTTTTCTTTAAAAAAAAAAAAGGAAGAGAGGGAGGAAGGAGGATGGAGAGGAAAGTCAAGGACGACTTTAGTGTTTTTTGAAACCTGTATTAGTCACAGAGCCATTTTCCCCGATGAAATCTAATGTGGACTCTCCAAGACGGGTGACAACAGAGCGCCTTGTCCTCCTGCCAGTTCCTTTCAGCTCCCCCAGATCTGCTCCCTTGGCATCCAGAAATCTCAGCCACCGTGTCCTCTGTTAATATTTGCATGTGAGAAGTTCCGTTTCCTTGGGGAGAGGGGCCAAGGAGAGAGGAGGAGTAACAGCAGCATTTATGTTGATTCAACGCGCCTACAAAGTGGGTTCTGTCATTGTTATTTTGCAGAATGAGGAAATTCAGAGATCAAGCCGCTGGCTGGGAGGCACATGGATAGAAGTGGCAGAGCTGGGATTTGAACCCAGGTCCTTTGTGACCTAACACAGGCAGATGGTTGCCCATTTTGGTCTGTTCTGGGGTGCACAGTATGCCTCTCCCACCCCTGCGCATCTGTAGCCCCACTAATCCCTGCCCGTGTCCCCCACCATTGCATTTTTTCCTGTGGGTCTTTTGCTACCTCTGGCTTAACCCCAGATGCTTCTGTTTCCATCAACACAGGCCTTGCCCAACATGGTGATTGAAAGAACAGGAACGTATGGAAGGAGCACAGCTTAAACGTTAAGAAAATACAGGGTTTGGCATCAAATGGCCTGGGTGAGTGCCAATCCCACTGCTTACCAGCTGTGTGACCTTAGGCAAGTCACACAACTTCTCTGTGCCTCATTTCCCTCGCCTGGAAAATATACTTATCATGGGAAACAGAATAATGGCCCCAAAGATGTCCACTTCCCGATTCTCTAATCCCCAGAGCATGTGAACATATTACATTATACAGCAAAGGAGAAGTAAGGTTGCCAATTAGAGGACTTTAAAGAGATTACCCTGGATTATCCAGGTGGGCCCAAGGTCATCACAAGGGTCCTTAAATGTGGGAGAGGCAGGAGAATCAATGTCACAATGTCACTGGTATTGCTGCTGGCTTTGAAGACGGAGGGGGGCCATGAGCCAAGAATGTGCAGCTTCTAGAAACTCAGAAGGCAGGGAAATGAATTCTCCCCAGAGCCTCCAGAAAGGAACATAGCCCTGCTGACGCCTTTATTTCAACTCAGCGAGACCCATCCTGGGCTTCTGCCCTATAGAAGCCATTAAATGTGGCCGCAGGAAACTAATACACCCAACTCAGGGTTGCTGGGAGGATTATGACAGACACTGTTGGCCATGTAGGAACACAGTGAACTTGGCTTCCCCTGCTGCTGGTGTGCAGAGGTGGGCGCAGTTGAATGCCCTTTTGAGCTGTGCCCCATGCACCTGCCCACCCCCCAGTAGGGAGCCCACCTTCAGCCTTGATTACCGCGGAACGCTGCTTTATAATCACACGCCCAATGGCTCCCTTCATCACGCCGAATTCTAAACTGCGCTCGGAGTGGCTTGTGCAATGCTAGCCCTCTGATTAGCTTCCATCTGAGCTCCAAAATGAGGGTAATCAGAGTGGAGGAAAATCTTAACCATGTGCCCTGGAGGAGTGGTGGGGGGGGGCGGGGGTGGAGGCAGAGGGCAGGGAGCTCTCCACTGCAATTTTTAAGTAAGGTTATAAGAGCTTTTCAAGAGCAGGCTCCTGTCCCCCTGCCCCCTGCAGCTGTGTGGTCATCCTCCATGCAGCTATAAACCCAAGTCCTCAGACTGGCCTTTCCAGGTTCTGACTGCAGCTGCCAGGAGCACCCCCTTCCCCCTGCTTCCTCCTCCTCGGAGGTTAGACCTGCAATCCAGACCAGCTTGGCCCAAACTCCCCATTGCACACCCTGTGGACCCCCACGTCCCTCCGCGCTCTCCAAGTGGGGTCACATCTGCCCAGAGGAAGATTTATAAGAAAGCTAATGAAGCTTCAACTCACTTGTGGGGGACCCAGCAAAGCATTCACATGGTCATGTGTTTTTGTAAAACTGGCCCAAATTTGTTAGTTTTATATTCTTCTGCACCTGGGCCCCCCACTGCCCCCCCAACTCTATGCCACAGGGCACTCGCCCCACACAAGGCTCAGCCCTTTGTTTACTAACAGAAGCACCAGGGTATTACTGAGAGCGGTGGAGGGCTCTGCTGCGTGTGTGTGTGTGTGTGCGCGCGCGTGTGTGCGTGCGTGGTAGTGGGGACGTGCAGAAACAGTTTATAACTTCAGCTGGCCACTGCCACTAGCATGGGCTGCCTGTTCTGTGACCTTCCCTCCAAGGGACCGCTCAGGGATGCTGGCTTCTCTCTGCCCCATCTCCCTTTACTCCTTCATCTCAGAAGCACAACAAATCCCTTTCGTCCTCTCACCGTGACCATGACTTTCGGGTTCTTACTGTGTAACCTCCCTGCTCGCCCCTCAGGCTGATCATGGCTGTTTTCCCGGGGTTGGCTTTCCTAACAGGGTTTAGGGCACCTGCCACTAAGAGAACATACTTTTTACACCACCACATGGGATGAAAAGTGCTGGGCTTTTCTATCTAGGGTTGGGGTAAGCAGACCAAGGGGCTGGGGGGAGCTAGGGGTGCAGAGGTCCCCCGAAAGCAGGGGCAACGAGGAAAACAGCATTGGCTGAGAACTTCGTGTTGAGATGCTGGTCCTAGGTCCATGTTTTGCCCAGCCCTTTGGAGAGCACCAGGACTTGCGGCCGTCTGAACCACACCGAGCATAAGGGGCCTCTCCCGCCTCTGCACCCACCTGGCCCATAACAGCCAGCTGCTTGTGCTGGCTCCGGACACGCCTTACTGCGTGCTCTTGTTTATGCCTCTGTCTCTGCCACCACAATCCCAAGTCCTTGAAGCCAAGACAATGTCATTTTTTTCATTCCTCCCCATTTAGCATTGGGCCTGGCACCATCATTTTTCTTGAAAATTTCTTACTTATAAACATCTCAACCCAAGAACTGCTGTTTGTTGTAGCAGCGATTTAACACAGGTTCTGAGAGCAAGCAGAGCTCGCCACCTTCAGGGGCTGTGGCTGTGCCCCTCAAAGTGAATTGGGAGGTTCTACCCTCCTGGTTAAAAAAAAAAAATTAAGTAAAAAAATAAATAAAAGAAAATTTCTTACTTATGAAATAATGATAATATTATCAGCTCTCCCATAGAGTAATTATATAAACTGAATGAATTCATCATCTAAACTTCTTATTATAAAATTTGGCACAGAGTAGAGACTCAGGAAGTGTCCCTTGTAATATTACTGAATGAATCAATGAATGAATGAATGAGAGATGCTTTGATTGAATTCATTCGCAGAAGCCTGCACACAGGCTTTGATTTTTTTCTGTGCTTTTGTCTTGCTATATGAACTAAAAGAAACGGCATGATGAAAGGGAAGGAAGAGAAACTGGAAATCACAGCTGTTTAACTATAAACATCTATAGATGTAGATTTTTCCTTTCCAATTTGCAAGGGACTGAGAGTATCGAAGGCAGCCCTGGAGGGATGTATGTGTCAGCAGTGAGTGCTGCCTTCTGTCCTTCAGAAGGATTGCTCCAAGGTCATTAGGGACCCACTGTCACCAGCCACTGTGCACATTATGTTACCTGCGCTCTCCCTTATTCAGCCTTCACAAGAACCCCATGAAGTGGATCCCACGCCATGGTAACGTGAAGCGAGAACAGAGGGATGGGTGTTGAGCCTCAGAACGTATTTGTAATTAGGGGACAAGAGAGAGAAAAGGAACCTTCCAAAGAGAGAAGATGAGCTGGAGAAGCAGCAAGCAAACCATGGGAGGAGAGAATTCCCGGCAGTGGGAGAGCCAAGTTGAAAGGGTCCAAGGGATCCACAAAGAGAGGCATGGGGTCTGCCAGCTGGGAGCCTGGGGGGGGGGGGCTGCAAGGAAAACAATGTTGCTGGGGAGCGAAAGGCAGCTGTCAGAGGGCAAGGATGAGTGAAGAGGAGAAATTGGGGGCCTGGAATCCGGCCTCCGGAGAAGTTTGACTGTGATCTGTGTTTGGAATGGTGTGGGGCCAGCCTGGGAGAGAAGGAACTGGGGGCAGAGAGAGCAGAACAGGGACTGACTGGGCTGGGAGGGAAGGAACGAAGGGCCCCAGGAAGCAGGAAGAAGGGGACAATGAATAGGGCAGGGTCCCACTCAACATTCTCAAGTCTCCCGTGGCTGGAAGGGATTATGGAAAGGCCAGTGATGGAGCCCAGTGTGGGGCGAGAGGAAGAAGAAACCAAAGAGGGAAGGAGAGGGGCAGGTCAGAGCCTAGACAGGTAGCCTTCTCAGGGCAAGATCTTCTCGAGGGCAGGTGATCTGGGCGTGTTTATGGGCAGAGGAGGGGACTCAAGGAGGAGGGTGACCGACAGAGCAAAGTCTCAGAGGAGAATGGGGGAGGAGAAAAAATTTAAAAGGTTGGAAAGGACCAGGACTCCCCCCTCCTCCCCCAACATAGGAAGGAAATGAAACCATAGAGAACCAGGGCTCCCTGGGACCTCGCCACAGGACCGGGTGCATCTCAGTAAATACCAGGTTGATAATAGAAAATCAGGGACAAACATCTTGCTAAATTCCTTCCAGTCGTCTGCCTCTCAACTAAGACCTCCTCCGTGTGGGATCTGGTCTCTCTCTTCCTCCTCTTTCCTCCCTGCCTCTTCTCTGACTCTTTATTATCCAGCTCAGTTTGACCCCTCTGACTTCTCAGTGTTAGATACCTATCCACCTGTTCACCCACATCTAAGTTTCAGACTTTCCTGTTTACCCATTTCCAGGACTCTACAAAACAAAGGATGCTGATCCAGGAGCCCCAAATCCTTTCTCCTTAGAAGGAGTGGGTGCGCAAACCCTTATCATTTAAAATCCCTTCTCAGAACATCCCTATGAGAGGAAACACAGGGGAAATGAGCAAAGAAGGCAAGAAGGCGAGGGGGCGGGGAGCTAAAGGCTGTGCATCCTGGTGCTGTGCCAAGGCCCCTGCAGGCCTCCCTCCTGTCTCACCCCTCTCTGGGTAGGCGGGTAGTGGCCTCAGAGCTTGTGACCCAGGCTTTGTCCCCAGCCCTGCCCGGGAGTCGGGAGGGAAAGCAATCCTAGGACGCATTTCCCATCCAACACCCAGCGAGCGCCTGTGATCAGAAAAGCCGCCCACGCAAGCTCCGGAAAAGAAAAAGGTTTCCGGGCTGGCTTGGTTTGTGTGAAGCATCGCTCTTTGACTTCATAATCGGTTGCAAATTCTGCTTAAATGAAAAGGCCAGCTGGTCTTCTGAGGAAATCTAGATTTTAGCTGGGCAACAGGAGGAATAACAAAAGTGTTAATCTTTTTAAAATAATACTTTACACTTAAGCAGGCAATGGTTTTAGTCATAGTGTATAATGAATTCCTTTGGGTTTCAAAACATTCTAATTATGTTGAATGTATGAGGACTTTGAGACTCATCTACTCCGTCCCAGCTATCAAGACGTGTCTGCCCTGAACAGGGTTACACAGTTGTAGTCTCAGTTTATACTCTAGTATATAATTGGCCTGGGAAAAGGATTTATATTTCCATTCTAACAAAATTTTGGAAAATACTGCAGCATACATAGATGTTAATACTGCAGCTAGAAATGACTTCAAAGCTTTGACATCTACCCCTCTGCCTTCTGGAACACCAATACCCGAAGCCACTGATTATCTAAGTCTGCTTTGGAAAGCCCTCAAGAGTCCAGATTTTACAGTCTCTGGTTTTCAGTAAATAACTAATCACTATTCCTACTGAGATGTTCTTTCCAGAGAACTTGATTTTCTCCAGGGGCAGCTTAAGCCCAAGCCTCCAGAAAGCAGTAATGGACCATCAGTGTACATTTTAAGCACACACCTCCCCCAGGGTGCAGGCATCTCTGGTGCGCTGGTGACTCTGGCTTTGGCTCACCCGTCACCGGTTCTGTGCCCTGCGCTGTGCACCAGACCCAAGGCCTGAGGACCACCAGCCATGCCGATCCTTCTCCTTCTAGATGCTGGCTGGGTTGGCCAATGGGAGGTATTGGCAAAGATCTGTGTCGGGGAGGAGGGCCAGAGCAGGTCTTCTCTGCTGGGCTCCTGCCCTGGCCCCGAGGCCGGGACCCCATGACCACCATGCTGTTGGGATGGCTCCTCCTTCACACTCCAACTCACAGGGCTCCAAGAACAGCTTTTCTTCCCTCTCATCTCTCCAGGCCCAGGGGAAGCAACAGCTCCACTGTGGATTGGCTCTGGGTTTCCTTAACCTGCCCAGAGTCTGTAAAGAGCTTCTTCATTGAAATCTCTGGAATGGCTGAATTTTGACCCAGCCAGGACCCAGAATTGGTAAACTGGGTGACAAGATGTCTTATGGTGTTTGTAGTATAGGAATGGCCAGCCACAGATATTACATGTCTCCCATCTCCTCCCTGAATTACCTTAAAGGGTCTGGGCTCCCCCAATTGTTCTGAGGCCGTGGAACCTCTGTGCACCATGGACAAGTCACACTGTGGCCACCATGAGAAGGTGCAGAGTGGGAGCTCAGAGCGACAGGGAGTAGGATCTGCCCTGCAATCCCATGCTGGAGGGGAGGGTGACCTTGCCTTCACAGTCCTTCTGTGGGTGGTGAAGGGCCACCCGGGTGGGGCGGGGCCGCAGAGACAGCTCCGACCACAGCCCCACCCTGCCTGCCAGGCTGGCCTCAGCCTGGGTCCCCTGCACAGCCTTCCGTCTGGGGCTCTCTCAAAACACAACAGAAGGCCCTGGCCAGGGGGCTCAGTTGGTTGGAGCATCCCCAGAAAGAGCACATACCTAGGTTGCAGGTTCGATCCCTGGTCAGGGCATGTATAGGAAGCAACCGACAGATGTTTCTCTCTCATACTGGTGTCTCTCTCTCTCTCTCTCAAATCAATAAATACATTCTTGGGTGAGGAGTTAAAAAAAAAAACAAAAAAACATAACGCAAGAAATGAGACACACAGCTAACGAATGGGCCTAGGAAGCCACACCTACAATATGCAACAAGCTCCTTCTCTCTTTGGGCCTCAGAGTCCCCACCTATGAAAAGAAGTCCTGCCTACCTCCCAGAGCTTAGCAAAGACTAGTAGTGATACACCCAGGAGCACTTTGAAAATTATTCCTATATAAAATCAACTTTGGCATCATCTGGTCTCCTCTTTTTCCTCTGACGCCCCACGTCCAATGCGTCAGGACATCCTGTCAGCTTGTCCTTCAAAATGTACCTGGAAACCAGCCACTGGACAACCAACAGCGTCCAGATTGGTTTGCCTGCATCCACTTTTGCTCCTGACCCCCCGTTTCTTCTCTACTCGGTGGCCAGAGTAATTTTTTAAAACCTAAGTCAAAAACAAGTTAAAATTCTCCAGAGGCTGCCCAGCTCACCTAGGCCAGATCCAAGGCCATTTAGTGTCCAAGGCCCTAGTGATCTGCCGCGTGGATGGAGTGAGACCCTGTACCAAACACTCTCCACCCAGCGCCTGCTGGGAGGAAATGCCTGCAGGTCACGGTCATGGCTATTATTAGCAGGAAAATACCACCAGCTGATGCTTCCCAGATGCTGATACCTCTCTGACAGGAGAGGGACACAGGCCAGGCACCATCCCAGGGGGGACGGGCTCAGTTTTCATGTGACATGCGTTAATGAGGATGACCTACTTTTTTGCAGGCAAAGCACACCTACGGACCTCTTACTCAGCCTTGGCCTGCTGCTTTGAGCTGTTCAGAGCGTCCCCACATCTCCCATTTCCTCTCGTCTGCTCCGTCGGACAGGTGAAGGGGGAAACGCAGCCACGGCAGCCCAGCCTGTCCCAGGCGCCACTCGGCTGTGCACGCTGAGGAAATGGCCCTGGCTAAGGCTGGCGGTGTGACACCAGCTACCCTTGGCCTCCTTGTCACTCAAAGCCCATGCTTCCCGGATCCCAGTCTTGGTGAGACCAGGTCGTGGGCAGAAATGTGGTTTTCTTCTTGTTTTCCTGGGGCTGGAGTTGGGCCCTGAATCCTGCCTGGGCTTGTCCTACCTCTCTCTGTAAGTGTGTTCCTGCTGAGGGGCAGAGGCTCCTTTCTCCCTGGTCCCCTCTGGCATCTGGACACCATGGCAACCAATGCACCTCCCAGAACCATGGCTCTTCCACGACCTGATGCAAAGTATCACTACTGCCCTGGCCTGGCCAGGGTGACCCCATGAGGATCCACAACTGTTTAGAGCGAGCCCCCCTTTCAGGGGTTGAAAGCTGGGCTGCTTGTCACCCCAACAGCAGGTCCCTGCTCTCTATATTGTCTGCAGGATGCCCCTGGGAGCTTTGCCATGAATTCCTGGCTATGCCACGGTGTCTGTCTCCTTATTACATTTTGAGGCTCTTGAGGACGGGACCCTGTGTTTGTCAAATTGGCAGCCACATCACCTTACCCACAGCAGGTGCTCAGAACAGGTTTGCACAGCGCACCTTGGTGCCAGGTCTACACAGGCTGGGAAGGGAAGGACCAGGGACTCTCTTAAGGCCAATGGCTCACTAGTGGGGGAGCTGGCGCTGGAGGTCAGAGCCTGGCAGGGGAGCAGCGGAGAGCAGGGCTTTGTGGCCAGGCTGCCTGGTCTTGAATCCTAACTCCACTGTGGCTTAACTAATGGCCCCAAACTAGGAGTTTGAACAGCTCTGTGCCTCAGTTTCCTCATCTGGAAAATGGAAGAGCTGAAAGTGTCTTTCCTTCTAGTACTCAGGAGGATTAAAGGAAATAATACCGGCAGAGCACGGAAAATGGGTCCTGGTACATAGCTAATGCTCCATACGTGTCGATCAGCAGAATTTAATAATTTGCATATGATAAAGTAAAAAAAAAAAAAAAGCATAATATTTTATGTGAGCTATTACTACTATATGTATGTACCCAAAACAGATGGGAATAGGTACCCAAAAATGCCAATAAGGATTATCTGTGACTGGTGGGATTATGGATTTTTTTATATATATATATATTTGTCTGTCTTTTCCAACTTTTCCATAGTGAACTAAATAAAATGGCTTTTGAACAAAAATATTCCCCAAAGTTGTCACGAACCTACCTGCGACCTCTATAACCTCCTTCCCCCACCCCACCCCCATCTTGAATATTGTTTTGGAATCTAAGGAGACGCCCCTGCTGTTTCCAGTTGCCTGGGAATAAAAGGGAACCCGCTGAGACATTTCAGCTGGAGTGGCGGAGGCTACATTTCTGCCGTATTCTGCTTGTACACCCAACTAGGAAATGAGACGGCGTGTGTTTTGAGTGAGTCTCTCCCATTCATCACGGGGATACTCAAGGTCTCTCTGGCAGAGTGATTGGTATAATTACAGCAACCATCTGCGAGAGGACGCCTGCAGTTAAGAGCCGTGCGTGTGTATCAAGCCTGAGTCTTCCCGGATTTGTGGAAGCGAGATGGCTTCCCGGAGCCATGGAAGCTGAAGGCGAGAAGGTCTGGGTGGTCCAGAGCGTTCAGGGGAGGCGGGAGTGTTGTGATAGCTGCTGGAAGAATTTCCCCACGATCCTTCAATACGGCAATAAATGCAGTGTCGGCTGCAGTGTTACAAAAGGATTTCCATAGTCCGGGAATTTCCTCGAGGACAGACGACCCAAGTCTGACAAGTG
The DNA here is from genome assembly GCF_987537825.1 of Furipterus horrens. Lineage (NCBI taxonomy): Eukaryota > Metazoa > Chordata > Mammalia > Chiroptera > Furipteridae > Furipterus > Furipterus horrens. Next base: position 137,798,114 of record NW_028327177.1, on the reverse strand, counting down.
ATTTTTTTTCCCAGCCAGGCTCTACGTCTTTTTCGCAAGTGAGAGGGGTCTGTAGCTATCAAAGGGTTATGACTAGTTCAGAAATGCAGCTACATACTTCACTCCAAAATGTACAGCTTTGGCCCTGGCCAGGTAGGTCAACTGGTTAGCGTGCCGTCCCGATACACCAAGGTTGTGGGTTTGACCCCAGTCAGGGAAGATACAGGAATCAACCAATGAATGCATACCTAAGTGAAACAACAAATCAATGTTTCTTTTTCTCTCTCTCCCCACTTCCTCTCTCTCTCTAAAATCAATTTTTAAAAATGTACAGATTTTAGAGCCTGAAAAAGAGGATGGAAAAATGACCAATATTGAGGGAGCTCCCAGGAACCAGCTATAACAGCCATTAAACATTCTCCACCAAAAGTAATACTTCCCTCTTCCCTCAGCCTCAAAAATAAAGCTAAATAATAATAATCTTTAAAAAGGAAGTAAAATGATGAATAAAACATGGCCCTGCCCCCTCCCCCCAAAAATGTCAATTTCAGCCACTGGGCCACCTGCCCTGGCTATTCCCTACCCTCTTTAGCAGCTGTGGACTCCCTGTGGGTTTGGGGGCAATGCCAAGAAGATCGGGCCTGGCTCTGGGGACCCGAGAAAACACCTCCTTCTCCCTCGTGCTGTCCACAGCGGTAAGGGAACCTGTCTTGAGCCCAGCTCAAAGGGGAAAACTTTTACAGTGGTTCCTTCAATCACATGCAAAAGCAAGCCCTTCCCATCCCGCCTTCTCCCATCACCATGACAACCCTCACCCATAGTCAAAAAGGCAGCTGTCTAGACAGACAGAACGGGCAGAGTGAGGTTTCTTATTGGGGGTTTTCTCAACCCTGCAACTGGCCTGTGGTTTCTGGGAGGTCAGGGGATCAGGAGAGGGAACCGAGCAAGGGCAGTGTGGACAGGCCGAGCTTCTGCGGGGCCGCGCCTCATCAACGACAACCTTCGGCGTGGCTGCTTCGCTTCTGTCTTTTGGGTCCTGCAGAACCTCAATTTCCGTCAAATCAAACTCAAACCATACTAGCAATAGAGGCACACTTAGGATGTCCGCTTTGCAGAAGAAATGCAGGCTGTTGGAGGACCCCAAAGTGCCTATTTCGGGGACCAGAGAGACAGAGGCAGGTCAAGGCAGGTTTGAGACCGCCTGGCTGCATGTCTATTACAGCTCGCCCTGACTGCCACGTGAGAACCGGCTCCTCTTTTAAGGCCTTTCAACCCTCGCTGCGTTCGGAATGTGTGTCGGCCGGGGCTCAGTACAGGCCACAGAGCAGAAAGCGACTTCCTGCGGGGAACTGAGCCCTTGCAGAAGTCATTGGAAGGCCTGGAGAAGCAGAGGTGGGGGGCCGCCCCCGAACCACAGACATCACAGTCCAGCCTCACAGTGGCAATCCACAGGCAGGACACTGCTGTGACTGCCTCGGGCCATGAAGATGTGACAGCAGGGGCAGGGACTTGGTCTTGCAGCAGCTCCTGTCCGCCAGCAGCCCCTGCCTCGTGCCCACCTTCCGGTATTAGTCGGCTCGGGCTGCCGTAACAAAGTACCACCCACTGGCTGGCCTGAAAACAGAAATCTACTCTCTCGCAGAACTGGAGGCCAGAAGCCTGAAGTCAAGGTGTCAGCGGGGCCGAGCTGCCTCTGGAGCTCTGGGTGGAGTCCTGCCTCGCCTCCTCCCAGCTTCTGGTGCTGCTGTCCATCTTGGGGTTCCTTGGCTTACAGCTGCATCCCCCAGTCTCTGCCTCTGCTGTCCCACGGGGCTGTCCCTGTGTGTCTCTGTCTTTATGTGGCGTTTTTTTTCCCCTCACAATAACACCCGTCGTATTGGATTGGGGCCTCCCCTAATGACTTCACCTTAACTTGATCACATCTGCAAAGATACCATTTCCAAGCAAGGGCACAGTCACAGGTACCAGAGGTGAGGACTTCAACATGTGTTTGGGGGGACACAGTTCAACCCATCACGCCTCCTAACCCGGCACGGGAGCCTCTCATGGGCAGAGCCTCATCCACACTCAGTTCCCCAGCCCAGGAATCTAAGAAATGCAGTGTTAGCTTTCCAACTTGTCAAATAGAGGGGGTGAGCCTGCCCATGCGTCCGGCCCAGGGGTCACCGAGCAAGCGCCACTGTGTGCTGGCTGGACAGACAATGCAGTCCTGACACGCAGAATGAGAGCCAGTGCAGCAGAGTGGTTAGCAGCCCCGGCTCTGACGTTGGAGGCTGGCCCTGCTGGCTGGAGGGCCTCGGGCTGCTTAGTGACTGCTCCTCTGCAGCCCTTGGCTTCCCAACCTGTGAGCGGGAATAATAGCAGTCACCCCGTCTCAGGGTTTATGGGAGGATTAAATGAGATAATGGACTCAAAGTCCCTAAGGCCAGGCACAGAATAAGCAGTATACAAATGGTAACTGTTATTAAATCATCAAACTTATTAGATTTTCACGGGTCCTGCTGTGGCTGGGAATTGGATAATGAGCAGAAGCATGGATGAACTACATAGAAGGGTCCCCTGGCATGTTTAGGACTTTATATAAAAATCAGAAACTGGAGCTCTGGCTGGTGTGGCTCAGTAGATTGAGCACTGGCCTAAGAACCAAAGGATTGTTGGTTCAATTCCCAGTCAGGGCACATGCCTGGGTCGCGGGCCAGGTCCCCCGTTGGGGGCACACGAGAGCCAACCATACATGGATGTTTCTCTCCCTCTCCCCACTTTCCCTCTAAAAATAAATTTTAAAAATCTTTTTAAAAAGACCCTGAAATTTAAAAAAATTAAAATAAAATAAAAATAAAAATCAGAAACTTGAGCCAATGCATACATCTTCTGACATAAGCCTTTTCTTACTTAGTGACCCATCATCACATGGAGAAGCTAAGGGATGTATCTCTAGAGTAGATTTCTCTCAGTTCTGTTGGGGGTCACCTCACTTTAGTTGACATACAGAAAGGAAAAGCAGGTGTCAGCTTCCATGTGGCTGTTCTGCGACACAAATGTTGTTACATGTTTATGTTCTTGAGAAAGGGAAGTAAAAGTCACATTAACCCTAGTTAGGGTCCTGATCACAAATCCTTTTTCAGTTTTGACTTGGCAATTGTCAGCACAGCGTGGATGGAGACACCTTCTGAATTTCAGTGTTACTAAAGCTGTCTCTCTCAGTGACATAAAGCAGCTGGGACTAGCCAGACCTGCATCCCTCAGAGGAGGAAACTTTTAGCTGTTGAAAACTGAGCACCATGCTATTCGGTGAGACAAACAACCCAATACAGAAATGGGCAAAAGATCTGAGCAGACACTTCACCAAGGAAGATGTACAAGCGGCCCATAAACACATGAAAAGATGCCCTGCGTCCGCAGTCATCAGAGAAATGCCCATGAAGCCAACTGTTAGGGTGGCTGAAACAAGCAGACACACAAGCAGAACAGCAACAAAGCACTGACGAAGGCTGACGAGGATGTGGAGCAAAAGGTGTTCTCAGGCATCGCGGGTGGAAATGCGAAGCAGCGTGGCCGCTGTGGAGAACGGTATGGCAGCATCTTTCACAGTTAAATGTAAGCTTACGGTACGTCCCAGCCATTCCACTCCGAGACGTGTATACACACTATGATGTGTAGGTGAGTGTCCATAGCAACTTTCCTCTTCGTCACCCCAAACTGGAAGCAACCCAGATGTCCACCAACTGGTGAAGAGACACGCACATTGTAGAGGAGCCATACGATGGAGTAACACTCAGCCATAAAAAGGAACAAAACAGCAGTCCATGAAACAACCCAGACACAGCTCCAAACACATTACATCAAGGCAAGGAAGTCCAACACAGAAGACGAGATATTGCATGAGAGCATTGATGCGACATTCCAGAAAAGGCAAAGCTATAATGACAGAAGGCGGACCAGTGGTTGCTTGAGGCTGGTGGAGGGTGGGGAGCAGCGCACAGGGGCCAAGGACTTTCTTAGGGGAGGGGAGATTCTGATCCGGGTGGCAATGGCAGTTACATGATTACCAACAATTACTCAAACTCATCAAACTGTACGCATCACGTGGGTGAGCCCTGCTACGTAAATGATATATTAACGCAAAAATAAGCGCTTAGTTTTGAGGCGACAGCTTTGGGAAGAGGCAGTGTTGCTTCTGGGGGACAGGAGTGGGTGATGGGCAGGAAGGGCGCTGTAGGGTGTGGCTGGTCTATGGGCTACCAGAACCCAGTGAGGTGTCCTTTAAGATCAAGCCCATCAGGTAGGACTGTGACCTAGCCCAGCCAAGCCCTGTTCCAAGAGGGGCTGTTAATAACATATCTATATGTTTTTTTTTTCCATTATACAAATTTAATGCTCTTTATTAGCAAGTAGATTTTTATCATAGCTACAAAGGGAAGTGAGGACAGGTATTGGGTTGGCCAAAAACTTCATGGGGTTTTTTTTTTCTCCATAAGATGGATCTACCAGCACTTGGTTGTCTTTAACTTCATTCAAAGCAATTTTGTTAGATTGCATTGTGACAGGTGTCATGTTAGCATGTTTTTTTTGAAGTATCAAAATTGGTGAATTTTTGTGTAGCCATTTTAATATTGAAGATGGAAGAAAATAAGCACTATTTTTGGCATATTCTGCTTTATTATTTCAAGAAAGGTAAAAACACAACTGAAACACATAAAAAGATTTGTGTGGTGTATGGAGAAGGGTCTATGACTGATCGAACTTGCCAAAAGTGATTTGTGACATTTTGTGCTGGAGATTTCTCTCTGGACAACACTTCACGGTCAAGTAGACCAGTTGAAGTTGATAGCGATCAAAATTGAGACATTAGTTGAGAACAATTAATGTCATACCATGTGAGAGATAGTCAACATACTCAAAGTACCCAAATCAATAGTTATTGGTGAAAATAAAAAACATGTCTTCTATTTTACCGAAAAAACTCAATGGACTTTTTGACCAACCCAGTATTACCACACATCAAATAGCAAATCTGGAGTGGTGAGAACATGTGAAAGAAAGTGTATGCAAGGCAGAGTACTTAGAACGCAATCACAAATGACAACTATTACTATTTGCCTGTTCCTGGTGCAATGGTCACCGTTAAAAGTCCGGGCGTCTTGCCGGGGAGAGGCAGAGGGAGCTGGGAACAGAACTGGAGACAGCAGTAGCCCAGCTTCCAGCTTCAGTGGCTCGTCTTTATAACACCCCCTTCTGCTGTCCTTAGTGTAACAATCTACCCGTGCACACGATTTTACAATGACTACTGATGCCCCTAACTGCAATACAGACAAGAGACTAAAGGAATACGTGCAATGAAATAGCGTTCCGATCAACAGTAGATCTTGAGCACCATGGTGCCAGAAAACATTTCTGACACTCAGGAGTGTGGCCGCTCTGAAAGGCAGGCTCAGAAAGGTGAGCTGAATTTGCGACTCAAATACTGCGGCGGCTGTGCTATTGTGACATGATTTTCTGAAATGGTGAACAGAACTTGGAAAACCTCCAGACAAAACTGGGTTCCAGACCATGAAAGGTGGCAAAATCAAATACGTGACTTTGTGGAAAGTGCAATAAAGATACTATTTCAAAGGCGGAGGGCCAGGTGTCAGGCAGCTAGAGGGACGAATTGTTAGCCTAGGGCTAGGAAGAGCTTTTGTGGGGGGGGGGGGGTTAGTTGAATATTATTTCTGGAAGCTGTATCTTTTCTGGCAAGGGCCCAGATAGGAAGAGCGAAGGCATCTTGCTACCTTGGGGCCAGGAGTGAGACCACTGGCAAATGAATGACTAATTTCCATCTTTTTCTGTGTCCACAACAGGTTTCTAACACAGCTGTTTTCCTTTTTAAATGTTTAGTGTACAGAGAGCCCTAACTGATTGGAAACAATGCAGTGGCACTGGGAGGAAGGAGAACGGGCCACTCTAAATTGTTCAAGCTGGCCTGGGGCCCTCTCAGAAGCCCCCTCTGCCTGCAACTTCTTAGCTGCAGATCTGATTCCTGGTCTTGGTGCTGAGGCTGGCCCAGAGCACGTCCAGATCCTCGCCAGCTCCCCCGTGCTCTCTTCCTCCGAGTTGAGTTGCTGCATGTTAAAGTTAATCTAGGACAAGATGAGCTGAAAGTGACTCATGGTGACTGAGGGATGAGAATCCGGGAGCAGCTGAGGGGACAAGGGAAAGTCCCTGGGCCTGGCTCCACAACCCAGGCCCGGGTTCCCGGGCACCGGCGTCTAAAGGGGCATGAGGTCAGAAATGTGTGGGTTTCTGGCCCCTCCCTTGGAGTCCATGTGTCTGCAGCAGCCTTTTACAGAAAGAGAACCAGCAATTCATTCCAGTAGGTTCTAAGTGCCACACACTCCCCAGGGGCTGGGGACGCCAAGACCCATGGGGCACGTGTCCACGTCCCAGGCACTCACAGTCTGGTTGGAGAGATGGACAAGTGACAACGAAGGCCTATAGAAGCTGCTCTGGGAACACCAGGAAAAAAGGCGCTTTCTGCAGGCTGTTTTTTAGAACAGAAATGTTCTAACTACTTCCCACTAAAGAATTTTTTGAAATATCTGCCTGATGGGGCTCCAAACGACTGGCCTGCCCAGGATTCCTCTTGCTTTTCCTTTCACAACTTGATAAGAACAAAATATATGACAGGATTATTCTCCTTAATGCAGATGGAGAACCCTACAAATGGGAAATTAAACTAAAAAAAAAACAAGGGCTAATGAGCACATGGGAATATGTTCAGCTCCCTCAAATAATCTGGCATAAAAACTAAAATTAGATATCATTATGTTTTCATCTGTCAAATAATGTTTAAAGAAAATTCTGGTTTGGTGAAGCTTTGGCAAAACGGGCAGGCTCATGGGCCTGGAGTGGGCCAGCCCCAGGGATAGTGTACCGGCTTAAACAGTGTCCCCCCCAAAGTTCAGGTTCACTCGGGCCTTATTTGGAAATGGAGTCTTCCTAGAAATAATTAGTTAAAATGAGGTCCTACTGGAGTAAGATGGGCCCTAAATCCAATGACTAATGTCCTTCTAAGAGAGTCACACGAAGGCACACAGGATAAAGGCCAGGCGATGACGGGGCCAAGAATGAAATGCCAAAGAATGCCAAGGATTGCCAGCAGTCACCAGGGACCGGGAGGGGGCAAGAGAGGCTGCTTCCCTGGAACCCCAGAGTAAGTGTGGGCCACCTTGGTTTCAGACTTCCAGCCCCCAGGACTGGGACGGAAGAAATGTCTGCTCTTTAAAGCTCTCCCCTTCTGCCAAATGTAGCATCCCTAGACTCTCCGCCCTCGAGTGGGAACCGTGGTGCCCAGGGGTGCAATCTGAACAGGGCGGGAAAACCTAAGGATGGCAGCGGGACAGTGTCCCTGTCATTGTTTATGGCAGTCTGGCCACTTTGCCAACATTCAGAAGGACCCTTTTTAAAAAATGCCCCCCAACCAACCAATTCTGGAAAAGCTTCAAAACACAACACTGTGCCCTGGCCAGTGTGGCTCAGCTGGTTGGAGCATCGTCCCTTACACCAAAGGATCGCGGGTTCAGTCCCCAGTCAGGGCGCATGCAAGAGGCAACCGATTGATGTTTCTCTCTCTCATTGATATTTCTCTCTCTCTCCCTCCCTCCCTAAAAATCAATGAGTATGTCCTAGGGTAAGAATCACACACACACACACACACACACACAGAGTACCACTCCCTGTGGAGCCTCCCAGTTGTCCCCTCCAGCCTCATGCCCCTCCGTGCTACATGAGAAGGGAACAGACCATGCGGGAGGCAGGACTCAGTGACCTCCCTCCTGGCAGGCGGGCAGATGTGGCCACAATGGCAGCCTTTCCATTAGGAAGGAGCACCTGGAAATCTGGGCCCCTCCCGAAGCTTCCCAGCAGGCACCAGCAGCTGTGACAGAGGCCTGCACTGACCCTGCATTACCCCACTGGCCTGAAAATAGCGGGGTCCCCTCACCCCCCGGAAACAAGGTTTAGAAACCATTGGTTTTGCAAAGGGCGATCATGTATTCCTGTGAGGAGATTGCAGTGACTCCCGTTAGCCACCGGGAGATGAAGGTCATGAGGCCCTGCCCTGCAGTGACCAATGCTAACTAGGGCCTGGATACTTATGTCCCCTCACCCATCGCCCCCATCTTGCTGATGGGGAACCTGAGGCTCGAAGAGGCAGAGGGGTTTGCCCTGGCCTGGGGCCCCTGGTGAACCTCACAGAGTTCAGTTCCAAGTGCCATCTTTTTCCTCTGGGGACCCGATATGTACGCACATTCCCAGGGACAGAGGGAGGAGTGGCAGGTGGCAGGAGGCAGTGGGAGTTCAGGGCCCAAGTTCCCAACGGATCCTTGAATGGGAGAGGGACGAGCCCCTCGGGTGTCCCACCACAGCAACAAGAGGGACTCCGAGGTGCCCTGCACCTGTTGGGGGGGTGAGGGCGGCGAGAGCACAGATCCCCTCTGTGGCCTCTTGTAGCCGTGCAGCTCCAGAGACGTGCTAGTGAAGGACAGGAAGTGCCCCCCCCCCCAGAGCTTCCGTGGGGCAGGGCTGGGGTGAGGGGACCTAAAAGCCCTGAGGCTAGGTCCCCGCCCCACAGAGTCTGACTTGGTTGGGTGGCTGTGGCCTGAGCCGGGGCTCCTCAAAGTGCCCAGAGCGTGCTAAGGGCAGCCAGGGTGGCAGACTGCTTCATCCACCCCCCCACCCCACTTTCATAACCCTCTGCTGCTGTTTCTCCTCCTCCTTCGCTCCTTTAACAGTTATACTCAGAGCCCCAGGAGTTGTCTGCAGCTCTCTGGGCTAAGATCAGCCCCCCAGAGGCCTAGCCCAGTCAGGGAGAGCAGGGCAAGCCTAAGGGACACTGTGTGTGTATGTGTTTCATGCGTGTTTAAGTTCAGAAATAATTTACATATAGTGGAACTGACCCTGGACAAATGCATAGCATCGGGTAACCATGACCACGAACCAGACCTGGAACAATTCTATGGCCCTGCAGTAGCCCCTAGGGCCGCCTTTGAATGCAGTTCCAGGGCCGTGACTGGGGGTAGAGGTGCCAAAGCCGAACCCCCCAACTCCTGCCGCTAGGAAAGCAGTGGCTCTGAGGTACCCTCTCAGGCTGGGCCAGGCAGCTTTCCTGGTTGCTGGAAGGGTTATTCCCTAGCCATCCAACCCTGTCTCATTAGGGCCTCTGTTGAGAACCCCAGATGGCTAATGTCACTTTTAGCGCTTCTCCTGACCCCATTTTCCGGGCCTGGGAAGTATCCGAATCAATATCTCCAAAGATCACTAAGGCGACTTTGGTGGGGGAGAAAAATTCCCGTTCCCCACGGCAACCACGGAGCTCTCCTCACACAGCTGTTCCCAGCTCCTGAGAAATCACTTAATTGGTATGGAGGTCACAGCTTCCTCTTCCAATTAGGGTCCCGTCGCACCAGCTGCCATCTGCACAAGGGACCATCCACTCAGAAGCAGCCCAAGTCCGTGAGCCACTGTCTGGCTCCTTCCACAAGGCAGTCCCATCTGGGGGCCGGAGCTCGCCTGCACCCTCTGGTCGGATGTTTGGGAATCAGGATGGAATGAACAGAGCAAGAATGTCCAGCTCAAGCCTCTTTCCCTTCTCCAGAGCAGCCACCGAGGACAGAGCGGGATTGCAGCGCAGGGAGGGGCCTCGAGATCTGTTTTTTCAGACTTTATGGAAGGAGAGCTGCCCGCCAAGGGTCCTGAAGGCACATCAACTCCATCACCCCTGCCCCTGTGGTGCTCACACCACGTGACCTCTGACCTCAGTCTCCAGACCCTGGAAGGGACCCAGTGATGAGCGAAGGGGCGGAACACAACGAACAGGGAGCCGTGCAGAAGGCGATTTAACCAAATGTTCCCTCCCATCAGTGGGCGGGGTCACACTTTGCTTGCCAGGTCTGGCCCCAAAGGATGTTGCAAGAAAACGGAGAGGACCAGGGTGGGACCTGGGCCACAGGTAAGGTCAGCGACACCCCAGCTCAAATGATCCCTCCTCCACAGTCACTGCTCTGAGTCTAAAGTGATATCTGCTGCGCCCCCGGGACCTTGGAACGACTTCAGTCCAGGCAAACCCCCCAAACGGACCTGGCCTGGGCGCTCTCGAACGGAGCTGAGCGGCTAACCCTGTCTATTGGAGAGCATCTGTCTGGACCCTTCCGCCACCCCCAACAGATTTGGGTTTTTTGTTTTGCTTTGTGGTTTTATTTTTTTTTTTTTTAAGATTTTATGTTTTTAGAGTAGTTTTAGGTTCACAGAAAAAATGAGAAGGTACAGGATGTCCCATATACTCCCTGCCCTACACATGTATAGCGCCCCTCCCCCACCAGAGGGGTCCGTCTGTTACAACTGATGAGCCGACTCTGACACGTCATTATCACCCAGAGTCCACAGTCTACATGCGGGTTCACGCTCGGTGTCGTACATTCTACGTGTTTGAACAAATGGATAATGACACGATCCATCATTGTAGCATCACACATAGTTCCACTGCCCTCAAAACCCTCCGTGCTCCGCCCCTCTCCCTCCCCCTCCCCCCCACAGCCACTGGTGTGTCGCTGTCTCCACAGTTTTGCCTTTTCCAGAGCGTCGTGCAGTGGCAGTCACACAGTATGCAGCCTTTCCAGATCCGTTCCTTTCCCTTCGTAAAATGCATTTAACGTTTCTCCGTGTCTTTTCATCCCTGGATAGCTCACTTCTTTTTATCGCTGAATAATATTCCATTGTCTGGGTGTTCCATCGTCTATTCATCCATTTGCCTACTGACGGGCTCCTTGGTTGCTTCCAAGTTTTGACAACTATGAATAAAATTGCTATAAGCATCCATGTGCAGGTTTTTGTGCCAACCGAACACACTTGTTTTTCACCGGAGTGGGGCGGGGAGCGCCCGACACCCCCTGGGCCGGCCCTGCCCAAGCCCACCTGAGACCCAGGTGTGCACTTTGGAGGGAACATTGTGGTTCAGATGCTGGTTTACAGCCTATGGAGAGTGGAGGTCCTTAGAGACCCCAGCGCAGAGACGTGGGAACAGGCAGCCAAGGGCTCAGGGCCCCAGCCCCTCTCTGGCCTCCAGCCAAAGCAACTTCTCATTCATCTGGCATATTTGGACTTCCGGGTGACCTGTCTTTTGAAGAAAGAATTTTTTAAAAAAATTTAAACACCTCTGCTGGACAAAAAGCTGATCCAGGCAAGTGGCATAGTCAAAGTCCCTGTTAGAGCTGGCTAGGATCCTTCGCTGTGCCGAGGTGGAGAGTGAGGCTGAGAACAATGACCTGACTTCCCCGGAGTCATACAGCCGGTGACAGAGTGGCCACCAGGGCTCCTGTACCCAGTCCAATCTCCTTTCCTCTGCTGCGACGTCGGCTGGGCCTGCACGGGTCCTCGATCCATGCCCCCTTCTTCCCAGGCCCGTGGCTGGGCTGCATTTCCCAGCGCTCCTCACATTCACAGGGCGTTGAGGGAGCCAACACCTCTCTGGAAAACGTGTGGGGCAGCCTCTGGCGCGTAGACGCTGCTCCGTGCGTTTCAGGTCAGGTTTGCATGGCTTAGTAGGTAAGGGGCTCAACTCGGCAGCCACGCTGCCTGGGTTCAAATCCCCGTTCCACCACAAGGAGTGTGTCACACTCACCACCTCCTTGCCTTCTCTCTGTTTCAGCTCATACACTGTTTCTGTTTACTCATCATAAAATAAGCTAATTATAATGGGTCATCTACCTTACAGGCTGGCTGCGAATGTTCAATGAGTTGGGAAGCTCACGGCAATATTCCTGGCATTGAAAAGTAAAAATGCAATGACAATGACAATGACAACAATGCTCCGGTCCAAGCTGCACACCCAGATGGCACTGAAGGGTCCTTTAGACCTCTTGAAGGAGGCCGTTAGCAACACCCCAGCGCAACTCATCTCTTTTTCCATCTAGAAATTGAGAGGTTGATTGTTGTTGTTTTTTTTTAAAGTTCTGTAGCATAATCTCTCTTTTAATGGGTAGGTCTTGGCTGTCCTTTCAACACGAAGCCACATGCTGTCTCCGCTCTGTCTCCATCCTGCCGCTCCCATGAATACTCCTCTTAGTCTGACATTAGGCCTAATGAAGAAAAGAGAGTTCTCTTTGCAGACATGAGATTTGTGTTCTTTCAACGAAAGCTGGCAGCATCCTCCTTGGAGGTGTTGACAGCATTTTTATCACCTAGACACCCATTAAAAGACTTGAGCAGGTCTAGCTTTTAATTGCCTTGCCCACCCACACAGAAGCTGTGCGGAGCCTTTGTCTGTCTGGGCTGGTTAGTCCTTTCTGATTGCAGCTCAACTCATGGAAACAGCTTTGGGAAGGGATGAGGGAGACTTTCAGTGTCTTGTTCTTCTCCCATAGAAATTTCTCAAGAAGCTACCACCAAAGAACCCGTCCACTTCATAATTACAAGGGAAGGACAAAGAATACAAAGAATTGGTCAAACTACATAGGTGAGGTCAGAAATAAAGAAAGATGGGAGGGAGACAATAAAAAAAAAAGCTGATGAGGGAAAACAGTTATTTAATGGGAATCAATGCCAACCTTGTCGTAAATAAGAGGAGTAGAAGCAGGCAGGTGGGCATCATGTAAGTACCAGTCACGTTTCACAGTGAACCGGAATTGAGAAGACTCTAGTCTGAGCTGCCACTACCACGCAGGTGGCTGAGAGAGTGGTCATTTGCACCATTTTGGCAACTCCTGCAGGGGCAGCCAAGGTCAAATTCTCCTTGCCACGGTTATGCCAGGGGTACAGTAGTCCTGTTCATGGCAGGAAGGGACTCTCCTTACATCAAGACTGAACTCACCTCTAGGGGGAAACAAGGTCAACACTTGCCTTGGTGAAGTTGTTTTCTTCTTGGGTGAATTATTGGGGAAATCAGCTGTAGCTATCCAGACAGGGGCATTGAAATGGAATCAGAGTACCCACCATCATCCTTAGCAAAGGGGCCAGAGAGCATCAGGGAGCTTCCAGCCCGTGTGTACAAGGTGCAAGAGGCAGAGCGAGGCAAAGCCTTTCCCCCTTGCGATACAATAGTGGCAGCAGCAAGGGAGAGAGCCAGGGCTGCAGGTAATCACCACCAGCCCAGATCACCCCAAATGAAGTCTGAACTCCACACATGTGAAACAAGCATGTAGGCCTCAGCCCTGTTGCCTGCCCCGCCCTTGCCCCCCCCTTTCTATAGAGAGAGCCACATTCTCATCTCCCCCTCTATCCACATTCTGGAGCTCAGTGAGGGCAGTGAATTGCTTAAGTGGAATTGTGGGGCTCTGGAGACTTGAAAGAAAAACTTGTTTGGGGAAGGGAAGGAGGGATTTAGAGGAAAGAAAGAGAAGAAGAGACAGACTCCACGTGGGAGACTTTCCTCTTTATCATTAACCTTTTTGCGAGCTTGTGCACTCAAATTCAGGTTGTCCATATTCAATAGGCCAGCGAGACTCAGGGCCCCAGGCAGGTCCCTCTTTGCCTTAGCAGACAGGACGGAAGTACAGCGTGAGTGTGGCCGGGCCTCTCCCCACTTTTGGCCTCTGTCTCTCTCTGCCTTCCCTCGGACCTACTTCTCCCCGTGTGCGAAGCCGCCCAGTTGGTGGCTCTTCCAACTGCACCTCTAGAGACAGACTCCAACTCGCTCTCCAGTCCAGCAGCCCTACAAGGTGTCAGATTGGCCCTGTCTGGATCTGATAGCCAACTCAGCCCCATCGCTCAGCCCCATTGCTCTTGGCTCTCCCATCAAATCACATGGTAAGAATGGGAGACAGGGCATCTCCCAGAAGGGGGAGGGTGTTTCCTTGGGTGAACAAAATAATAGAGGTCTGCTTGGGGGAATCATGAAGTTCATGGATTCTTCACCACACTTTAGAAAGGACTTTTTTTTTTTTTTAACGCCAATCCAATGTTGTGAACCCAACAGCTATCCAATATAATCCTGTATCAATTTTTCACCTTCTCCACAGAAGACTCTCATAACTCCCAGTCCATTGTCCTTGGAGCTGCAAGGCAGTAGATGTGAAGATGATGATGATACTAATGACAACAACTATCAAATAAGAACCAACCCTGTGTTATCTACTCTACTAAGTAGCTTCCAGTCATTGACATCCATTTCCTTTTCTCAACGATCTCAAAGTTTAAGCATCGTTGCTATCCCCATTTTACAGATAAGGAAACCAACATGTAAAAGATCAACTTGCTCAAGGCCATAAGGTTTGTATATGATAGAGCCAGGACACGAAGCCAGGTGCATCTCCTTCCAAAAGCCATCTGCTTCCATCTTAAGCTCTGGTGAGTACCAATGACCAGGTGTGAATGAGAGTGTGAATGCAAAGAGAGCAGGAACCCGCTTCTTTTTATCCCCTAGAGCACCAAGCGCCAAGCTTTGCACATCACCGGAACTTAAACATTTGCCACACGGAGCTGAACTATGCTGCTCCAGGGATCTATCTGGGTTCTTCGCGGGGACAGTGAAGCACCCGTTTTAAGAGCTGCAGCCGCCCCTCCTGAAGGTTGCTGAACAAGGGAGGCGGGCGAGCTGTTCGGTTTGTTGCAAACTCGCTACTAGGCAGGCCCGGCTTCCTGCGTGAGTAGAGCAGAGGCGTGCCGTTGTGGTATATGCTGGTCCGTGTGCTGCAATACTTTTCAGATCCGATGAGACTTACAGCTGAGTTCTTGAGCATTTTCACAGACTCACGACTGTAATTCAATCCACATTGAAATGGCTCTGTTTTGAGAGGTTAATGAGTCGGTTCAGCCACTTTTCTTCCACTGATCCGATAGACACATCATTATTATTTGTAGTCTTTAGGTAATCCCAGCTACGAGTCCAATTACACACCAAATGCAGTCTTGATGGGAACCCTGGTTCTAAGGTTATTGTTTTTGATGTTGTTACTGAGGTTCTGGGATAAAATGGAGAAGTAGAGAGAAATCCAGGGCTGCCCTAAGGATTTCAGACTCGCCAGCCCCCACAATCACAGAAGTCAATTCCTTCAGATAAATCTCACCAGACCTGCCATATGACTTCTGTCGAGAGCAGGGCCCAGGAAACTCAGTTCCCAGCCTCCTCTGTCCCTGGTGCACAGGCACGTGATCTGTGTGCCAACTCTCAGACTCATTTGTCCGAGATCTAATTTCAGAAATGAGCAACTCAGAGAAGGAGGCTGCATCCAGAACCTTCTGCAGGGTGGTGGCAGAGGCATCTGGCTTTCAGTGTCAGCGGCGGGTACAAGGTCACTTCCTGGGGGAGAAGCAGCCTCAGCGGGGGCAGAGAGGGTCCCTCTGGCCCCAGAGGTGCGGTGCTCTCTCCAGGGCAGGACTGCAGGTTGATTCTGGAGGCTTAGCCCGGAACATGACTCTCCAGCCTTCCTGACACATCTATGTGATGTGTTTTCAATAAACGTGTTTCCTGCTGAGTGAGTCAGAGTCAGCTTCTCAGCATCAGACACCAACTTACTCAGAAACTGGGGCCGGAAGCTGTCGCCAGCTACCAAAACTTGTGGATTGGATATGTGACCCAGTTGGAAGAGACGGCACTGAGGAGCCAGCTAACATTAAGAAATAGGACCCGGCAGCGCAAGGCATGAGTCCTGAAGGCAGTGAATTGAGCTATTTCCTGGGGCCACTGTGAAGGACACGCTGAAGGCCAAGCTCAGGGGACTCTAATGGTGCTGCCATCAAACGGGTTTCCAAAGGTGAGGAATCCAGGGCCAGGGGGACAGACCGACTGACTACTTGTAGCTACACTGGACAGAGAAACAAGAGCAGCACCAAGCCCCACTACCCTGCTCTTGGCCTCAGTGTCCCCGTCCTTCCCTGTTTGCAGAGGCTCTCCCTGCCTTGCTGTGACCCTGGCATGCCTCACTCACAGAAGTTCCTTTCCAGGCAGACTGGGTCTCTCCGGGATCCCTGTACCTCCTGCTACCACCTCTTTCCCATAGGGACCTATGGCTACTGACCAAGGTTACCATGTTCTGAGGGAAGAGACATCATCAGGCCATTTAAGAAGAATCGGACGTCTGCTCTAATGACCCCAGAACTCCACTATAGTCCTTCGGGAACAAAAAGAACTAGTCCACTCCAGTCAGCTCACTGATGTCTTCCTCATTCCCTTATATCCTAGCAGGTAGTGGCTCGTCTCCCAGTCCCTGAGGATAGAGTTGCATGAAACATATTCAGCAAGAGGAAGAATCCCCTACCGGACCCTCTGACCTGGATTAAAGGCAATTATAGTAGGAAGGGGCCGGAGGGAGCCTGAAAGCTTCTCTTTCATTCCATAATTACAAACAAACAAAAAACTATAATTAGTTAAATTCATTAAAAATTAATATTGTAAATGTTTAAAGAGTAGGGGTATTGATTTCAGTCATAATCCCCATTTCACTCACTGATATAACCTACGGAGAGTAACAGAGGGTCTTGGATAACAGCAACACATGGTTCTGATCTGGATTAGGAGAGGACCCTGACTAGAACTACTGCGTAAATGTGAGTTCTTACTCAGCAAGTAAACACAATCTACTCATCTGGAAAAAAAAATTTTTTTTCTGTCCTAATAAATAGAGAATAACTAGAAGCAGACGGTTTTCAGTTGGCAGGACAGCGGTCCACTTCACCGTGTTGCCTGAGGACTGCGTCAACTTTCTCACTGAGGGCCCGCGTGGGCTCTACAAGGCTCTTGCTCCTGCCACCACCCCACACGACATCATATGCTACAGCAATGATATCAAGCTTCTGGAGTGCAAACAGTAGGATGTAGACAGGGTTCCAGAGGCCCTGCCTGCCAGAGGGGAGAGAGAAACCCCATGAAAATACTAGGTCCTCACATCCTGGTGAAGTTTCTGGGGATACAGCCATCTGGGAAATGATGTAATCACTCCTTCAATGTGAAAGACAAATAGTTACACCCGACACTAAGGAAAGGTCACAATACCCACTGGGCTTCACTGTACTTGGGAGGAAGTATAATAAATACTACAATGGGATGCGTTGCTCCGCCTTATCACCCAAGTTACCCGAAAGGCTAACAGAGTGAACATCAGTTCTTCAGCTAGTCTAGGCTGTGGGGCTGAAAGCGCTGCCTCTTTGAGCTGATGACGCAGAGGATCCTGCCTTGCTCATACTCGGTATGGCGGACTGGGATGCCTTATAAAGTAAAAAGCAAGATCCAAGAGGATAATTATAGTGTGAGCCCAAGGGTTTAAGAGAACAACCATGTCTTCTTCACAAGCAACTATGTTCCTTTTGAGGAGTGATTCTTGGCTTGCTGCTGAGCTTTAGTGGAGATTCAATGCATGATAGAAGGATGCCAAGTGACGGTGACATCTGAACTTTCCATGAACAGCTGGGTGTTATCCGAAATGCCAAGCCATCAAAGCAGGCACAGGGGAAGTGGCCTGTCTGAGATGAGGCGTGTGCAGTTCCAAAGCTGCTGATGACTTGCGTGAGTGGGACGCTCCCCTTCGCCAGTGTACCTCCTCTGGCTGAATTGCCACCTCACCTGAAATCCACATCTGTGACCTGACCAGGAGCTCCTGAGACATTGACTGAGAAGAAAGATGGTCAGTGTATTCACAGATGACACTCGATTTGATGCAATTCTCTATACTCATTAGCTTGGAAAGGTAATAAGATTGGGAGAACTCCCAGAAGGAAGAACGTTGACTTATCTACATTTTCCTGGAAGGAAAGATGGCCAGAAGAATAGATCTATTATAATTCACCAGCAATGGCCAATGGTTTGGCTAATTGATCAGAAATTTGAAAGGAACAACATTGGAGGATTGGTGTCAAGAAAATTCGGGGAGGAGGTATGAAAATAGGCCTTTCAGAATGGGTGCAAAGTGTGTGATCATTTGTGTTCCGTGTGAGTAATCACAAAAGTGGACTTTCAGAATTGAGGTGGACAATCTGACCATGGGTATCAATCACCCCCGATACCCCACTGGACTCTCAGACCAGGTGGCCAGAGTGGCACAGACAGGGCTTATGCATGAGCTCAACAACGGGGACTCTTCCCCACCAAGCTGATCTGGCTACTGCCACTACCATGTCCCCAATTTGCGAGCAGCAAAGACAAGACCTTGGCTGGGCATCTGATATGGCACCACTTCAGGAGAACAGCCAGGGACCTGGCGGCGGGTTGTTCACACTGGGACCTTTCCATCTTGAAGCGGGCAATGATCGGTCCTCAGGGTTCAAGTTTGCCTTCTATGGCTGCCATGTTCCTTCCAGCAACAACATCCACAAACTTACTGATGCTTTTGCTCCACCATTGTGGTACCCCACCCAGGTCACATCTCAGCAAATGAACTGAGGAAGGGAGATGAAAAGCATGGCAATCACTGGCCTTATAGAGTTAGAATGTTTGACAAAGACTCAGCAACAGTGTTTGCCGAGAGAAAACCCCTTGCGAGGTTGGACTGCTGTCCTACGGAATTTGTCTATGTGTTGATCTAGAAACCAGTACATGCTGCTGGCTGCCCCTGAGGCAGAAGACCAGGCTCCTGGAAACCGAGTGGGTGGCGGTGGGGTGGCATCTCTCGCTATGACACCCAACAACCCACCTGCACATGCGTTTATTTCCTATTTCTGTTGGTTATTCTGTACGCATTCTCCCAGATCCATCTCCCACTCTCCGCCCTACTCTGGCCCTGCAGACTGTCTCACTGGGCCTCCGTGCCGGCAGCCTCTGGGCCAACCGAGGAGCAGCACAGGCATGCTGTGAGAAGCCCCCAGGCACAGGGAAGCGCCATGTGTAATTGACAGCCACAGCTGAGCACTCAGCCAGGAGCCAGAATCAACTCCACCCATGAGATGGTTGACAAGGCCCTGAAGGCCAAGCCAGGTGAGCCTCCTGAAGACTGCAGCCAACATCTGATGGCAACTGTGTGATAGACCCGAACTAGGAACTGCTCAGCTGAGCCCAACTCAACAAACAGCATGGTGAGTGATAAGAAATTGTTTAAGCTTCTAGATTTATCGCAGTACAATTACAGCAACAGAAAATGAGAAGAAAGATCTTCTATTTCAATGGTTATTAAACTTGGGGGCATGTGGGCTCTTTTAAGAATAAACTAGTTAGTACTCACTATATGCTAGACCTCACGCCAAATGCTTTATTTAAGTAAATAAGATTAAATAAGAATTCTATTATTTAATCCTCAGAATGACCTTATGAGTATCATCCACATCATCCCCATTTTACAGATAAAGAAACAAAGACTTGGAGAGGTAGTCTGAGGAAAACTAAGGCCTCTGTCCCCAGAAAAATGTCTTCATGCACCAATACTGATAACTCTCTGACATGTCTCTGTTTAAGAAGTTCTGTTGAATCGAACTCCTGAACGTGACATTAGCCAGTTGTGTGGTAGAGAAGAACAGCAATTTGCGAGAGTATGGCCTTAGTTCACAGGAAACCAATCTCAAGTCACCATGTAAAAGTCCATATCAGTCAAAAGCGGGTGAGCCTCCCTAAGTAATGGCACCTCAGTCAAAACATGTTCTTATACATGGCTACTCCCCAAGCAGAATGCATGTGTGAGGGTGAGTGTGCATCCGTGTTTAAGGAATGAAATTACGAAAGTGCTGGAAAACAAAACTGGTAGCTTACAGTGAATAAAAACTTTGAGAGAATTCTGGAAGATGGAAAACAGATGAGATTGGCTTGAGTTGCCAAAGTGAAATATATAATCACAGAAACTTTCCCCTCTAATGCTTAGAAATGACAAAAATGTAAAAAATAAATTTTAAAAAAGTTACCAGTAATTCAAGAAGTAGTGACAGAGGCGGAAAAAAACTCAGACTGTGATGGATTGCAAAATACCTCCTACACACAGCTCTGGTGAGTCAACAGAATCCTGAAAACTTTTCTCATAGACCTATTCTGAAGAGAAGGACTTTTTTTCCCTCTTCTATTTGGATAGGGGAAAATCTTGTAGGGAAAAATCTCACAGAATATTCCATGTGTGACTATAGCTGTCCACATTCAGACTACAGAGACATACTACAATACACAAAAACAAAGAAAAACCGAAGCATGTAAAAGACAGTTGAAGAACATACTCTAAAAGAAAATGTGACTCAAAAAGACAGAACGTGAGTGCTTCTCCTAATGAATTTAATGAATTCAATGAAATAATAACTAAAAGGTAAGTCGATAAGTCAATAGGCTGAAATTAAAAATAGATCTTTGAGAATTAAGAAGACAAATTGAGGACAAAACAATACCATTAAAGAATTAATAGCCCTGGCTGGTGTGGCTCAGTGGATTGAGAGCCAGCCTGTGAACCAAAGGGTCGCCGGATCGATTCCCAGTCAGGGCACATGCCTGGGCTGCAGGCCAGGTCCCCACTTGGGGACGTGCGAGAGGCAACCACACACTGATATTTCTCTCCCTCTCTTTCTCCCTCCTTTCTCCTCTTTCTAAAAATAAACAAATAAAATCTTTTTAAAAAGAATTAATAAAATATTACAAACAGTAAGAAAAAGAAGGCTCAAAATCAAATTGCTATTATAAAAGAAGAACACAGTAATCACATTAACGCAAAGGAAAAGTACCAAGACATTAATGCAATTAGAAGGAATATAATAGATATTACAAACAGGGAAGGTAGAGGGTATGGGTAGGTAGAAGTGGGGAAAGGAAGAAAAAGTGGGAACAACTATAAGAGCATAAACAATAAAAACAAAATTTAATTTAAAAAAATAGATATTACGAATAAAGACAAGCCAACATAAAGAAAATCAGAATGCCTGAAGAAGAGAAGCAAACAATTTGAACGTCCTGAGACCTTCTAGATAAAAAGTATATATCCTAACAGGCCAAATACACATACATACACACAATCTCCTTTACAGCAATGAAATAATCTGCAAGAAACTAAAACAAGGGGATCACCTCTGATTCAGAAATCAGTAGGAACACCAGCCTTTGAAGGTAAATAAAAACCAAAAAGCTCTTCACCACTTGAGGTCATTTTTAGAAAAGAGTGACCTAGGGTTTCCTTATAAGGAAGCAGATTGGGGTGGGGGATTGGGGAGTAGGAAAGGAAAGCCAGCCTTAGACCTGAGGAGTAATGGAGATCTAGGGCAGCAAAACCTTGCATAAATCCAGGACTTAAAGGTGGGGGAGGGGGACACCCTCAGAAAGGGGTGAAGGAGAAGACATCCTGCTGACTGCAAGAAACAGTGATCCAGAACCAATTCGATTGGAGGGGGAAGAAAGGCTTCCTGTGAGAGTCCAAGGCCACTGACCAACCCTCATACAGGTTTGTACACTGAAATATACCAAAAGGTAAGAATTTAATTTAGAGGGATTCAGGTCTCTAGTTCCTAAAACTCCTGATGGAAGCAAGCATGTACCTTCAACCCAGGCTTCATAAAGTTCATCCAGGAAAATTTCCATCATCTATGAGTTCACAATATAAAATCAGAAAGTGCTCAAATAGACAAACCATCATGAGTAAGAGTCAGAGGGAAAAAATTTTACTAATAAAGATTATATATTAGAATGATCAAATATAAATTATTTTAATATGATTAAGTAAATACAATTTAAAAGAAGCAAGAAACTATAAAAATGAGCAGATGTACTAAAAAGAGAACCATACAAGACTTCTAGAAATGAAGAATATATTATAAATTAAAATATCTCTGGAAGAGTTGAAAAGCAAAATATACACAGCTGGAAAAAGAATAAGTGAACTCAAATATAAATCTGAAGAAATTATACAGAATGCAGCTCAAAGAGACAAAAATACAGAAAACTCTGGCTAAGAAAATCAGAGGATAATATGAGAAGGTCCAACAGAGAACTAACCACATATCCAGAGAGGTGTGGGGCAGGGGGGTGAGATATGCAAAGAAATCATAGCTGAGAATTTTGCAGAATTGAGTAAATATATGAATCCTTCTATGGAGAAATTTCCAAATACAAAAATCCCAAACAGGAAAAACCATTAAAAGGTCTTACCCATATACATCATCATAAAATTACAGAACAAAGAGAAGATCTTAAAAGAAGCCTGAAAGAAAACATAGATTTCCCATGAAGGTATAAAGATTAACATCTGACTTCACATCAAATATGGAAGCCAGAAGACAGGGGAATAATGTCTTCAAAGTGCTGATAAAAATAACTGTCAACTAGACGAGCGTTTGAGATCTTGCTCCCTGGCATACGGCCTCAGTTTGCCTTCAATAAACTCTTATAAAAATTCAAAAAACAAAACAAACAAACGAACAAAAACCCTGTCAACTAGATTTGTAAAGCCATCAAAACTGAATATCTAGAATAAGTGAAATACAGATGTTTTCAGTAATATAAACTGAACTCATTGTATTGGGATACATAAAATTACGTTTTTTGCAAACCGTGCATAGAGTGCCTTTATCTTTCATAATAACGATGAAGAATACATTCTAAGGTAAGAAAATCAAAGTGTCATTAAAAAGTTCAAAGTAGTTTTCAATTTATAGTGATTTTACATAATGACAAAATTCTCATGCATATTTCAAGAAATCGCCAGTTCCCGCCACAATGTGTCAGCACTAAACATTTGCCCGCATTCCATTTGGGAATATAATAAAAATTGAGGTAATTTACCACCAACTAATCCTCACTAGAGGAACTTCTAAGGGATGTACTTAAGAAAGAAGTAAAATACGTCAGAGTGCAATCTGAGATGAAAGAAGAGGCTGCCAGGGGCAGGTGACTTTCCCACGCCACTGTCTCCTCTGTGAATCACTCCCTCCTTCCCTCTCTGTTGGGGCAGAAGAATGCCTTTCACTTTCTTGCCCTCGTGGAAAATCTCCACTCGTCTCTCAGGAACCACCTCTCCTAGAAATCCCTTCCCAGATCCCCAGCTAGAATTGATGGCCCTTTCCCTTGAGCCCCCAGTGAACTTTCTACAGACTTCTAAGCACTTTCCCTCTCCATTTTCCCCTTCTATGCTGTGAGTTGCTTGAGGGATAATTTTAGAATTGATCTCTGTATCCTTGGGTTAAATATCGGTGTTAACGTTTATTATTTCTTTTGGGAATGGAAATTTTATAGCAATAAACTCATTACTCTTTAGAGAAAGAAAAAATCATATAAGATTTTGAAAACGGGACAGAGAACAATAGTCTTAAACACCACAGGTAAAAGCAGCCATTGCCATGGGAACCCCGGAGAAGTTTCCATCTTGGAACGAACAGATATAAATTCAGATGTGGGTTGGGAGCAATTATCAGGCCCATTCCTTCAAGACTTGCTTTGCTGCAACAATTGGGCTCATGAGCCCTCTCTCCCCTTTTTTTCTTCCTCCTGGAAATAAAGCAATGGCTTCCTCCTGAATAAAGCCTCTGAAGAAAGTGGGGTAACTTCCTAGGGAGAGCTTTGGACCAGGGTGTAGGAACTTCAGAGAGAAGCATAGAAAACGGAGTTTGAAGTCATGACATTTAGCTTAGAGAGAGCAGGCAGCTCCTTCTAGGAGTGAAATTCCCTGGAGGGCTGGCTCCATCCCCAGGACAAAGTCCTCCTTACCTTAGCACCTGGGAGTATCCAGTCTGCCCGGGTTCCTCATGCCCTGTTTACCTTGGAAAACGCCACAGTGAGGGGAACCTCAACAGCCCACCCAGCCTGAACTAGTGGACTCGGGAAGAGTAACTCCTTCTGCTTACTAGCACCTGTGTCCAGGGTGAAACCCACAGTAAAGATGGAGGCCGTGTTGGGCTGAGGGATGAGGGGCCTTTTCTCTATTCAAGAGAACTTTGACAGCCTTGGAGGTTTAGATACGACCCCAGCGAGGGATGGGGATGCAGTTGAAAATTGACCACTGTTCTGGTTGAGATACTAAAACTATGCTGGTTATTTAGGAAAAGTAAAGAAGGTGATATTTCTTCTACCCACCCTGGCTGGTTTGGCTCAGTGGATTGAGCGTCGGCCTGCGAGCTAAGTGTCGCTGGTTCGATCTTCCAGTCAGGGCACATCAGAGAAGGAAAACTCTGACTCCAAAAAACCTCCGCTGCCTTGCGGCATACCTCTTCAGGGGAAAGGCTAAGGGAGTAAACCCCGACAGAAAATCCGGAGCCGGAGTCCCTAAGGCGGTTTGACGTTGCAGTCAACACCGGCAACTCCTGCAGCGCACCTGAAGCCAAGCTGTATTGACTCCGTCCTTCCCTTGGACCCTTCAGCTGTGAAGAGAGGGGGGGTCTGCTGCATGGGCAACAGCAGACCCTCCATATCACCCTGCCCAGGCTCTGTAGCTTCAGCTTCACTGGAGAGGACACTCCAGCGTCATCGCAAGATGTCGATTCAACACGGGAGGAGACAGATACCGTGTCACTCCCGAGTCGGACTGCACAGCCATTCTCGGCGGTGCAGATAGACTCTTAAGAAGCTACACCATCGTCTCTCGAGACGGATGGCTGCCGACGATTTCTTCTACCCAAAGGTGAGAGGGCAGCTCACATTTCTTTTATGGGAAAGACCATTGTTTTTACAGGACGGAGTGGGAGGTGGTGTGACCTAGGGCAAGTGTGTTAAAGGTCTCGGCCTCCGCCTCTGAGGCTGGCGAAAGATGGAAATGAGACACAAGACTCCAACAGGCAGGCAGTCACCAGAGGATGGGAGACTGGGGACCCGTTGAAGCGGCGGCCCCTGGGAATGAACCTGGGCCTGGGAGAGCGGTGATGGCAGGTGGCTTTCCATCTCAGACCTTTCTAGGCATGGTTCAATTTCATTTCGATCAGGTATATGTGTTTCTTTAATAACCACAACAATAATTGGGCAAATTGTTTCACATCAAAACTGAAGGGTACCCTCACTAACTGGAACCTGTTAAATAAATTGTAGTTTCCTCATACAGTGGTTACTATGCAACACTGAGAAATGGAAGGTGGTCTGGACAGAAATGGAAAGATAAGTATGACGTTATTTAAGTAAAAAAAAATTGTTTTAATTAAGTTGATGACCAATATAGATGTTGTAATTGTGCTTTTTAAATCTCTATAAATATATGTATTATCTGACTCAGATCATTTTTTTCTTACGAGTGGCAGAGACTCAACTTCTAAGCCAAAAGGAGAACTGAATTGGCTCCTGGAACTACGAGGCCCAGGGGAGGGTCTGGAGCTTCTGCCGCAGCTTGGTCCCCGGCTCAGCCAGCTCTGAGAGGCCAGGCTCACATCCTTCAGCCTCGCAACCCCAGAAGAAAGACCCCCAGGGGATCCCCACAGTCCTGGATGGAGCAGATGGCTCAGCCGAAGTAAGGGCTGGGGAGAGGAGATGCCTCATGGGCAGGCCTGGGTCATGTCCCAACACTTGGTCCAGAAGGTGGGGTCAGTCCCCCTGACTGAGCCTCACAGGCTAAATACCATGAGAGCTGTGGAGAGAGGGGAGTCCCCCCCAAGGGAAATCTGGTTGTTATTTCAGAAGAGAATGAGATGAATTTGGATGGTTTCACTCAATCAACATCCACCATATATTTATGCACACATGTGACATGATTCTATATGATGGGGTGAAGATCCGGAAGGAAGCATATCGGTGGATTGGTAGTGACTGCTTGGAGAACTATGCCTACATTGCGATATATTTTGAAGCCCCATTGAGGATCAAGAGTACAGAATTCTGAAATCAATTAATAATGTCTGCCATGGGGCAAAATCAGAAGTAGCAGTATATGAGCTTTGTCTTTGTCACCCTAGACCTAGAGACTCCATTTTCCCATGGCTTTTCTTTCTTTCTTTTTTTTTTTTCAATGGAGATATGATTAGCACACAGCAAAGTGCGATGATCTCAGGTATTCAGCTCGATGGGTTTTGACAACTGTCTACGTCCTTGGATCCACCACCCCAAACAAGATACAGAGCATTCCACCATCCTGGAAAGCTCCTCACATCTTCCCAGTCACCTTTCCCACCCCCAACCACATTCTGATTTTTTTCACCACAGATTAGTTTTTGACTGTCTTGATTGAATTGCACAGAAACGAATGTGGACTCTTTTTAAAAAAAATAATTTATTTATTTGTTTATTTATTCATTTTTAGAGAGAGGGAGAGAAACATCACTGTGTGGTTGCCTCTCACTTGCGCCCCCAACAGGAGACCTGACATGTGCAACCTAGTCATGTGCCCTCACTGGGAATCGAACCAACAACACTTGGCTCACAGGCCGACGCTCAAACCACTGAGCCACAGCAGCCAGGGCTGAATGTGGACTCTTCATGCTCCACATAATGCCTGTGAGTTCATTCACCCTGTTGCATATACCATCAGTTCATTCTTTCTGACCTCTGACTGTCTTTCATTATATGACAATTTATTTATCCATCCTTAAGTTGATAGGCATTTGGGTTCTTTTCCATTTGAAGCTATTAACGAATTAAGTTGCTGTGAACAGCCATCTACAAATTGTTTTGTGAACATGTGTGTTCACTTTTCTTGGGAAACATCTGAGAATGGACTTCCTGGATCAGAAGGGAGGTGTCTATTGGTTTAACCTCAGGAGAAGTCGTCAAACAAGTTTCCGAAGTGGTTATCCCATTTTGCGTTCCCCGCCACTGCTCCACACCCTCACTGGCAGGTGGTGTCCTTCTGGGTGGGCCACCCTAGTGGGGTCAGATGGTGTTTCACTGCAGTTCCAACTTTCACTTCCCCACTGACTAAAACATTTCAGGCCTCTTTTCTAGCCTAGTGGCCACTAAGCGTTGTCTAGCTTCTTGGGCTAAGCGTTCCTGTGTGTTATTTATTGAGTATTAAAGTGGTTTCCTCCTTAAAAGGAAGTGTAAGTGCAGCTCCTCTGTGGGCTGGGATCTGGCTTCTGTATCACGATGATTTCACTGTCATTTGGTGGCTGCGGCAGAACACAGGAATTCCCACGGCTGTCTGGATCCCTCACCTCTAGTAACCGGGGCCTTTCCTCCTGTTTATCTGGCCGCGCGAGCGCTCCCCCTCCCGACCTCTCCCTTGGGAGCTTGCAGTCCCCAATTCTGCTTGCCGACCGGGCCACATGCCCTCAGTTGCCTGGCCCATCAGAGTGCATGCCTGTTGCTTAGTTTCCATTTCACAGGCCCGGGTCCAGCCCTGCCTCAACTCCCAGCACCCCCTTCCTCTGTGCTGGGGAGTCTGGTGGGGTTCAATGGTATTGACTTAATACCCACTAATAGCCGCTGTGGAAGAGACAAGGCTGATTCAATTGTCTGGCTATCAGGGTGGTTGTTTTCCTGAGTTAAGCATGTTGTGGGGTTTGTTTGTTTTTTTCCAACGTTAAAGAAGAAAAATAAAACCGTCGCTTCTCTACGTGGGGAAAAAAATACTGGCAACGTGCGCAATCAGAGCTGCCATCTCGTCGTCTCACAGAAGCCTGTTGCCTCCACATCCTTCTGCTGCTTTCCTAGCGCCCTCCCCATGGAGTCGTCCTTAATTAAGATCAATATTTTAGTTGTGGAGGAAGGAGGATTAACCATGGCGCTAGAAGTTGCGGCTCTCTGGTTCTGTCTTACCAAGACAAGTTAATGGCGCGGTCTTCTGCTGGGTGGTTTAGGGAGCGAATAAATGAAGATAGATTCATAACCGGGGTGTCTCCTGCCACGGACCCAGCTGCCTGGGGTGTCCAGGCTGCAAAGACAGTGGACGCAGATGGCAGAGCACCAAGACCAGAGCTGTGTGTATCATCGCCTCTCCTGTGTCCCAAACAGTCATACCAATATCCCAAAGGGGTGTCAGCCTTCAGCTTGGTGCAGGCAAGAATTGTAATCATAATGTATGTTTCTCTCGAAAATATCAGGGGATCTAATTTAGGCCTCAGCAACTTATTCAAGTCTCCTGTTCTCCACTCTGCAGCACCCAACAAGCCCTAAAACATTTCACTTGTCTGCTCCAACATAACTCTCTCTCGAATGCTCTTTCCCCACCATCTCTGGGACTCCGCAATCCACGCATTTCCACGCAACCCGCTCCTTTTCCCTTGCGTAGTCCAGTCATGGCCAGCAGTCGGAGGAATTCCTATTACGTCATAATTGTCTTTCTTTCAATAATCAATCAGCCCATCTACATGTTTTTTTCCCTCTTTAAAACTGGAGAAGGTGGGAAAAGTGGCCTAAAAAGAAATAAAATCTGAACAGTTCTCCATACACAGTGGGGCAAGAGTAGGTTTACAATTGTGAGTACCTGAAACACAACATTTACTCCTGTGTATTATTTATTAATTATTGCATCATTTTCCATATGAATAACTGTAAACCTATTTTTGGCCCACCCTGTATATAAGACAATTAAATGTATACCAAAAAAAAAAAAAACCTATTACAAGAAAATTCCAGGTTCACTGGTGAAGTCTACAAAATTTAAGGAAGGAATAATACAGATCTTACATAAACTCTCAAAAAATACAGGAGAAGGGATTTTATTTTATGAGGCTAGACTATCTCAGCTATCAAAACCTGACATTGCATGTCAACTATACTTTAATAAATAATAATTTTTTTCAAAAACCTGACAAAGATATAACAAAAGAAATACAGACCAATACCCCTCACGAGCCTAGACACAAAAATCCTTAACACAATATCAGTAAATCAAATCCAACAGTGTACAAAAGGATAATAGATTGTGTTAAAATGAGGTTTGTCCTAAGAATGCAAGATTTATTTCATATTCAGAAATAAACAGCCCTGGCTGGTGTGGCTCAGTGGATTGAGCTCTGGCCTACAAACCAAAGGGCTGCTGGTTCGATTCCTAGTCAGGGCACATGCCTGAGTTGCAGTCCAGGTCCCTGGTTAGGGTTGTGAGAGGCAACTACACATTGATATTTCTCTCCTCCTCTTTCTCTCTCCCTTCCCCTCTCTCTAAAAATAAATAAACAAAATATTTTAAAATAAATAAATAAAAATAATAAATAAAATATTTTTAAAAATAATAAGTAAATGTATATATTAGTTACCTATTACTGCACAAAGAAAAGACACACACACCACACCCCGCCAAAGCTAGCCTCCTAAAGCAATGAACACCTATTTTCTCACTGTTTCTGTGAGTGAGCCATCCAGGTATCGTTTGACTGGGTCCCCTGGCAGAGAGTGACTCACGAGACTTCCCTCAAAGGGTAGTGGTCCTATCTGAAGACTTGACTGAAGAAGGATCCGCTTCCAAGACCACTCTCATGCTTATTGGCAAGACTCAGTTCCTGTGGGCTGTTGAACTGGAACCCTCAGTTCTCCTCTGGCTATTGGCTGAAGGCCTCCCTCTGTTCTGTCACGTGGACCCCTCTCTCCACAGCGCAGCTCACAACGCTGCAGCTGGCTTTCCCAGAGCCACTGAGTGAGGGCCTGGCCTTTTCATAACCTAATCCCAGGAGTGAGGTGCCACGGCCTCTGCCTATTGTATTCACTATAACTCAGTTACTAAACCCAGGTCACTCTCAAGGACAGGGGATTACACAAAGGCATGAATACCAGCGGGAGGGGACTCCTTGGGCCCATCTTCGAGGAGGCCAACAACATTGTGATCCACCCCATCAATAGCATAAAGGAGAGGAAAAATGTGATATCTCATTAAAGAAAATGTATTTGACAAAATTTTAAGTAAAGTATTTCAGCAAATTATGAATAGAAGGCAACTTTCCTGGATTTTCAGCCAAGATGGAGGCCTAGACAGACACACTGCATCTCCCTCCACAACTAAGGAGGAATACAACTACCTCAAAACTAGAGACAACCAGAATTTCCAGAAAATCAAGCTGCATGGAAGTCCAACAAACAAAGATATAAAGAAGAAATACTCATCCAGACAGGTAGGAAGGGCAGAGCTGGGTCGGAGAGGACGCACTGTGGTGGTGGCAGCAGCAACGGCAGCAGCAGACCAGCAGAAAGCACAGTCACACATTTTAAAAAGTCAAGAGGGACACCTGGGGAGCACTCCCAGCCCCAGACCAGACCATGAAGCTATGGTTCCAGCACCGGGGAAAATAAAGCCTCATTGCTTCTGGCTGTGCAAACCAGTGGGGGTTGGGGTGGAGGCAGAAACTGCTGGTCTCTCAACCAAGTCCGCTTGTTTAAAGGGCCCCCCCAGTCCTAGAATGTCTGCAGACCCACCCACTCTGGGAGCAACAGCCAAGCAACAGCTAGAAAAGCGCCAATCCCATACGGAAGTGTGAGAAATGCCTGGAAAAGGGACGAGTGCTGAACAAGTGGCATTGTTCCCTCTCTGACCCCTCCCCCACACACAGTGCCACAACATGGTGAAATGGGTCACCCTGCACTGACAAATACTTAAGGCTCTGCCCCTTACAACATAACAGGTACAACAACTCTACCTAAGACAGAGAGGCAAACAAACACAGGAGCCTGTCAAGATGAGGAGACAGAGAACTATGACCCAAAAGGGGGAACAGCTTAAGGTTCCAGTGGAAGAATTAACCTACGAGGAGATAGGCAACCTAACAGACGAGGAGATAGCCAACTTAACAGACACAGAGTTCAAAACTCTGATGATAAAGATGCTCACAGGCTTGACAGATATGCTTGAGTACAGCAGACACATAAGGGAACAAGTGAAGGCTATGCTAAATGAAACGAAGGAAAATTCACATAAAACCAATGGTGAAGGGAAGGAAACTGGGATTCAAATCAATGATTTGGAACATAAGAAAGAAAAAAACAGTCAACCAGTACAGAATGAGGAAACAAGAATTGAAAAAAATGAGGAGAGGCTTAGGAGCCTCTGGGACAACTTTAAACATGCCAACATCTGAATCATAGGTGTGCCAAAAGGAGAAGAGGAAGAGCAAGAAATTGAAAGCTTATGTGAAAAAATAATGAAGGAAAACTTCCATAATCTGGCAAAGGAAATGGACATACAAGTCCAGGAAGCAGAGAGAGTCCCAAAGAAGCTAGATCCAAAGAGGACCACACTAAGACACATCATAATTAAAATGCGAAAGGTTCAAGATAAAGAGAGAATCTTAAAAGCAGCAAGAGAAAAGCAGAGAGTTACCTACAAAGGGGTGCCTATAAGACTATCAGCTGATTTCTCAAAAGAAACTTTGCAGGCAAGAAAAGACTGCCAAGAAGTATTCAATATGATGAAAAGCAAGAACATACCACCAAGATTACTCTACCCAGCAAAGTTATCATTTAGAATAGAAGGGCAGATGAAGTGCTTCCCAGACAAGGTAAAACTAAAGGAGTTCATCATCACCAAGCCGTTATTATATGAAATGTCAAAGGAACTTACTTAAGAAAAAGAAGATCAAAACTATGAACACTAAAATGACAACAGACTCACAACTATCTACAACTGAATCTAAAAAATAAAAACAAAATCCAACCAAGCAAACCAGAATAGGAACAGAATCATAGGTATGGGGATCATTTGGAGGGTTTTCAGCTGGGTTGGGGAGGAGGAGAAATGGGGAAAAGGTGCAGGGATTAAGAAGCATAACTGGTACAAAATAGACAGGGGAAGTTAAGAATAATATAGGAAAAGGTGAAGCCAAAGAACTAATATGCACGACCCATGGACATAAATTAAGGGGGATGGGATTGCTGGAGGGAAATGGGATACTAGGTAGAGGGAAGCAAAGGGAAAAATAATTGGGACAACTGTAACAGCATAATCAATAAAATATACTTAAAAAAGAAAACAAAGAAGAAGAAGGAGAAGAAGGCAACTTTCCCAACCTGGTAAAGGGCATCCATGAAAAACCTAAAGCTTACATGGTACTTAATGATGAAAGAATGAATACTTTTCCCCTAGAGCAGGAACAAGGCAAGGAGGTTCACTCTTACCACTTCTATTTGCCATTGTCCTAGAGGTCAGAGCAAGT
This sequence comes from Furipterus horrens, assembly GCF_987537825.1. Classification (NCBI taxonomy): domain Eukaryota; kingdom Metazoa; phylum Chordata; class Mammalia; order Chiroptera; family Furipteridae; genus Furipterus; species Furipterus horrens. The sequence goes on along the minus strand of NW_028327177.1, from coordinate 137,766,293 downwards.
GCAATAAAGAAAGAAAAATAAATAAAAGGCATAAATATTGTCAAAAAGAAGTAAAAACATTCCTATTTGTGGACAACATGATTGTGTATTGTAGAAAACCCATAGGAATCTTTTTTAAAAATTACTAAAATAACAGGGGAGTTAAGCAAAGTTACAAAATACAAGGTAAATATATAAAAATCTATTTTATTTGTATATACTGTCACAACAATTAGAAGATAAAACTTTTAAAGATACCATTTAAAATAACATTAAAAACAGTATTTAGAAATAAATTTGATGAAAGATATACAAGACCTCTGCTGAAAAACTATAAGAAATTTCAGAGCAAATGAAAGGTTAATGGACTAAAGGAGAACAGTAATCACATGACTATTTCAATCAAGGCAGAAAAATTCATTTAACAAAGTCAACTCCTACATATTATTAAAATTTTTATTTTAGAAAACTGGAATAAAAGGGACCCCCCTCAAATATAGCTGCCCAAAACTAGTCATAAATGTTCAGTTACCTATGGCTAGATGACAAACAACCCCAAAATATAGTGTCTTAAAACCACAGCAGTTAACACTTCATGATTCCGTGGGTCCTGAACTTGGGGTCGTGTTCAAAGCTGGGCAGTTTTTCTGTTCCATGTGGCATCGGCCGAGGTCACTCACTCACCTATATGTGTGGATGGGCTGGGCGGGAAGGTCCCAGAAGCCTTTGCCTGTGCGTCTGGTTCCTCCACGTGGCCTCTCCCTCTTCATGTGGTCTCTCGCCACCCAGTATTCTAGCCTGAGCTCCTTGCTAATGTGGCACAGACTCCCAAAGGCTGGACCTGGAACCGAGGTACTATCACTTCCGTCCCATTCCACTGGTCAAACTAAGTCACAGGCCAGCCCAACAGCAAGTGGAGGGGGAAATAAACCCAGCTCTTGATGGAAGAACTGGAGGGCGTCCATCTTGAAAGCTGTCCACCACAACTCATGGTTGCAAAGATGGATGAATAAATGAGTTCTCTCCTTCCCTCCAACTCCCACTCTGGTTAAAGAAATGAGCAAATGAGACCCCGCATGCTTGCTTCCATTTAGCCTGCCTCTCCTTGAAGCAGAACATAAACTGGTGAGTGCATTTTTAATGTATTTCTGAGTCTGCATAAACTCTGCTATGGTCTTCAGCACCTTGCTTTAGTGCCTTTTTGATTCCTCCTGCCTCTCCTCCCTTCTTCTCCCATTCAGTTTCATCTCCCAAATTCAAAGAGAAGACTACAATCTCTCATTTGCAGGTGATGAGGCTATTTCCACTATGCCCACCTTACGGGACCCAAGAAATGAACTTCTAATAGTAAAAGGTCACCAGTGTGGGGGAATTGTTTTTGAGAACTGTGGCCTTCCCTTCCCAAGAGCCCTAAAGTCTTATCCCATGGATAGCTCCGCATCCTCTGTCTGGAAGGCAAGTTCTGGTCCAAACCAATTATTATGTGGATTTCTGGGGCTTGAGCCTCCATAGTGACTCTCCACTTTGACGTGCATCCCTGGCCATCCTTTCACGCTCTGTTACTATAAGAGAGGGTGCATGCTCTCCAATAAACCCAGAGCCCCTTCTGACTAATAGGCCAGGAGCACGCAGCATAAACAGTCTAACAAAAGGTGAGTCCGACAGAAGGAAAGAGCCCTTTCTTTTCAGTATAAAAGAACACAGTCTGCTCCAGGAAGCCAGTGACTCAAAACCATTGCAGAAACCGATGCAGGGTTTCCCGTCCATGTAGAGAACTTTTCCTCCTTAAAAGGTCGTGTATCAAAAGGAACAAACTAGCAATATTTCCTGGAATTCGGAGCCAGGACAATGCTTCAGTGTATCTTTATCCAGGCATGCTGGAGAAAGATATTAATACAATTAGCATGTCCCTCAGCACCGGATGAGAAGAAGAAAATGCTGTGGGAGTCCCATTTGCCCACAGCATTTCAGGAGATGCCAGACATTGGCGATACCAAACTTACATATTTCAGTGAAGAGAATGTGTGTGTGTGCCCTGTGCCCGAGGCTTTAGTGATGCCTTCATCTTTTCCTCTTTGATAAGAGAGAGAAGTGATGCACCATCTGAACACTGGAAGAGATGCTTGAGATCATACATGGACAAATGAGTAGACAGAAGCCCAGAGAGGTAGAGTGAGTGATTCACCTGAGGTCACACGGCTAGTTGGAAACAAGGCGACAACTACAAGGCCGGTCTCCAGTCTTCCAGCTTTAGAGCTGGGTATCACCTACATATATTATTGCCCATGGTGGGACTTCTTATTACGTGGG